>NC_091118.1:65623095-65938672 GCF_040183065.1 Periplaneta americana
TTTACGGATTGTTTATGTTTTGTTTACGTCGCGTAAGCTAATTTAATTTTCTTTTCCATTTCTCTTTATGTTTATCTTTTTGTGTATAAAACTATAGCCCTAACATATATATGTGAAATAGGGCTAACCCCCATTGGAGATACAATAATAATAATTATTCATATCGTTACAAAACGATAACAGAATACAAATGGTGACTTGAATTTTATTCATATCTCTAAAGAACGATAACAAAATATAAATAACGTGATATCCATAAAGAACGATAACTGGATATAAATGATAATTTGAATATCATTTACATCGCTAAAGAACGATTAAAAAATAAAATGAAAACTTGAAGAAGGCCCGAACCCACAACCTTTGCATCATTAAACAAGCACTCTACCGCTGGTCTACGAGGCGCAGATATGGAACACTTTCATAGTTTCGGAACTGCTTGTACAAGCACATGCATCGTGTAACATCGCCGCGACCCGAAGTGGACTTCGAAAATATTCGCTGTTCACGAGTGCGGCCACTTTTTTTTTTGACAACTGTACATGGAAAGAACTTACATCCGAGGAACACCTGCTCCAGGAAGAAGAGCAATGCCACCTAGATTCGCACCTGAAATATGGAACACTTATAATCAGGTTATGGCAGGGCAACATCGAACAACTAACGTAGTCGAGGGCTGGCAAACCGCTTTCAGAAACACATCGTCACACATCACGCATCGGTCTGGAAATTCATGAAATTTATCAAAAAAACCAAAGGAATAATGAAATTATAATAATCCAATTATTGCTTGGCGGGTATTTGATTGTGCGATACCCTATTAAAAGATCATACCTACAAAATTTCAGTGGAGTAGAAGAGATTGTTCGGAATTACAACCACTACAACGAAGAAGGACACATCAGAACTTGCCTCAAAGCTATCAGTTATCATCTGAACTGTATGAAGATGAACAGGCAGAAGAGATTGAGTAGGGAATTTGTAGATGGACATAATGTATTGTAAATCATGTAGTGGATGTAAAAATGTGGACATAAAATTTGTGCAATTGGACTAAAATAAAGTGGACATATACTTCATTGGACATATATTTATGGACATAGTGTAATGGACTTTAACGTAATGGACATAATAAAATGGACATTAAAATTGTGGACATTATAAAAATGACCTAACGTCTGTGTTTCGCTTGAGTCGTATGCAAAGACTAAGAGGAAGGCGGAAAAGATGGAGAATTTGATAATGCTGGGTTTCCCCTTTTGCGGAAAACTAGGAAGGAAGATAAGAATGAATTAATTACTGTCATCATTAACCAATTATTTGTAAAATTAATATAAATGTGGGCGTTGCCTTTTGCTTCGCTTTTTTGTTTGCATTCAAATGTTTTTTTGGTTAATCCTCAGATAATATTATAAATATTGTCCTTGACTTATAATGATGTATTATAATAACAGTAATTATTTTGATGGTGTGGAGCACAAGGAAGAAGGGCTTGTTTTACTAAGCCGAATGCATTCTTTTCCTCATTTCAAAAATAGAAATTGCTGGCGCCGCCACTGCACTTATCGACCACAAATCTTTCAAGAACTTGCTCTCAACTGCTCTGGGCATGATTGTTAAGTCATCACGCAGTCCATTACGTATTTTATATTTCCATCGAATTTAAGGAGCGTGAAAATGGCGGCAGATTATGCGGCTGCGTGTGCACAAAGACTCGCGAGAGTCGAGGAACGCGCTGCGCGATTGTTGCGTCATTATACAGCTGATAGCGAGTCGACATTTCCGATGCTGCATTGCCATAGAAACGTGATAGCGCGCATTTAAATGGAAATCCCATACACGTCAGAAACTCCGCGCCTCGCGGGAGGCCCACGTCGATACCAGACAGTCTGTGAACTATAGGGATTGTTCAGAGGCGGTGAGATGGCGAATAGGAGATAATGGAGCAATGGTTGACTGGGAGTGTCGGAAGAAAGGATAATAATGCGAAAATGGAAAAATTAATAAAAAGAATATAAGAAATTTAAGGGTATAATTTGAAAACCAAAAATGACATTTTTTCACTTTTAATCGAATTAAATTTTCCTCGTTTCTTTAAATCAGAATATGTAGCCTATAGATTATTGAAGTTATCTTTTACGCCAAGGGTGGCCCTTTATCTTCTACAATCTTTTCGCTGTAAGAAAAATCCTAATATAAACAGTAGCACGTGACTGAAGTGAGGCTTCATTGGCGCTGTTATGCGCCATAGATTCTCAGTACTTGTTCCCGCCTACTGTTGTACATTCTGTTTCATGTTAAACATTTCCCGTTACTCGTCAAGTAGGCCTAACCTCACTACTATGCATTCGTTTGCTTAGGAAACATTTACTTTATAATTTACTGTGACTAAAACTCATTTAACTTATTATATACATTTAAGACTATTTGTTTTTCTCTGCTTTTGAGAGGGTTTCTACTCTTATGTTTAATAACCAAACACACCGAGGATGCAGAAGCCATACTTCAGTATCACATGCTTACGTGAACAACTACGAGCTCAAGTGACGCCACCTTGTTACATGAACAGACTACCTCGGTGTTTCTGTTTGTATTCATTCGCGTTCATAGCAAATAACGAAATATAAAATTAGCTTTTCTTTTACATATCGTTTTACATATGAGTGAAGATATATGTTTCATTTTATTTAACAACTAGAATTTAATTTTTTATTTTCATATAATACAAGATGATTGTTTTCAAATACGGACTATATTTTCCTGCGTCGTGTGAGTGTTTCGACTGTGAGCCAATCACGGGTATGACAGCCACGTGCTTGTGTTTACATTAGGATTTTTCTTACAGCGAAAACAGTATAGCTTAGATGCCTCATGAGTGATGTCTTATTGGTATAACTTACGAGGTCCAAACCTGTCTTCGGACAGTTGACACACTGATGTGTCGCACAGCTCCATGAAGTGTGTCGCAAAATTTTGGATTTGAAAAATAAATATCATGCCATCCAGAAAGTCTCTTTACAACGAAGTCTTTGACATGGCACATTTTATTTTGAGACAGACTTTACCAAAGAAACGCGAACACCTGCAACAATGCTCAGTTCAGTTTTTCATCCATAAAGCCACGTATAGAGAAACTCTGTGCAACACACTAAGCGCAGACTTCACATTAATTTAAATAGCGAGTTTTCAAAAAAGATAATCTTTGATCGGACATCTTTTATCGGACATCCAACATAGATAGGTTGGGATTTTTGACACATACCATTTTTTTTTATTCTAATGCCACTAAAGTTGCTGCCTGTTATTTTAGAATTTTCGATTGCGTGTTAACATCGACCTATTTACAACACTACATAGAAGTTATCAATGCTTTTCTTCTGGCGAAACGCGCTGGAACGGCGTTCCGGCACCTTTTTGTTACATTTTTCATCATGGAACTGAAATACGTGTGAATAACTATGTTTTTAATAAACTTTTCTTTGAATTCCGATTGAATCTTGAAAGTCTTAGTTGGACGAAAAGGAGGTTAAAAACTAGATATAATTCCCGTGCAGTGAACAATAATCATCTCACCGTCCGCTATAAAATATTCTACACAGAGTTCTACCACCTTCTTCTCTAGAAGAAATGTACTGGTTATTATTATTATTATTATTATTATTATTATTATTATTATTACTATTAATAAAATCAAATAAGCGTGTCGCGATATTATGGGCGTTCAGTAAAGTGTGTCGTCAGTCAAAAAAGGTTGGGAACCACAGGACTAAACAACAACATTTACCAGGGTTTGCCAAACGCTACGAAATGTGACGTAATAGAAATGCAACCCGCAAACCACCATCACAGAGAGAGAGAGAGAGAGAGAGAGAGAGAGAGAGAGAGAGAGAGAGAGAAGGGGAGGTGGAGTGGGTATCTCCTCAGATAGTGCAGTAAATGACAGTGCAAAGACGGACTGTGACCGGAAACAAAAACAATATAATTCTTCTACTTATTAGATATATTATATACACTTCATTCGTACTAGCTTTTTCCGCATTTATTCATTATTTTTGTATTACTAATCAAAAAGTAACTTACGTTTTCTTATTCACCATGAAATAAAACACGTAGCTTACTTTACATCAAATGACGTTTGAAATTAGTGAAACGTACCACGCGGACCTTGAAGTTAGAAATTACACTACATAAGTCGAAAAAACGCGGAAACATTTTACCTGACTAGGACATAGAAGCCCATACTTTTTTATTGTTTGTTTATTAATTAAATATTCAACTTACAGGTATAGACGTGGTAAACTTTATGACAAGAAGAATGACAACATGCATTGTTCTTTTATAATTCATTTAACATTTTACAACAAATTAAGCACTTCATATTTTCGCTATCAGCACGAAAGAAAAGCTGTTCCTTCCGTCCGTCTTGACATTTTTACGTTTTTGCGTATTTGTTTCCTATTTCGAAAACACTATCGTACACACAGTATTGGAATTGAATGGAATTAAATTGAATTTTCTAGAGGGGAACACTATGACCCAGCACTGCAACCTCTTACGATTTATTGTCCACACCTGTGGAGTAACGGTTAGCGCGTCTGGCCGCGAAACCAGGTGGCCCGGGTTCGATTTCCCATCGAGGCAAGTTACCTGGTTGAGGTTTTTTCTAGGGTTTTCCCTCAATCCAATATGAGCAAATGCTGGGTAACTATCGGTGCTGGACCCCTGACTCATTTCACCGGCATTATCACCTTGATTAAGGCTGGTTGAGTGGAAGAGAAGGCCTTATGGCCTTAACTCTGCCAGCGAAAATAAAACATTATTATTATTATTATTATTATTATTATTACTATTATTATTATTATTATTATTATTATTATTCATCTCATTCAGACGCTAAATAACCAAAGATGTTGATAAAGCGTCGTAAAATAACCAACTAAAAAAATTACAATTTATTGTTCTGACCCTCAACCTAGGCGCATTCCCAAACCCAAATCGGCTGACTACACTAAGGTTTGCTACGTACCCAGGTTTCGAGCAGGCAACTCCCTCGTCCCCAATGAAGCCCCCCGGGCGATGTATGCAATGGAGGGGGAAAGGAGCTGGCCAGGCTACCCCAATATTTTCGGGCAGGGCATAGTTGCGCCCGACGGTCAGGTAAGATAAAGCAGATAAAAAGGGTCTCTGTTTTGTGGGCATAGTTGCGCCCCGTTCCAATCAGGTAGAGAAAAGGGCATGGCATAGTTGCGCCCCGATGAAATAGGTAGAGAAAAAGACATTACGGGAACTCGAGCCTCGTAATCAACCAAATTGATTTCTTATTCGATTTAATATTCATTATCGATACCGTTAAAATGAACACCATGAAGTTGGCAGTACTTTATTAACTGACATATTCAAATGAGTGAGTCGTTGGAATATTAGCAGTCTTGACATTTTTATTAGTGATTTCCACACCAGCATTGGCGTATAGTGAGGTTAATTTAAAATGAATGTTATGTTAGTGAAAAGGGTAAAGAGTTAATAATTCACAATGGTTTTAAGTGTCGATTTGCGAAACCCTGTACCGTATTTTATGACAATCACTTCCGTGTGTACTATGTCCTCTCCATTATGCTATCTGATTTCAATGTAGCTACCACTATAATATTTTAATAGTACATTATGCAACGAGCCTATAATGATAGTCATTAAGACGCAAGTATGGATATTTATGAAACGAGCGCAAGCGAGTTTCATAATATTCATACGAGCGTCTTAATTACCATTATAGGCAAGTTTCATACGACTTTTTATGCTCGACCATATTTCTAACTTGAAATTATTCAGATGTATATATTTTATTTGTATCTGACAAGATCGGAAGTGACCTTGTTCTAGGTCGTGAATTGTGAGATGTGCGCAGACGCGAAAGTATTGATTTTTTCCGAGGAACAATAATGTCATTGACCTTGATGTAATCCCGTTAAACTTGATATAACCTTGATTATTGAATTCGACATTGAAAAACGAGATGACAAATTGAATTTATTTGAATATTATTTACAATTAACGCTAATTATTATAGTAATAGAACATAACCTTCTGCGACAGTAATGGATTTCCAGCCTCCGTGATTTTTCGCTAATTCTCTTTCGAGTGCATATCCGAGAATATCGATACTTGCGGTTTTATAACGGTACAAAGCTGACTTGTCATTGGCTGAACACCTGTAAGCTGAGTTGTCATTGGCTGAACACATGTACTTTAATGAGTAGGTGTACTTTAGTGACATGCATTAAAGGACTGCTACCAGGTGTATAATTACTACATTTCGGCATGGTGGAGCATAAAGTAATTGATTTATTTTATGACAATCACTTTCGTGTGTACTATGCCCATAGGGCGCAACTATGCCATGTACATTCTGGTACCTGAGTTCTTCGGGGCGCAACTATGCCATGTCCAGTCTGTTACCTGATTTCTTCGGGGCGCAACTATGCCATGCCTAGACCTCCCAATTGACCGCGGGGCGCAACTATGCCATACCGATAATTTATGGCCTAGTTGCCTCATAAGTGATGCCATGTTGATATGACTTGTGAGGTTCAGACCAGTTTCCGGACAGTTGACTGAACAACAACAATAATAATTGTAATAAAAATAGTTAGTTTAGTTGCAATAATAATAATAATAATAATAATAATAATAATAATAATAATAATAATAATAATAATAAACAACAACAACAACATATAGCATCACTATCCGGTCGCATGCACAGACTGTCTTTGCTATGAAACGGAGCATGTTAGCCAGCGTAACAATATTGATGATCGGATATACTGCTGTAGCCAGAGAAGGTATCTCACAAGCGGGGCTTTATGCGCTTCAATTCCCGATACATAAATAAGTATGAATAAAGAGGGAAAAGTCCATGAAGTAAGCGTGTGACGACAAAGAGGGCTTGATGCTGAATACAGACAGAGAAACAAAATTGTTTATTGAAGACAGGATCGCAGAAGAAAAAGAAAGCTGAGGGGAGAAGTGTAGAAGTAAAAGCAACTGTACTAGAATGTTCGGATATTTGGATTGGTAGAAGAACGTCTACGAGATAGAGTCGACGAGAGGCGAGAAGATAAATAAAATATGAGAGGAATTGTAATAGCGGCAGAAAGGAAGAGTCGAAAAGTAGCTTTCTTAGCGAGGAAAAGAATCTAAAAAGAGGGGGACAGCATGGAAAATGAAACAAAAGAGCAGAATGGAGTAAGAAGTGAAGAAAGAAATCAATGAACGAAACAAGAAAGGAATTTATGGAGGAAAGACAGGAAGAAAATGTAAAGAAATGTAGAAGAAAATCGAAGAAAATAAATAAGGAATTAAAGAAGAAAGGTAAGAAAAGAATGGAAATGAGCATGAAAGGAAAGGAAGTAAGATCAAGAGGAAAGAATTTAAAAAGGAGGTCAGAAAGTAAGATGAAATGCATTAAGAAGGAAATAAAGAAAAAAGGGACAGGGGATTGAGGAAGTCTCTGTGATTGCATGTAAGGCCTATAAAAGAATTAGGGCAGTATAATTAGGATAAATGAATACAACTTGTTTTAAGATTTAAGAGCCATATTCATAGACATTCTTAGCGCAGGCTTCCGGTGGATGATCAGCGAACTAACGTTTTTCGTATTCATAAACCAGCGTTAGCGATATATGATATGATATGAATCCCGTACAAGTATCCAGTCGATAGCCGGGGTAGTTTAGCACGCTCGTAACGCGGGCTAGCGAAATGTCTATGAATAGCACCCTAAGTGTCTAATGGACGAAATAAATTAAGCCAGAGGTAACAGTCAATCCTTAAACAATAATAATAATAATAATAATAATAATAATAATAATAATAATAATAATTGTAATAATTGTAATGATAATAATACCGTAATAATAATAATGATAATAATAATAATAATAATAATAATAATAATAATATAATGAGAAGAAGAAGAATAGGAATAAAATTCATTTTATTTACCAAATATGTAACAATATTATACGCTTCGTGAAGGATAATGACTTCATTCTTAAAGATTCATCGACAATATAAAAATAATTCTATTTTAAAATACTCTTCACAAGACGTGCAATTTTTAATGCTTTCACACCAGCGTTTTTCAACTTTTTTCAATACGTGGCACACTAAATTTGTAATTTAAAATCCCCCGGCACACTCATATAATCTAAACGAGTGGTTCCTAACCATAAGGGATTTTTTTTTTCCATAAAAGCAAGTAAAATGCGACATTTTTAAGGTTGGTATTACTCGACCGAGGCCAGTGGATTTCTGCAGCCCGGAGCCGTGGCGCTACTGCTCCTGCGTTCGTAATACCGCATGGCGATAGTTCACATTACGTCCGCGGCTCCACTCGCCTTGGTCGAGTAATAAGATATTCTAACTTTACTGATCTGGCAACCTCTAGCTGCGCATCAGGCATTCTCTTTTCTGCCGCTCTCACACAGTGCGTTTACTCAAGGCAGACTTGTTATGGACCCACTTTTTTACTCCTCTTTTCAATTTTAATTCTCCAATTTTTGCTACGACAAACTTAACTGTTTCCATTTTCTCGCGGCACGCCAGCGGATCATTCGCGGCACACCGTTTCAAAATGGCTGCTTTAGACAGTTTGTTGTAAAGTTTCATACCTAAGATAACATAACTTTTTAAATATTTCGATAAACAACACGAAATGACCAAGTTTCGTCAACCTCTTGTCTCGCAACTTCCGGTGTCTACTTTTCGTTCTTCAAAGGAATTTTATAATGTTACATTTGTTCGGGTCAAAATTTTGCACATTTAAAGGACAAAATTACAATTATTTCAATCATTTATTATCACAGTGCATTGCTCTCTTAAACTGACTAGGCTAAGCATATTGGGAATTAAATGAATGAGTTTCCAAAAACACGCAATGAAATATTTAACATAAAACAATTTTTGTTTCGAAAAGGAATCAAAAACCCAGCAATATCTCAAAGAGTAACCCAATAATCCCCTAAAATTAATGACATTACTTACGGTTCACTATATATATATATATATATATATATATATATATAGAGAGAGAGAGAGAGAGAGAGAGAGAGAGAGAGAGAGGAGAAATTTAAAAGGTACGCAAAACGCGTCCTCGCAAAGGGTTCGGGGCTGAAAGAAACTGAATATGTGAGCTCCAAGCCTGTTCGCCACTTGTCTCACTCCGGGTTACGCTGTTCCACTGAAGGAGCTCTAGAAAATTTTGAAGGGGGAAAGCCGAAAATGGACGTAATATATATATATATGTATATATATATATATATATATATATATATATATATATATATATATAAGGTTTGATCCGACAACATAATAAGCATAGGTTGCGCATTCCATTAGTCAGTGTTACAGTAGAAGAATTACTCGGGCATGAATGAACAAATAAAGTTCTTTAATTAACGAATGCATTATGTGTGGCATGGACGCAACTCTCATAATGTAGTTTTCGTTACAATGTTTCTCGAGTGATATACAGAAAAAAATGTTTCGCGTTAAAATCCCACTCAGGCAATCTGCCCAATCGGAAATCGAATTAATGGGATGTTGCTATGCTGATAATTGAAATAATGTTTGTGGACAGAAAGGGGAAGTTAAGTGTAATGATGTTGATGTTTGCTACCGATGACTAGAGCCTGAATTTTATGTAATTTTAATGCTACTTGTTTATGCATGAGTAAAAGGCAAATGTTTACGAAATACACACGTAGGAACGTTGTCCATAAATTTAATTTTACATATTTTGGTATAATATTTTCACACCATAGTAAACAAGTTTACACATTTTAACATTATTGCAGAATATAATAATCATGATAATAATAATAATAATAATAATAATAATAATAATAATAATAATAATTTCTCGGTTTATTTTGCTCTTATATTGAGTTATCCAATACTGTAGCAAGAAAGGAAAAATAATTCGAACGCTATTGAGCTACTCATACATTGTTGTTATATACAAGTTAAATTGCACGAGTTCGATGCCGCCAACAATGACTCGTTAAAAAAATTTTCATTTCTCGCATCAGAATTTGTAGTATTATTATTAACCGGCGAGGGAGTAATCGGTGAGTGTGTTTCAGTAAAATTTAATGATGTATTGAAAAATAACCCAGGATATACAACTTTTTCCACTATATGCAAAATACTTAAAGGTGAGTGTGCGCAGTTTCCTAAGAACATTGTTCCGAGTATCATTCATCTGAAATACGTGCCAGTTACTTCGTATGAAGTTGAGAGGTCGTTTTCTATTTATAAGAACATTCTAACAGACAGAAGGCAATCGATGACCGCAGAAAATATGGAAGAATATTCAATTATTAATTGCGTCTTCAAACAATCATTAGATGAGGTTAAATCACATGTGCACCTGTAACTTTTTATCAGTTTTCTATTTTATCACTGTGCAAAAGTACTTCTAGGTTAATGGAGCTTAAATTTTAAGTTACACATTTTTTAATTCAATACCCATGTTGGCTCCGATAAGCTGTGTTGATTTATCAAATGTTTTTCAAAAAAGACCGTCATAAACTTATCCGATTTTGATTTTCATGATAGACATTTTCGTACAGTCGTACATTGATTTCAAAATTGTTTTCAATAGTAATTCTTTAGTACAACAAAGTTTTACTAATTTTCAGACTACAGTATAAAGGCCCATTCACATTGAAAATTAAACATAACCGTAACATAAACACAGAAGTTTGCGCCCAGGCTACCAAATGGGATCATTCACAGTGATTCACATAAGCATTGACATAAACATTACCGTAAGACGTTAACATGAAAGTTTGCAAACTCCAAACTTTCATGCTTATGCTTATGTGATTTGCAAACAGAACACAATCGTGGAGTGCTGAAGTATACGACAGAATATGAGGAAATGGCGTCGTTGTTATGTTTCCATGGTTACCAAGTATGTTTGCGGTTATGTTTATGTTCCTATCGTGAATGATGGTATGACTTCTTGATTTTACCGTGACGTTTACATTCTTAAGTTAACGCTTACGTTATGTTTAATTTTCATTATGAATGAGCCTTAAGCCCACACGTCCCTCCAGGCGTTATGTACAGCTATAAGCATGATGCTGCATACACATTATCTTCACTTTTTCACCATTTTATAACTGTTTATTAACTTGTGTCCCGCGCCGTGGCGTCGTGGTCTAAGGCTAGGATTCGCGTTACGGAATGCGCGCTGGTTCGAGTCCTCGTGGGGGAAGCACTTGGGGAGCTACGATAGATAGCGAAATCCAGTTGCGAATGCCAGCTATAACGGCTGGGGGGATCATCGTGCTAACCACACGATACCTCCATTCTGGTTGGATGATCGTCCACCTCTGCTTCGGCCATGTGGGCGTGAGGCCAGAAGCCGGCTGGTCGGTCTAGATCCTTCACGGACTGTAGCGCCACGGATGATGATGATGATTATTATTATTATTATTATTATTATTATTATTATTATTATATTAACTTGTAGCTTGTAAATGCAGACATAACATCCATTATATAGAATTTTACAAAATACCTTTTACATATAATCGCAAGGAAGGGCATGCTGTTTATTCCACATAATGTTCATATTGGACCTACTGCTTGATTTTAATATTTTAACAATTTTAAATTTGTATATACATTTAATGTTTTATGATATTCGTCCACACATGTGGAGTAACGGTCAGCGCGTCTGGCCTCGAAACCAGGTGGCCCGGGTTCGAATCCCGGTCGGGGCAAGTTACCTGGTTGAAGTTTTTTCCGGGGTTTTCCCTCAACCCAATACGAGCAAATGCTGGGTAACTTTCGGTGCTGGATCCCGGATTCATTTCACCGGCATTATCACCTTCATCTCATTCAGACGCTAAATAACCTGAGATGTTGATAAAGCGTCGTAAAATAACCCACTAAAATAAAAAATAAATATTCATTCCTTTGTATGATTGTCACTTTCAACATGATTTGGTTTTATGTAACCCATTTTCCTTCAATGTTCATAATGTAACTGCTCAACTTAAGGGTTAATGATGGTCTGATGATGATTAAAAAAAACCGAAAACGTTTGTCATGAAATGAAATAAAAATATTGTGCTATTATATCAAAATCATATAAGTTTCTGACGGTCTTTTGTGAAAAACATTTGATACATATTTTTAATTTTTAATTTAATTTCTTCCTGTAACCACTACAGGTTCCCATCGACAAAGAGTACCATGATACAATAGAGTAAATGCATTGAGGCTTAGTGATACATTGTTGTTAGAGTGAAAAATAACAATTTGAATTATATTGAAACACATGATATTAAACGAAGTAATGTCAAGGAGATGCGAATTAGTCATGGTCCATATGTATGATGCCTGAAAATAGCTAATGAGCCGTTGAGTGCTGCAATTGTTAGATCTCTTAAAATATTTTTATGCAGGCCAAAAGATTTACAAAAGTCGACTAGGAACCGGAGTATAGTCCCACGGGCTCCTATCATTAGTCCCGTAATGACGATGGATTCCAGATGGTATTTGTCCTTATAAAAACTGATGGAAGGTTCATATATATATTCCTTTTTTCCTCGTGTACTTCTTCTGGCTGGTGTTCGTGCGATTCAAATCTCACAGTAGGGTCTATGATGGAACCTTCAAGAGAGGGAGGTTTAAATGAAATTATGTCGATTCTTCGATTACCGCCCTCAATGAATATGCCGTGTACTTCTTCATATACTGAATAACATTTGTTCCTTAAGGCAGTTGCTATTATAGATGTTACTGTATGACGCCGCGTATTTCGTAGAAGTTCATACATATTTTGTCATATTTAGTTACATATTTATGTACATATTCCTCATTTTCATATTACATAAAATACGGGTTCTACTGATCACTAATAATGACGATGGACAACGACAATGACCAACCTAAACTTGGCTGTCTGCTCTGCAAGGCGCCATACCTGCTGGCGCATGGAGATATTGAATCTGTATTCACTGCTTGATGTTGTCATTGTCGAGTATTAGCGGGGGCGGAGAGCGTCATGGCAACAGCCTGCAACCAGTGTAATTGCCGTTATGCAAATCCCTTGTCTTGTTGTAGCCTGACATTTAGCCAGGCAGCGGGATCCCTGACGCCTTTGTTTCGTTCTCATTACCTTCTTTATGCTTCTCTTACATATTAACTCGTGTTCTTTGTTTCACTTCACTCCAATATTGATTAACGAAGTCTCACAGTTTTAATTCCCTTCATTAAAACTCCTTAATGATTCCTTCTTTATTTCCCTTCGTCTCTTCTCTCTCTCTCTCTCTCTCTCTCTCAGCCTTAACAGGGCCCATGGCTTCGAAGAATATCATAGTGAACAAAATAGCCACGGGTCGGGTTTCTTCATGCACTTCAGTTTCCCCTACTATTAGAAAAGTGTTACAAATATGGAATACCATTTATTTTTGTTGTTTTGGAGAAGCTTTTATCATCTAGTCTGCTGTCAAAAAATCTTAAACTTAGAATTTATAAAACAGTAATATTACCGGTTGTTTTGTATGGTTGTGAAACTTGGACTCTCACTTTGAGAGAGGGACAGAGATTAAGAGTGTTTAAGAATAAGATTGTTAGGAAAATATTTGGGGCTAAGAGAGATAAATTTACAGGAGAATGGAGAAAGTTACACAACGCAGAACTGCACGCATTGTATTCTTCACCTGACATAATTAGGAACATTAAATCCAGACGTTTGAGGTGGGCAGGGCATGTAGCACGTATGTATATAGAGTGTTAGTTGGGAGGCCGGAGGGAAAAAGACCTTTGGAGAGGCCGAGACGTAGATGGGAAGATAATATTAAAATGTATTTGAAGGAAGTGGGATATGATGGTAGAGACTGGATTAATCTTGCTTAGGATAGGGACCAATGGCGGGCTTATGTGAGGAGGCAATGAACCTCAGAGTTCCTTAAAAGCCATAAGTAAGTAAGTTTGGAACCTACAGGTTTTGAATACTGAACGTAAAGTATCGTTCTGTTTATTGCTGAATGTCCCTGTGAATGGTACACCGGACTTAGAATTTCGTAAGATGTTATAAAATCGTTGAAAAAAATTAATTTCCTCAAAATCTAATATATTTACTTCATAAAAGTGGAGGTACAAATATGGAATACTATTATAACAAGTTACAAGATTAACAAAATTGCATAGTCAAAAAATGGCCTAGCCTATATAAATCCCACAAGGGTAGCTGCCCTTCAGTAAGGGTTGCCAAAAGACACAGCATACTAAACAAATAAAAATAAAAATAAACATTTGTGTTATCAGTATTTATGATTATTATTTTAAAATGGAAGCTACCCTTGGGAAAGTACTTTTTTTCAATAATTATAATTATTAGTAGAGTCCGGATGTTAGGCAAAATGCCTTTTTTAAACTCAGTGTATGTATGAAAAAGCTATTAGAGATACACACATTTCCACACATTTGAAGACGATAGGTCCAATTTTTAATTTGCCTTTTTTGCCTATTTTAGCTCCCGTTGCCTATTTTAAGGTTAAATGTTTGTTTTGGCCTTTTTACGTCATTATTGTACATTTTCTATATTTTTAATGCATTTAAAATAAACCGCACATAAATTATATCAAAAAACAAAAAAGAACGGTTGTACAAATTAAAAATACATATTCACCTCACACAAATATTTGCTGAGAATCTTATTCTCCAGCAATACATACATTTCCAAGTAGTTGTTAACTTTTCTCCCCTACCGATTCAATCTTTTATGTCACTTAAAGATGTTTGAACAGTGTAACCCTCAGTGCTCAGATCACTTCTGGGTTTACCAGCGAAAGAAAGGGGATGAGGGAAGTATTAAAAGCAAGTTTCCAGGTTTCGTTACTGTTGTCTCTTGCACGCACAAGTTACGCGTACTTTGAATTCTCTAATCCCTTCTCACACCTCTCTTTTTGAGACAATACACATTCGGTTTTTCCCGATCTATGAAAGAACGTAGAGACAGCCCTTCTGAAATAAGTTGTTTTAAGTTTGCTCCAAACACTTCAATAGAAGTAGAAAGATCTTTTTCCACCATGAAAAACCTTCTCTCTGACTATGACAGTTGACAACTTAAAAACGCATCTCGTTGTGACATGTAACCAAGGAAAGTGAGTACCGTATGGAATAGTTTATTAAATATTTGTCTATTTTTTGTTTGTTTCCATGAATAATAAATGCCTATTTCACTGCCTATTTTTACTGTTTTTAATGCCTATATGCCTGCCTATTTTAACCGAAATAAATACCTAAATATCCGGGCTCTAATTATTAGTAATCAGATAGAATATAAAGAAATTTAGGTGTACAGATGATTACGTAAAATCTGAACAGAATATTTCATTATGACTATAGTAAATATTTTCAAAATTTTTAAAGAAATTTCAAAAGACTTAAAACATTCAACTGAGAATTTTGGAATTGTTCCCCTTGCTCCGAACAATAGCCCAAAGACTTCAATCTGTCCTTGTGTAGGATAATAATCCCTAAAGTATTGAATTGTAGGGTCATAGATGGTCTTCTTTTCTTCATGTACTGCTACAGGTTGTTCAACTGCAGTTTCAAAGCGCACGGTGCTCTGTCATTTCCTCTATCATGGCAATGATGTCAACTCGCCGAGAACAAGCATTCAGCATCTTCATTAGAAGATGTTCTCCCAACCGTAATGCTGAATCCAGTTGAATCGTCTCTCACGTTTTTTCTCGAATTTGTTTTATAGCTTTTTGTATTGCCTTTTCATTCCACTGTTTTCTAAGTTTGTCGGGAGATGACGTTTTCCCTCTTCCTACAGCTGTTAACATTAATAAACAGACATCGGATTTATATGCAAATGCATATTTAGTTTGCTTTTACTTGTGATATGGAATTAACTTTAGCAATATGTTTCAGGTTCTTCTGTTTTTGTATGTGAAGTTTTACAGTGCATATAATTACAAATTTCCAATATTGCTGCATATTTCATGATTTTTTCTATGCATGGAACATATAATACATGTATTTTTTTAATTTTTAACTTACAAATTAACATTTAAACACTTTAGTGGCGACATAATAAAGTCGCAAGAAGCCTCTCCGAGCGCTACTGACAAAATCACGTGATGTTACTGGGGAATAACGTTCCTATTTACAGTTGGTAGCAAGGGTGTTTGAGAGCGGGAGAAGTGAGGTGAGGAATTACCAGTCAGTCACAGCTGTATGAAGAACTTCGTCAATTCAACGTTCACATAATATTTTTAATAGTGAATATTTGCAAAGGGACGTGGTTATAATCAAAGCACATTTCAAAGTTATAGCTGAAACCATAAAAAAATAAAATGTGCTTTGTCTCTACATGAATCTTTATCAATCTTCAAGAAGTTCAAAGTAAACTTCAGAGTTGTCCTTTAATGTATGCAGAAAAGTTAAATTGTAAAGTATGCAGTGTTTTAGAGACAAATCCTGACAATTAAAGTTTTGTCATGTGGATAAATGTCTTCAAGGTGAAAACTTTGTGTTTCCAGAAAAAAATCCCCAAAACTATTAAGTGCTTTAAAATTTTACCCAGTTACATCTGTAGACGTGGAAAGGTCCTTTTCTGCATACAAACTTGTGTGAAGTGATAAACACCATAAACTTAGGCTACTCCTGATCATTTGGAGAAAATAATTGTTGTGTATTGTAAAAAAATTACAACGACCAGAATGATATCTAAGGAATAATGTACTTCATAACCACCAAAATGCATAGGCCTAAGCCTAAAATTAAAATTTTAGTGCATGTTTAGTGGATATTTTCGAAATTATAGAGCATATTTTAAAGATTTTGGCAATATAAATGCATGTATATTTTAAATATTTTAGTGCATATAAATCCGATGTCTTCTAATAAGGAAACAGAAAACCAGGGCATAAAGTTGGAATTCTATTAATACTAGTATTTCATATTTGTGACACACTGGTGTTGTAAGTCATAACCTCAGAACATACCACAATTTAAAAAAACGAAATCAATAATTAAACATACATTGCTATAAACGTAGAATATTTCTCTTTAACGTTAACATTGAGGAATAACAACATATAAGGAGGACACCAAAGGCCAAGGAAACTTTTAATAGAAAAAGGAGCATCTTCTGCGGACCTCTGGAGAAAGAACTGAGGAAGAGATTGGTGAAGTGCTTTGTGTGGAGTGTGGTATTGTATGGGGCAGAAACATGAACATTGCGACGAAGTGACGAAAAGCGAATAGAAGCATTTGAAATGTAGATATGAAGAAGAATAGAACGTGTGAAGTGGACAGACAGAATAAGAAATGAAGTTGTGTTAGAAAGAGTGGGTGAAGAAAGAATGATACTGAAACTGATCAGGAAAAGGAAAAGAAATTGGTTGGGTCACTGGCTGAGAAGAAACTGCCTACTGACGGATGCACTGGAAGGAATAGTGAACGGGAGAAGAGTTCGGGGTAGAAGAAGATATCAGATGATAGACGACATTAAGATATATGGAGGATATGAGGAGACAATGAGGAAGGCAGAAAATAGGAAAGATTGGAGAAAGCTGGGTTTGCAGTGAAAGACCTGCCCTAGGGCAGAACACTAAGTGAATGAATTCTAGAAAAGAACTTACCGCCAAAATGTTCACTTTAGTCGAAAATGCAATAATGATAAACGTTTGAAGAGCTCAGTTTTGAACTGAAAACTAACACATTCCTGCAAAAAAAAGTGCATAGTCATTTGAAAGACTGCCGCTAGAATGCAACTGATCTCAGGTCGAATATCACACCATTTTGTACTTGTAACACTTCCTCCGCTATTCCACCATTACTTCGTTATCAGTTTATTGTCTCATTTTCTACGTTTTCACGGAGTATTCCTAGCAGAAAATGGAAACTACAGAAGAATCGATGTAATTGTCTTTAAAAACAAAAGCAAAGGCCACATTATTGACCCAACCATCAGGTCTGAAAGCTATCAGGCACAGTCTTTAGAAGTCCATCAAAGAAGTCGGAACATTTATATACCTACCGTTCCTTATTATAAAGAGAAACAAAACTATACTTAATTTATTGAATTTACAAATAGGCCTATGATAGATTAGCCGTTATTCATGTATACCTCTAGCCCGTCACAATGTACAGTTTCTACTAAAAGTTTAAGGGCACCACTTCAAAAGAGATGTTTCACTCCTGACTTTATAATTATGATATTTATACAGGGAACAAATGCCTGTGATGAATGAAGTTTTTACTTTAAACCCAATCTTTGTATCTTTCAAACTGGGTTATGTAACAATATTTCTGTTATGAAAACTTATTGACAGTTACATTTTTTGTAGGAAACAATTAATTATTGCAGAATGAGTGTACTTGAATCAATGAATTTTGGGACTCAGAAACCAAGAATTTCCGGGCCTACTTGATATACCCACATTTTTTTCGGTACATATGACGAATCCAAACCTGAAGTTTTACCCACTTTTTTGTACAGGAGGAAAGATATTTAGCACACTTTGGGGATATTAAGATATAATTGGGTGTGTAGTTTTTGTAGCCTATATCATTAGTCTGGACATCCGGTATAGTATTTTTGGATATCTTCTTTTATTTGAACACCCAGTATTGTTCTCGCCATTCAGTTGGAAACCCAAAATACAATCACAGGGAAGCCTAAAATCTCAAAACAAAATTAATTTTCTGCCTTTGAGAACTCAACCGTCCACGTGTAAAAATTGTTATACTCGTCTGAATATTTCATGCCAAGTTCGGCATGTTAACGATGGTAGAGACATGCATTCTTGATACGTAATAGCCAATTCTATGAGTCCCGTGGGTGTCGTCTTACGGCAATCCATCCCTCAAAACCTCGTCCGCAACCATGCGTCAAAACGCATCGCATCGTCAACGGCAGTGCAGCAGAAGAGTTATTTATAACTAGGGATCCTGGAATTTCGTGAATGGATTTTGGCGCGAATTTTTTTAAGGCAGAAAATTGCTCCTCTGCTGTATGTAGTAAGGTAAGTTACTGTGTCAATATATTTTTTTTATGTTCCTTTCCGTGAAATTTTGTACCTTTAGCTTTTTGTAGGAAATGTTATGCGAAATAAGTTTTTTTTTAGAAATATAATTTTCTAAGATTTTATTATTAGAATTCTTACAGGAAATTAGGTGACAGAAAATTTCAGAGGGATTTCGTTTATTAAAATCTATCGTGTCATTTCTGCTGCAACAAATGGATCAGTTGGAAAAACCCACAAACAGTCCTGTTTCTCGCATGAATCGGTTGTTTACATTACGATTCTATATACATGATAGTTTCAGTATTTTAATTGAGATAGTTCGAATATATTTTCTCTTTTCTTACGTCGCAGGCTGAACGAAGAGAGGTTATGTATGAGATTTTAGAATATTGCTTCGTGACTGTATATACTATATACAGTCACGAAGCTCAATACGTAGTAAATATGCATCCATAGATAGTTGCTAACCATTAGAATCGCTAATATCGCCTCATTATAGACAATGCGAAATAGTACCGGCACAGTCTATTGTTTCTAGCACTTTCACAACTCAAGCTTCGTGACTGTGTATACTATACTGTGATATTGCATAATTCCGCGGTATAATAATTGGAGCCCTACATTGTACACACATTCCTACTAATCTTCTTCATTCGTTTGCTTTGAGAATATTCCATTTCTTTTAAATATTACATATTAAAGATTCCCCATATTTAAATCCAGTAATAAAATCTATGAATACTTTAGACTTACATTGATAATCATTTTCGCTTTTAATTTTCCATTTTGTACGATTTTAACCTAACAGCACTGAAAAAGAAAGAAATGCAACCCGTAAACACAACAGAGCCCAAAGCCAAACAAATGCAACGCGAAAATAATATAGGATACGTTCGTTTTGTTGTAAAATGCTGCAGTCGTTTTTAGACGTTGACTATCATCTATGTAGGCCTACATTATGGATTATTATGGTGTACCGAAATACATATGATATTTCCGTGTAGGAATTCTGTTCTATCCATCCTTCATCCCACAGTATGGATGCTTTTCCTTCGTCATTTTGTAGAAATCGACTCACAGACTTTACCCTGGTTAAAGGAGGTGTCAGCTAACTTTGTTTAAGTAACAGTGATTATAAATTGTGCATAGAAATTACATTTTAACCATGATTACGTTTTAACCGTGGTTTCGTAACCCATGGTTACTGTATTTTAACCGAAGTTGATGCACGTGGTCATTAGTCTGTTATAAGAACTTTATTTTTCCATTAGTTGTCTTTTCTTTCTTTCAACAGTTATCAGGAGAAAAGAGACAGGAAGGTTTTAGTGTCTTGAATAAGTTAACTGCGTCTATGCCTTAAGTGCTAGTACGTTGGTCTTCTGTCTACTACGAAATGTTAATGCAAATTAAGATGTTTTTAGAGGGTATGTAGGGGGAAGATATGTTTTAATGTGAGGTGAATTTCCGTGTCCGTAGATTCGTATAATATTAACCATAATGAAACAAATTCTCTTTCTGATAGTCCATTCTTTCCCTTCTCGTACAGTTCATATGCCAGGTCTCGCCTCCTCATCTATAGTAGCATCAAGAACCAGTCGCCACACTGGATTTTATTATAAGTCATATAGTAGCATTATGAAACCAGTCGCCATATTGAATTGAAGTTTACTATATATCTGCACGGGTCTATATCTTTGTTAATTTTAAGATTGGGTTCGAATTGTGAAGTTAGATCTTGTCTGGCTGTGTTAAGTGCATAATTTCTAGTTTGGTAACACTAACAAGGTAGGCTACATTCGCAAAGTGCCCGACTAATAATGGTATAAAATCAAATACGATCGAAAGTTCAGCTGTAATCAATGTTTATGGTACAATTGTAGCTGCCCATAGTGGTAATTATATAATGTTTTTGAGTCTAGATAGATATTGGTATAATAATGAATATAGAAGGAAACTCGTCTATAAATAACGATTATTCTACTAATTTTAGCTGTTCTTACAATACTTAAACATGTTTGTGGGTGTTGATGTAGAAATCTGTTAATCACAATTAATGTGAACGACAATAAGCACATTGGATGAAAGATGCATATCTGCAGTTGGGAGTTGAGCAACTCGAATCTTCAGTGTCCCAGATAACATTGGCAGGAGCTTCAAATGCATCACAATCAACTGGAAAAGTAGCTTTCTTCTAGGCATGCTTAATCATGTAGTGAATATGGGGGCACTGAACTGATTATGGGTTAAGTGCATACAGGTTGACGATAGTGTTACGTCTCTGGAGGTCAATAAAATGTTGTCGAGCAAAACTCTCTTCCATTGACGACAAAAGTATATATCCAACGTTTGAACAAGGGGAAGTTGCACAAGAAGGAATGGTTATTACCAGTAGGCTATGTGTTTATCCGGAATTACGAACAGCTTTTGTTGACGGAGTGAAAATGAATCAAGAACCAGACAACATTTTGTTCCAAAATTGGGAGAGAGCCATTGTTAAAAAATACTCTGTCCACTTTGCCTGATTTTATGTTGGGAGGTCGGATCATGTTCTTTTGCACACGGGATCCAAATGGTGTTTGATTTCAAAGACGGATCAACCTGGGTTTGGAATTTCAAGTCAGTTGACAAGATTGTTAGACGCAAAGTTACACACTTTGTACCTACGAACATTCTCGATCACAAGAAGAGATTGAGAATTCTGCAATTGCATTTGCTGTTCGTAATTTCGGATAAACAACATACTAGTAACAACCATTCTACCTGGTGAAACTTCCCTTGTTCAACCGTTGGATGTAGGCTATACATTTTTCGTCAATGGAAGAAGTTCACCAAACGTTTTTGTGGGAGAGTTTTACTCGACAACATTGTTATTGACCTCCAGAGGCGAAACGCTGTCGTCAAGCTCCTTGCACGTATCAGTAATCAGTTCAGTGCCCCCATATTCACTAATGTGATTAAGCATGCCTGGAAGAAAGCTACTTTTCTAGTTAAATGTGATGTCTTTGAAGCTCCTGCCAATGTTATCTGGGACACTGAAGATTCGAGTTGCTCAACTCCCAACTGCAGAAATGCATCATTCATCCAATGTGCTTATTGTCGTTAAATTAATTGTGCTTAACAGATTTCTACATCAACACCCACAAACATGTTTAACTATATGTAAGGACAGCTAAAATTAGTATAATAATCATTATTTATAGATGAGTTTCCTTCCAATATTCATTATTATATCAATATCTATCTAGGCTCATAAACATTGCGTAATTGCACTATGGGCAGCTACAATTTGGTACCATAAACATTGATTACAGCTGAACTTTTCATCGTATTTGATTTTATACCATTATCAGTCAGGCACTTCGCGAATGTACCTTGTAAGATACACATAGTTTCTGCAAGTAGGCCTATGTTAGATATATTGTCTACTGTACCAATATGCAGGGTGTTAAAAAGAACGGTGTAGTATTTTGAAGGGTGGCAGTACGCATCACAACAAGGAAAAAAATCCAATAAATCCTAAACTGAATAGTTTTTACGAAAAATCTGTACACGAGGAATGTTCAGTCTGACATGTGTCCTGGATGATATCTGTAACTACGATGCCTGAGCTCCGACAGAACTATAGTTCGTTCCATAATGTCTGAAAGAAGACGTAAACATTGCCGGTATAGGAGGGAAGTATAATTGCTATTGAAGCAATGAAACTGGTCTCATTTAACGCCTGTCTTGCAGTTGGGTGGGGATAGAACGCTTCAGACCGCCCAACTTTAAGATAAGCGTGGAACGAGACTTCTGCCATTATTTCAACAGCAATTACACTTCTCTCCTAATTTGCCGGCAATGTTTACGTCGCCTGTCAGACTTTATGTACAAAGTATAGGTTCCATCTCCAGATGAGTGCTTGATAAGCCTTATGACCGTGAGCACCAAGCCCTTAAAACCTGTAACAGCATTGGAGACCCTTACTTCCTGCAAAGATTCACTCTAGCCTATTTTTAACAATTGCAAATGATAAATGAAATGCTAGGGAGGTGGAGATAGTCGGTGGAATGAAAGAGAGACATAATAATAATAATAATAATAATAATAATAATAGTAATAATAATAATAGTAATAATAATAGTAATAAAATAATAATAGTAATAGTACTACTACTACTACTACTACTACTACTACTACTACTACTACTACTACTAATAA
Organism: Periplaneta americana; assembly: GCF_040183065.1. NCBI lineage: Eukaryota > Metazoa > Arthropoda > Insecta > Blattodea > Blattidae > Periplaneta > Periplaneta americana. The sequence continues at coordinate 65,646,366 of NC_091118.1, forward strand.
TAATAATAAAATAATAATAATAATAGTAATAATAATACTAATAACAATAATAATAATAACAATAATAATAATACTACTAAGATTTCAAATTATCCGTCCTCAAGTGAGCTTGACCACTGGGATCCGGAATTAACAGAATATAAAAGATAAAGGGAAATGAAACGAGCAAAATTTACGTGTTAACATATAGATGATAGCGTAAAATTTGAAGAGAGGCCTTCAGAATTTCCATTACAATCTTCTGAACCTCATACAAGGGAATTTTAAAGGATTTAAGGATATTACATTTAAATTTTGGTAAACAACCCCTCGCTCCAAATAGTAAGCCTGCAACATCCCAGTTGTAAAGCGAAATGCCATATTTTTCACTGAGGTATGGAAGACAAGGTACATATTTAGCTCGCTTGTCATCATTTATCTGCAGTGCTTGATTCGTGTCTCGTTCAAAGCAAATCGTTGGGTCTAAGACCATCGCTTTCTGGGTTCTTCTATTGATGGCAATTATATCGACTCTTCTATGAGAATCATCTTCAGACACACACACGGTCAGCGCGTCTGGCCGCGAAACCAGGTGGCCCGGGTTCGAATCCCGGTCGAGACAAGTTACCTGGTTGAGGTTTTTTTCCGGGGTTTTCCCTCAACCCAATACGAGCAAATGCTGGGTAACTTTCGGTGCTGGGCCCCGGACTCATTTCACCGCCATTATCACCTTCATTTCATTCAGACGCTAAATAACCTAGATGTTGATACAGCGTCGTAAAATAACCCAATAAAATTAAAAAAAAATTCAGACACACAATGAATCTCCTCATGTACTTCCAATCCTCTGTTTCTTAGCAGGTTGGCAATTGCTGTACGGGCACGATGGTGTCTGTTGTTACGCAGTAGCTCTTCCTTCTTACAGAACCCCAGTACGTGGCCAAGTGTTTCAGTCTCGCTGCAGCCGGGATGGCGACAACGGGTAGTACTGAAGGTTCTGCCAGGGACAGATCTCACTGCGGTGACGTTGCAAGACATCTTGATGGCATTCATGTATTCCGAGGACGAAAGATACTTTTTAGAGGAGATCCAGGAGTTGGCTTTGGGGCATTCTTCAAATGTACAAACACCTTTGCCTTTATGTGGGAGCTGGCACCATGGCTGGAATGATTGTTATCTGAGAACTTCTCTGAGATGTTTTCCTTTAGTTTGAGGAGTGACTTTGTTTGGAGCAATCTTCAGGCGAGTGAGAGATATTTTTTTCTTCTCTTCTAGATTTCTCATGTGATGTAGATGTGCATCATTCACGTGTACTACTACTACTACTACTACTACTACTACTACTACTACTACTACTACTACTACTAATAATAATAATAATAATAATAATAATAATAATAATAATAATAATAATAATTACAGCAAAATAACAACAACAACAATAGTAATAATTATTATTATAACAACAGTAATAATAATAATTATAACAACAATAATAATAACAATAATAATAATAAAAATTTATTTATTTATTTAGAATATTAATGTGCGAAACAACAGCACAAGGCCAATTACAGTTTAGCACAGGTACAAAACGAAACAAAACAACAAATGATGATGAGAATGAATGATAGAAAATGGCAATGAGATGAAAATACACACAATATAATAGTATACATTACTCAATTGACCAAAATGCAACAAAATAAATAGCACAAATAATATTATTAAAATTAGTTCAGTGAGATAATTAAAATGATGGCAATTAAATAAAATGTATTATAAATGAATTAATGAAACCATATAAATGAAGACAGGAATCATATAATTAATATTGTAAGTTATGCAAATGGCGAGAATAGTATGATACATATCTAACATGGCATAAATAATAAAACTGACATGAAACTCGAAAAGTATATACTACACATTAAATGGATCCAAGTTCAATCCATGCAAATTAGCATATTTAATACATCTGCAGACCGGAGACAGAGATTTAGAATTCCTATTATAAAACAATTTATGAAATCTTAAACCCTTAGCAGTAATACGAAGACTGATATTGCTTATGAAAGATTCACAATCAATATCACCCTTAATGACTTTACAAAAAAATAAATAATCAAGATCCTGACGTCTGGTGAACAAACTACAGCAATTGAAATATTCGCAATTAGTCTCATAGTTATAATCGAAATTTGGTAAAAATCTATAAGAACACAGGGAAATAAATTTTCTTTGAATATTCTCCAATTTAGCCGAGTCAGTGGAAGTAATGGAGTTCCATACAACAGATGCATATTCAAGCTTGGATCTAACCAATGTATAGTATAAAATTAATAAACACATAGGAGTAGAAAAAGAATAAGTTATAGACCTAATTAGACCAAGCATTCTTAATGAATGGGTATAAATATATTGCACATGATCATGAAAATATAATTTTGAATCAAGTAGAACACCAAGATCTCTAATACAATCTCTCTTAGTAATTACGACATTACTAAGAGAATAATTAAATTTTTGGGAAATAGTTTTCCGTGAGAAGGAAATAACAAAAGTTTTGGATTGATTAATTTTCATTCCATTTTCAACAGACCATTGTAAAATTGAATTAATGTCATTTTGAAGAATTTGACAATCAGCCGAACTATTAATTTTACGAAAGATTTTGAGATCATCCGCAAATAAAAGGCAGCTAGAACTTATTCTCTTACTTATATCATTTATAAATAATAAAAATAGGAGAGGTCCCAATGTAGACCCTTGAGGAACTCCACATAAACTATTAAATGGAACCGAGAGAGAATTACCTAGTCGAACACAAGACTGTCTATCTGTTAAATAATTTTCAAACCAATTAACGTAGCTAGTGGAGAGACCAAAATTACTTAATTTATTTAATAAAATTTTGTGAGGAACAACATCAAATGCTTTGCTAAAATCAAAATAAATCGAGTCAATTTGACCTTGAGTTTCGACAACAGGCATAATGAGATTGAGATAGGAAACTAAATTAGTAGTAGTAGATTTCCCTCTAGTAAATCCATGTTGAGCCGAATTGATCTTATTTTTGACATAAAATGAAATGTGTTTGTGAATAATTTTTTAAAAAATTTTAGAAAAATTGTTTAGGATAGAAATGGGTCTATAATTAGTAACACTGTTTTTATTACCATTTTTGAAAACTGGAATAATGGATGCTTCCTTCCAAAGTGATGGGTAAATTCCTGTTTTTAAACTAAGATTGAATAAAAATGTTAAAATGGGTATGAAAATATTAGAGCAACCCTTGATTATAAAATTAGGAATGCTATCTGTACCTTTAGATTTATTAGGCTTTAGCTTTTTAATGGCTTTAGTTACATCATCGGATGTAATTTTAGGCAGGGGCAAACAGTCAGTAATATTAGAATCATAAGTAATGAAATTGAAGTTACAATTTTTTTGAACAGATTTAAATTGGCTAGCAAATGCATTTGCAATTTCTTTTTCATCTATGATGTGAACGCCATTTATTATTAGTTCTGTGGGATAGCTATTAGTTTTTCGAAACGTTTCTACATATTTCCAAAATTTATTTGGTTCATGCTTTAGGTTATCATCAATTGATTGTAACCATTTGAATTTATTGGATTTAATCATGGCTTTGACTTGTTTTCTAAAATTAGAAAAAAATTGATAATGATGATCAGTTTTATATTTTTTGTAATTTTTATGAGCTTTATTTTTTTTTCTTAATAAGCTGACGTAATTCGTTTGAAAACCATTTAGGATAGTGCGATTTTTTAACAAAGGTGACAGGGACACAAAGAGATATAGCATTGTTTATAATTTGAGACAAGGAATTTGCAGCAGTGTTTACATCAGTAGTCTGATATATGCTAGTCCAATCATAATTGTATAGAATAGAATAAAGATTCAGATAATCACCTTGAGAATAATTTAAGTATGAACGGATATGACAGTGTTCTGGTAACGATAAATTTACTTCAATATAAATAGAGATAGATGGATGATAAATATCCTCTAAAACTAGAGAGTGATCGGCAAGTTTAACTGTACTGTTATTGACATTAGTAAAAACCAAATCAAGAAGATTTTTACTCGTAACTGTAGAGTTAATTTGATTTAATCCAAGAAGGCAGGACGAGGAATATAAATCCTTAGCCTTAATTTTAGAGTAATAATGAGTATCATTAAGATTAAAACCAGTTGACCAGTTCATACCCGGAGTATTGATATCACCAAGGATTACTATTCTAAAATTTTGAGTGTCAAGAAAATTAAGATAAGATTTTAAGTGACTGTGATCTGTATCAGGAGAGAAATAATGGTTACCAATTAACAGATTAAAACCATCAACAATTCTAATTTCAACCCATACGCATTCACTAATAATTTCTAAGTCAAAACGCCTTTTCGTAAAAGGTAACTGGTTGCTAATCGCTGTTAGGACACCACCACCTCTTTTTTTGTTAGTGTCTTCAAACAGCCTGTTTGCACGAAACACAGTATAATTATTAGGAAATAAATTCGAATTAATAACTGACTCAGATAACCATGTTTCAGTGAGACAGATAATGAGATCATTATTACTCACTACATTTTGAAAAATTTCATCAACTTTAGTATTAAGTCCACGAACATTTTGGTAGAAAATCTCAAGATGATTAATAGAACTGAACATTGAAAGTGAAAGCGAGCGAAACTAAGACTAAGAGGCATTTCCCTGAGAATCAACGGAGTTCAAATTGGCAGGATGCGCAAAATGCTGCTCAGGCTTTAGTTTACCATAAAAAGGTGCAATTAGGCAACCTGCAGGCCAAACTTCAGGATTATTAATGGAATCGAAATCCCTCACATCAACAGTGATGTGAAAGGAAGAATATGATTGATATTTAGTTTTTAGTCTAGTTACAGCGAGAGATCTTAGTTGAAGTTGATTCTTCAGAGAGTCCTCTATATTGCTTGTGCTGACTTTTGAACTAAATCTCGAAACAAATAGAGATTTAGTTTTTATTCTCTCAGGGGCCATTTCAATGTTGCTCGTAGCCAATGTTCCAACTTTGGGTTCTCTTTTTTTATATTTCTTACGAGATACCAATTGAAAACCTTCAGAGTCGTTGGCAGATGTTGAAGCAGTGGCCTGATTAAGTTCAAGATTGTTATGTCTACCTGTAACATGAGGAGTTGTGGACACAGACTTCCTTGTTGCTGACGCATCAGAATTACAAGTATGTGGATTGTCAGCAGCTTTGTTCTCTGACACAACCTTACTGTATGACTTCTTAATGGGGTCATTAGATCGAACAGAATTAGTAGATTTAATCTGATTAGGGATTAAAGGGCAGCCACCCTTAGATAATAGTTCAGATAATTGCTCTTTGAGAACAAAATTTTCGCTTTTCAGCTCGTTCATGTCTTTCTCCAAATTCTTTACATAAACCAATATATCACTCACCATGTCCAATAGCGAGACACTATTAAGTCTTACTGTTTCAATTTGTACAGCAAGCCCATCATATGACGATGGAAAGTTCGGTAGAACCAATTCTCGGGTAGGTGAGATCACCTTCTTCTCCCCAGGTTGAGTGGATCGCACTGGTGTGTTGTCTCCTTGCGAAGATAAATAGTAATAATACTAATAATACTACTACTACTACTACTAATAATAATTATTATAACAATTAAAATATTAAATATAATAGAAACTATAGTAAATTATAACAATAATAATAGTAATAGTAATAATAATAATAATAATAATAATAATAATAATAATAATTTATTTTATTTTTTCTGGCATAGTTACTAGTCGTTAAAACTTAATTGAAAAATATTGCTGGAGAATCTTTAGTGTATTGTAAATATTCATAATTAAATATATGTATGTCGCTATTGTATTAAGGCTGGTTGAGTGGAAGAGAAGGTCTTACGGCCTTAATTCTGTCAACGAAAATAAAACATTCTATTCTATTCTAGATCCTCTATTTCTTCACATTTCTGTTTTATTCAATATTCCTTCGCCTACATATTGCAATAAAGATACATTTTTTTCTGAAAGAAAGAAAAGTAGCCTATCTACAGAATTGTGGATTCTACTGAAAACTCCTTCGGGGCAAATTTTAATGCTAAAATTTATCCACACACTAATTTTATGAATTTAATTTTAAAAATTCAGATATAGATGTAAATATACATATACATATAAAAGTATATTTACATCTATATCTGAATTTTTAAAATTAAATTCATAAAATTAGTGTGTGGATACATTTTAGCATTAAAATTTACCCTGAAGGAGTTTTCAGTAGAATCCACAATTCTGTAGAAAGGCTACAAAGAAGTAGAACCCAGATAGTACCGCCAGTTATGAAAATATTGAAAATTGTCGATATTTTATATCAGCCGGATCAGTGTTCGTATTATCGCGTTGTTTGAAAATGAGAGATGGAGAAAATATGGATATTTATTTTGTAATAGTTCTTCTCTTTGGTATTTTAAAAATTAATTTACTAAATAAATAATCCAATAAATAGGAAATATCGGTATCGAAATAAAGAAGTAAATGAATTCAAATAAAATAAAAGCTCAGTTATTTCCTTTACAGAAACACTAGTCCATACTTCGTATCGTTCACATCCTCTCATGTCAAGTTTACATGAATTGGTTCAATTGACTGCCTCGTCTAAATCGGTCGTCGTCAGTCCTTCCGGCTTGGAGACACTCTGCCCAGATCGATCGCTATGCTTTGCTTACATGGCTTATTCATATGACATAAAACATTTCACAGGCTGCCGTGTATATCCCTTCTTTCGATGCTTTATTTTTTTTACTTAGGCCTAAACACGTCTACAGAAACGGAAGGGTCATTTGGCAAATCCAGGGCTACTTTACGGAAAAGTGTAAAGGTAGACGGTTATTTAATGGAACGGATTCGTTCGGTGCGTTCGAATCTTTATTCTTTCATCATTTTAAATTGAGAATCGTCCACTTGGCCGCATCGCCCGTGTCCGCATGACCGGATTCCGTCCATAATTCTGACCAGAGAAATCTAGACGGATTTCCGTGCCGGCCAAAATAGAAATAAAGAAAACCATGACAATATGTCGATTGCAGGGTCTTCAATCGAGGTAATACTGAAGACATAAATGAAATGGACGACGCGAAGCTTATTTTGTTATTTCTTCTTCTAAATGTAAAGCAATTAAAATTATCCTCCTCAGAGCTTTCATTTTATTTCCAGCTTTAATCCAGAATACTTCAAGGAAGTAATGTTCTCGCTCTGTCGGTAAATAACGACACTATTGTGTTCGGAAATGCACAGACAAGCGAGCGACTCTACAGTAAAAATCCGAACGCGTCGAACGAATCCGTTCCGGTAAGTGAGCACCTACATTTAAACACGCATCCTACATGTAACGGAATTCAAAAAAACGATTTGCTAAACTGTTCAATAACACACTATAAGTTTAAAATTGTAAGGATAGGGTAACGAAATCTATATGCAAAATGATCACAATATAAAGATGTTAAAAATTATTCACTTATACGTAAACTTTTATAACAGTTAAACTTTAAATTAATTGTCATTGTCAAAGAATTGCGTATTGAGTCCGGTTGAAATGAGTGCCATTGCTATAATACAGCGTATCTCTGAAAAATGTTAACACATATGGGTAATAATTCACACTTATATACACTAACTTCAAAATATCTCCACTTACTCACCATCGCATTCAACACATATCATAATATATTTATTTGTCAACCAACTTTACAATTCATAGTTATGGTGGACCATCACATTTCTGCTTTCCGATACACCATCCTTTTAATACATATCACCCTTTTCTATTAATATATTCATTTGCCAAGTATTTCCTCATTACTTCCTATTCTTCTGTTTTAAATTAGTTGCTATCTATTCTTCTCTATCTATCCTATTCTATTCTCTCTCTCATATCTAGACTGTCTCCCTTCAATTTCTCGGTTTCCTATTAAATACTGCATACTCCCTTTCTTAATAATTTATATTATTAATTTATTTTATTCTCTGTTCTCAAATCTACCTGCTCTTAATCATTATTTTCCAGCTATTTTCTGCGAAATTATTTGTTTACATTTCCATTTTCTCTATTTTACAACACATCACTTACTATTTCCCTACTATTCTGTCCTCTATTTATTTACGTATTTAACTTTCTCTCTTCACTTCACTCCTAAATTTCCTCTTTTATTACTCGTACCTCTTTCCATAAAAATATTTCTATAATACTCCTACAGTTATAGTATCCCTGATAATACTCCCAATCCAGAACACTGAAAAAGATAAAACATCTAGTTCACTTAATTACACTTACAATTTCTATCTCTTCCATTTCACATTTGTTCAAATGTTCTTTCAATTTAATTTTCTTTTATTCATTATTTGTATCTCTATCTTACTACACTCTTACACTATTTTCTTCACTTAATACTTTCTTCTGTATTTCTATTCTATCACTTTTTCCACCCCTAACTTTCTTGCACTCACTTTTTAGCACTCTTCTTCCTCGCCAATTTCACCTTCCTCAATAAACTGTCCTCCATTTCGCCATTTAATAAATATATCATATAAGGAAGCCTTCCCATGTGGTATGCAAAGCTTGGATGCACATTTCTTGAGGAATTGCTGCAGCTACATCCGTTATTCATATTACATGACTTGGTTGCATATACACGATCTTTCAGCATACCCCACAGTAAAAATTGCAGGAAATAAGGTCCGGCGAATGTGCTGGCCATTGCATTGATACTCCTCTACTAATCTCTCTTCGTTACATATGATATGGTTGCAGCCCAAGATCCTTCCTCAAGATTTTTCATACAGTGTTAAGTGGATGTATGTCCATCCGCATTATGACCGGAATTACATAAATAGTGTGTATATTTGAGGTATTTATAGAGGGTAACGGGACTTTGTGCCCACCCTGTACAATAAATGTAGCCTATTTTGAACACGGGACGGATCATGAGAATCAACATATTTGCTACCATTCATAACAAAGAGACTATCATTATTTTGAATAATTATGCGTGGGATAACAAGTGTAGTAAATGTAGTCTGTAATGATGTTACTCCCAAACTCGTAGAAATAAAACGCTAGGGAATGAGAAGGTCGATCTATTTGATAACTGGTCATGTAACGTTATGGCGTAAATAAACAAATGAAAGTAATGAACATTATACGTAATTGAGTTTTCTCTCGGCCTGGCGCCCCCTCTCACATTTGGTTTGCCTTAGCTACACTGTTTAAACCTTTACTTATTCGCTAGGGAAGGGAAAAACGGAGCTCTCCTCTTGATGTAAACGTGCGAGGTTGTGTTCCAATGATTGTTCGTTGTAGGTATTTACAATTTCTTGCCATTTATAGGTAAGAAATAATCGACAGGCGCATAGCTTTACTATGCTGCATACCGTTGCGTAAAAGTGGTTGTTGACGAAAATCGCAAAGAATGTGTCACCAGTCAGGGAAAGAAAGGAGAACAAGGGGAATACAAGGAGAGCAAGAGGAATACAAAGAGAATAAGGGAAATACAATAGACTCAGGGGATGGCTAGGTGAATCAGGAGATAACTAGGAGAATAAGGGGATGACTAAGAGAACAACGCAAGAAGGGGAAGGCAAGAAGAACAAGGGTAATGCAAGGGGAAAGAGGATGAGACAAACAAAATAAGCGAAAGATATGGAGAACGAAAGAAATACTTGAAGAACGACTGGTACACAAGGAGAACGAAATGAATACCATGAAAGAGGGATATACAAGAGAAAAAGGGGAATACAAGGAGAACAAGAAGAAGACAAAATATAAAAAGGGGAGAAATGGAGAACCAAGGAAAGAAAGGAAGAACGATGTAAACACAAAAATAGGGGAATACAAGAAATAGAAGGGGAACCACAGGAATGCAAGGAGAACAAGGGGAATACAAGGAGAACGAGGATAATACAAGAGAGGAAGGGGAATACAAGGAGAACAAGGGGAATACGAGAACGACAAGAACATAAAGTGAACAAGGGAAATATAAGAAGACAAAGGAGATACAAGGAGAAAGAGGGGAATAAAGAAAAACAAATGAAAGAGAAAGATATCAAAGACACGACAAAGAGAAAAAAGGAATACAAGAAAAAGAAGGGAAAGATAATGAGAAGAAGGGGAAGATAAGGAGAATAAGGGGAACACGAGGAGCACAAGGATAAAACGAGGATAATAAAGGAAAGACAAGGAGGAAAATCTTCTCTGAGTGTTATTGATTGAGGATGGAATTCATTTAAGGATTTCCTAACCACAGTTCCCAATATTGGTTATAAAACATAGATTGACTTATTACAGATGTTGAATTATATCTATGCCGGTGAGTGATTGTTAAATTTCAAGTGGCTTATCTTGGTCGGTTAGGTTAGTGAGTTTTAAAATATTTTTTCAAAATTCAGTTCACTGTGCAATGATGAAGCGTTTCCCACATAACTCTAAACTATCCAACATTCTGTGATGAAATGTGTGTATTTATGCATGTCATATCTACTACAATATGATGCAAGATCACTTCTCTACCTTTGATATATTGTCTGATAAAAAATAAATTCATTTAAAAAATGGTCAAATATCAGTACTTTCTTCTAACACAAAATAAAAAAAAATTGTTTATTTAGGAATGTAGTTGAAAGAGCATGATATTATAAACATGAGTTTCAGCAATAAAATAAAAGAGAGAGAACATGAAAAAGTTAACAAGTTTATGAGTTATGAGGGAAACGCTTCATCACTGCACAGCAAACTGCCATCGTTTTGAATTAATATATATATATATATATATATATATATATATATATAATTTTTTTAAATCGTAAAAATATTTTTTCACTTAACAGAAGGACAGAGTTTTACGCATACCAATTTTCGTTGTTGTACAAGATACAGTAACGGAGGAAAAAATGTTGAATATTTTTAAAAAATTTACTGCTGTAGGCCTACATTACCTTTTAAATACTTTGTCACATCTTGGTCGGTTTTGGTTGTCACAGTATTAAAAGCATTGCGACCTTTTGCTATTCTCTTTCCTTCTACCCCAAACTGTTATCTTTCACAGAGGCAGAGTTATAATCATAATTTAACCCATAGTTCCGAAGTCGGAACATAGGTGCTCCTAGCGGAGGTTTCCATATCTACAAGGACTTTAATTACACTTATATGCCCACGGGGGGGCAGAGATATATCTCCTCAAACGCTACCTCGTATGCAACTAAGATATTACTAAGACGCGCGAGAGAGGATAATTTAGTCAATTTAGGCTTGGAGGTTTTTAACATGCCGGAAAACTCCGACACAGGATACACTGTTTGCGTTCCGGATTTTTTTCGTCTTGAAAAATTAATCGACCCAAGCCGGGTTTGAACCCGTAATCCTTGTCTAGGTGACAGTGTTTTACTTCTAGACCACTGGGGACGACCAGAGATATAATAAAACATATCTAATTAAGGTATTTCATGAAATAGTACATACAAATATGTAGGTCTGAAGGAAATTGTAACGACAGTATCTTTACCATCTTTCGTCCGTAATCTTTGGTGCTCTATCGGATATTATGCTAATTGTTGAGTCCGAGCTTCTTGAATTAAAACTCGGCCGAGAAAAACAGATTTTAAAGGGCGATGAAATCCTTGAAATGGCTCTCGGGAGGGGGAAAGGAAAGCTGGGAGGTCAATGTAATGGACTTTTGACACGTGAAACAGCCTTGTCCAGCTAACTAGAAGAGTCCAGGATAATATTCTCGGTGATATCACGCTCAATTTCGCCGCTGAATAATCTCTGCAGCTGAAAGTTCAGTTAAACGAAACCCTATTCGTTCTTCCCCTCCCGTCATTGATCCCCAGCCCACCGCAACATCAGTCGTTGCTTTCACATCGCTTGGAAAATCCCGTTGCTGGAAACAATTAACCTCTTTGTACTTTAATCCGCTATTCGATGTCACAATATTTTATTGGCTCATAGGTAACTAGCTCTGCCAATGTAAACCACTGGCACTTTAATGACATTTTAACTTACGTCTCGTTAGACTAATGTCTTATTAAGGGTACATGTACGTGAACGACTAGAAATAATATCAGAAAATGCAGGCTCTAAATTTCTAAAATTTTACAAGAAAATAAACTCACAATTGGACAAAGTTACAATGTACCATAACAAGACTTAGTAGAACTTAAATAACTGATAAGAATATAAAAAAGTTACCAATAATAATTTTTTAAAAGTCAGTTTTATCAGAGTATGAAAAAAAATTATGCAGTTCTATCATTTGGTAACCATGACATTGTTACGGTTTCCCTGACATCTTTAACTTTTTTACTGCATGTAGTAAATATTTCTAAAAAATGGACTACTCTCAGACATGTAGAGTTGCTAATTTTAATACGATGAATTTTTATGTGTCCTGTATAAAATGTATTAAAACTTACATCTTGTTTTGTAACATAATTTCTTTTTATTTTCAAAGATATGGGAATTATTGTAGTCTAAGTTTTGCATAAATGGATGTGAAATTAGTGTGCAAAATTTTAGCATTCTATCTCTAAATATGCTGTCCTGAGTCCGTCTCAAAGAGCGAAGAACTATTCACTCTCTCACTGTACTCTTCAAAATTCTTCAAAACTCTAACCCTAGCTATAGTGAGGGTCACATAAGAACAGTTCCTAAACAGAAAATATTGCCATCTTGTCAATGTTGCCAACTGTTACCAGATATCACACAGTCTTACGTACTAAATGACTTATTTACTTACTGTACTTTATGTTGGAAGGTTATTCTAAATAATTCAATAATTTGTAACATATTTTTATAGACAAACTATACGGGAAAGGGATCAACATGGCAAGTATTTTGTCTGGAAATACGAAATTCATTGGTTTGACTAAACAATTGACTCTCGAGACCTACCTAAAAATGTATTTTGTTTGACCGCATGAAATTATTAGTACTAACTCCGAAAATTTACCTGACTATAGTCTTGAATTATAACCACAACGCAACACATAAAATAACTATTATGTATTAATATTAATATTGATATTAATTATTAGTATGTTCAGATTTCACTAGCTTCCAGTAACCGGCTCAGAAATCTAGTACAATTTTAATTTCATGGAACTCCAGTACTGACAAATATTGTGTATATTTGTCTCAGCTGCCAACATACCAGTTACAAAATCACTACCATTTATAGTATTTGTCAGTATCGAAATTCGAAACGAAGTTGGCAAAAGAAAATTCAACCTGCAAACTAGAAAATCACCACAATCCACTAGCATATGTAATAAAGGGGGAAAAATGGTTAGGTTTCACCCTTAGGGTATGAAATAAGCTGACCCGGTCTATACTTAGCTTATCGTTTTCAACATTTGTCCTCATATCACGAAATAGATACTCGCTCACATCATCATATCACACTCTCTATTCCTAAACACAGAACATCCTTCTACTCTTCATCTTTCACCGTCTCTGCAGCTCATCTCTGGAACTCTCTACCACAATATGTTAGAGACTGTTGGACATTGTCTAGTTCAAAAATAAACTAAAATTGCACTTTTTCAATTCAGATTCTCAAACACCCTTAACCTATGTTCCTCTCTCAAAGTGAGATTCTCCTCTTTCGCGTCGCCGAGCTGTCAGGACTAAATAATCGGTCTGTACCGACTCCTGTATACACAATGTGGGGCAGCTTCACTTAGGCACTGCGTATCCACAGAATGTCAACTTTGAACTATACCACCAACCACTTCGACCTTTTAATGCTGAATTGTCCGAGCCATACTCATGATCATAGATAGGAAGTTCGTACCAAAACAGTAGATTTCATTTGAGTACAGCAAGGAGTACTGATGTCACCCGCGCCTCGCCCTGTTCCCGCTCGCTACAGACAATACACAATATGTTTCACATAAACAACACATAGTGGCATTCTGTGGAGCTGTAGGGTCGTGAATAGTTTGAAGAATATTATTAATTTATATTAATAGGTTAGGTTCTGAACAAAGTGAGTTATTCTGTTATTATTGTTCTATTTATTGTACTTACGTGTGTATGATTCCAAAAAAGTAAACTCATCTGTTATTAAATAATTATATTGTTTTTTTCTTCGCAACATGTATTTCTTTTGATAAAATGAAAATGTTCTTTGTTATTTGTTATAATGAGACTAGAATCATAATTGTATACTTTGCATGTTATTTTTATATGTATGGGTAAATTATTTTAGTTTGGAATTTACGAAGTTTATAATTAAAAATTATTGTTTTTTTTTTTAGGTATAAGGGTGTTTGAGAAGAAGGTGGTTAGAAAAATATTTGGGGCTAAGAGGGATGAAGTTATAGGGGAATGGAGAAAGTTACACAACACAGAACTGCACGCATTGTATTATTCACCTAACATAATTAGGAACATTAAATCCAGACGTTTGAGATGGGCAGGGCATGCAGCACGTATGGGCGAATCCAGAAATGCATATAGAGTATTAGTAGGGAGGCCGGAGGGGAAAAGACCTTTGGGGAGACCAAGACGTAGATGAGAGGATAATATTAAAATGGATTTGAGGGAGGTGGGATATGATGATAGAGACTGGATTAATCTTGCTCAGGATAGGGACCAATGGCGGGCTTATATGAGAACGGCAGTGAACCTCCGGGTTCCTTAAAAGCGAGTAAATAAGTAAATAGGTACCTATATCATTCGTGTATTATATCCTTCTTATAAGGCTATGGACGATTGGAGCACATGTTTGGTTACCACTCGGCTGTACATGCTTGTCGTTCTAGTTCACCGACATTGACAGATGCGCTATTACTTTTCATTTGGTAGAGATATAGTCCAAGCTCACACAACTTAACAGTTTTGGCAACAACTTCCTAGCTCTGATCATGAGTAATGCCTTATTGGTGTAAAACAATTTATAAAATTTGTAATTCTTCGCTCTCGTATCCCTACAAATATTCTGCGATTAGTTTATTTAGGTTTGGTTCAATCTGTCATCCAGTATGGTATAATCGGATGGGAGAAGCAACAGAATTTACACTTTCTCCTCTCATACTGCTTCAAAAGTGGATAATTAAAATTTGCTTAAGCAAATCTCTTGATTATCCAAAAAAAAAATATATTTATTCTGATTTTAATGTTTTCTAAGTTGAACAATTATATAAAAAGTAAATGCATGGCGCTACAGCCCTTTGCAGAGCCAAGACCGACCAGCCGGCTGCTGGCCTCACGTCCACATGCTGAAGCAGAGATGGACGATCATCAAACCAGAATGGAGGTATCGTTTGGTTAGCACGATGATCTCCCCAGCCGTTATAGCTGGTTTGCGAAACCGAATTTTCGCTACCTATCATAGCTCCCCAAGTGCATCAAGATGCTGGATGGGCACCGGTCCCATACACTGATCGAAATTTCATGAGAAAATTTCTTCCCCCATGAGGACTCGAACCAGCGCGCATTCCGTAACGCGAGTCTTAGACGGGATGTCTTAGACCGCGACGCCACGGCTCGGGATTGAACAAAATATATAATTATATATTAATAAAATATCATTATAAAAATCTAAATATTTATCCTACCAGAAGAAACTTGGCATGTCTTTTAGGTGAACCTAAAACTTACACAACCACTGGAATAAATCACAGCCAGAGTTACGGACCAAGGTTACACAACTCTGTTTTGATAATAAATTCTGACCTAGGTTATTTTGAGTTTAATAAATTTAAGAAAAAAATTAAGAGAATTATTTAGTATTCATGCTCTC
Source organism: Periplaneta americana (assembly GCF_040183065.1). Classification (NCBI taxonomy): domain Eukaryota; kingdom Metazoa; phylum Arthropoda; class Insecta; order Blattodea; family Blattidae; genus Periplaneta; species Periplaneta americana. The sequence continues at coordinate 65,662,179 of NC_091118.1, forward strand.
TTTTTCTTTCTTTCAATATTTAAATATAGGCTACTATTTATTCATTCCAACTTATATTCTGTTCTTGACCTGATTCTTCATTTTTGTCTTCGTAATTATTCCTAATTTGTAATAATTGTAATTTTATTGAATATTTGTTACGTTCTTTAGTACAAAATATTTATTTATAGGAACCACCCCCGAACATGAGCTTGCTCAAACGTGTTTGCGCTACATCAATAATATATAGCTATTCATTTTGTATTGTATGTAGCAATAATATTAACTATATTATTTATGACGTAGAGCCCGGATGTTAGGCAAAATGCCTTTTTTAAACTGAGTATGAAAGGCCTATTAGAGATAAACACGTTTCCACACATTTGGGAACGATAGGCCCAATTTGTATTTAGCCTTTTTTGCCTATTTTAGCTCCCGTTGCCTATTATAAGATTAACTACCTTTTTTTTTAGCCTTTTTACGTCGTTATTGTACATTTTCTATATTTTAAATGCATTTAAAATAAACCGGACATAAATTATATCAAGAAAACAAAAAAGAACGGTTGTACAAATTAAAATATATATTCACCTCTCACAGATATTTGCTGAGAATCTTATTCTCCAGCAATACATATGTTTCCAAGGAGTCGTAAACTTTTCTCTCCTACCGATTCCATATTTTATGTCACTTAACAAAGAAGTTTGAACAGTATAATCCTCAGTGCTCAGGTCATTTCGGGGTTTACCAGCGAAAGAAAGGGGATGAGGGAAGTATTAACAGCAAGTCTCCAGGTCCTGTCACTGTTGTCGCTTGCATGCACAAGTCACGCGTACTTTGAAGTCTCTAATTCCTTCTCACACCCCTCTTTTTTGAGATAATACACAGTTGGTTTTTCCCGATCTCTGAAAGAAAGTAGAGATAATCCTTCTGAAATAAGTTGTTTTAAGTTTGCTCCAATCACTTCAGTAGAAGTAGAAAGATCTTTTTCCACCATGAAAAACGTTCTCTCTGACAGGCGGCTCACTATGACAGTTGACAACTTAAAAAAGCATCTTTTTATAACATGTAACCAAGGAAAGTGAGTACCGTATGGGATAATTTATTAAGTATTTGTCAATTTTTTTTGGTCTGTTTTCATGAATAATAAATGCCTATTTCATTGCCTATTTTTAATATCTATATGCCTGCCTATTTTAATCAAAATAAATGCCTAAACATCTGGGCTCTATTTATGAGGTTCAGATCTGTCTTCGGAGAGTTGACTAACAACAACAGCAACTCCCTGTATAATTAAATTACATAAAAATCCGGGCCTCTCTGATAATGCCGCCAAAGATAGTCACATCTATTCTTCTATTATGTAAGGGTGACGTATTTCTACTTTATGATGGTATGTCCAGTAGTTCAGAAGTCCTTATTAGTTTCGATGACTCGGTAAGTTTGTAGTAATTGTAAAACAACAAACGTTACTTGTAATGTGAGTTTTAATTTTGAGAAGTTTCTATTCGAAACTATGAAGTTTGTGCAGTGCTGATAGTTAAAAAAAAATGAATTACATAATTTATACTTTGTATGTCAGTTGGTATTTCTAGTTAAGTGGAAAAGTTTCATAGAAAGTAAATACATGAACTTCTTCTCAGAGCGCCGAGTTTCTTTCGGTCAAGAGCGGAAAGTCTACAGAAGCTGATTTGCATGAACAGTCCGGAGCGAAAGTGGAACTTTGTATAAACAAACACAACTCCCGCTGCTGTGGTGGTGATACTTGACGGCAGAGACATCTGCTAGCATAAACCATATTAATTAAGTGAGATTTAACGCTGTCAACGTTATTGACTTTTATAATTTTTATTTTTTAAATAGTGCCTTCAAAAATGTTTTGCATGTTTTGAAACTCTACTGAGATGAAATTTAATAGTAATAAACTGGTTTTCATTTCAACGTTGTACAAATAGAAATAAACACGCAGATAAATTAAGTTCACAATTCTGCACAAATGTCTATTCAAAAATTAAATTTGAAACAATATGTATCTGCCGTATTCAAAGAACACTTAACCAACGGCGCAGCTCAGGCTGTGGCGGATTTCCCAGCTGATCCGGAGCTGCGCTCGGGCGTGGGTTCGATTCCCGCTTGGGCTGATAAGATGGTTGGGGTTTTTACGAGGTTTTACCCAATCGTAAGGCGAAGGTTTGGTAATCTATGACGAATTCTCGGCCTCATCTCGCCAAATACCATTTCGCTAACATCAGTCGACGCTATGAACCCAGTAGTTGTACAACGTCGTTAAATAACTGAATGAAATGTGACGGAATTTGTGGAAATCCTTTATGATTGCGGTACATTTATACAGGAATCAGAGTAATGGAATTAGGATAAATAAATACAATTTACTGTAAGATTTAAGTGTTTGTAACGAACAGAAAGAAATAAGCTATAGATAATAGTAATTTTCCTAGTAGTAGTGGTAGCAGCAGCAGGAGCAGCAGCAGCAGCAGTAGTTTGTCCAAGAAGGCTACAAGATTAAGTATAACTGGAGTTTTTAAATAGACAACGCACGTGCATCTAGCAAGCAAATTACTTGACTGATGGCTCACGCGACTCTTGTTTCGTCAAAGGGGACAGAAAAAATGGACCACTTTAACAACTACAGTAATATTTGCTCTATTACGCTTGTGCTACAGTGTTGTGTATTGTAATGCAAGGTATTTTATTTCATAATACTACAGCCTTCTTATTATGTAAATGTTTGATCAATGTAAGCCTTCATTCTTTACGATAGATGTAAATAGTGAAAATAACGTACTGTTTTAGTGTACGTAGGCCTACATAGTGTAAAAGGTTGTCAGACATTGAATACTTTCAAAAGTCTATTGTCAGAAATACTGCTTTTCTTCTGTAGAACATGATCTTTTTCAAATGTTACTTTTGTAGTGTAATTATTTTTAATATATAGATTTTCCTTCATTATGTTAATTATTTCTTCGATCCGAATTGTCTTATTTAACACTACATTGTAATTGTTTAACTCTTATAATTACATGTAACCACTACCGCTACTACTGCTACTACTGCTACTACTACCACTACTGAATGATTGAAAGAATTTCAGCTTTGTCCTTTAAATGTGCAGACATTTGATCCGAACAAATGTAACATTTTAAAATTCCTTTGCAGAACGAAAAGTTACGTTTGTTCGGATCGAATTTCTGCACATTTAAAGGACAAAAGTAAAATTCTTTCAATAATACATTATCATAATACTCTGTTATCTTAAATTGACTTAGCATATTGGGAATTAAATCAATAGCTTTCCCAAAACACGCTATGAAATGTTTCATATAAAACAATTTTTATCTCGAAAAGGCAGCAAAAACGAGCAAAATTGTATTTAATTTTTGTTTGAAATATCTAAACAAAAAATAACTCCTTGAAATTAATGACATTATTTACGGTCCGTCCTGTATTATTCCAGGAGCTGTCTCCTTTTTTCAACGAAACGGTTGTTAGCTCAGCTCCAATTCCACTGTAACTTACTACCAAATGCGGAATCACACCATTCTTGTATTAAAACATTGGACATATTTTTTAACGTATGAAACAAGGAAAACATTAATTTGACCAAAAAGTAGAGGGAGTTCTTTAATTTTGTGCCTACAAAATTCATAATAAACTTGTACATTATTATGAATATGGTTACAGCTGTTACTCTACCTTTGGACTGTTTCGTAACCGTAATGACCTAAAAGTTGGTCCTTTCATTTTATGTTCTTCCTTGAAATTTGTATAAAAATTCGAAGAAACTAATTCGCAGTGAAATCAGGGATACCTGCCTTGGCAAGAGAGGATACAATTGTAGGAAATTTTACACCTACAAGAAACAAGATTCAGTTCCTATCAGTAGACTTTGGAGAGAATGAATGCACCAAAACCGATAATACAGTACACTTTATTAAAAGGATGTATTATAATTATAGGGCATCTATTAAGTGTGGAGAATTTATTTCTTCTGTGTTTAATACATCCAAAGGACTGACAGCGTATTCCGAATCTCACCAGACCGGTGGACATCAATGACGTCACGCTGCAGCGGAATAGGAACAAAACTGCTGGAAGGTTCATTGGCTATCATGACGGCTGTAGAAGTTGTTTGTGCTACGCTAGCAAGATTTTGCGAAATTTCCGTACTGTCATCTCGTTCAAAGAAAAGAGAGCATAAACGATTTATTTCTGGAACCAGTAGTAATAACTGGTCCGTTGACATGTTCGCTCATGCCATTAACATATTGTTTTTACGTTGTGCTCATTACAAACAATACAGCAGAACCAAAGCAGAACACACCGCCATGACACAACAGTGCACGATGTCATTCGTTTGCTAATTCCCACCCTATACAAGAACCAATCAGATTCGCTGATGGATACTGCCACCACCTCTGCAAGCTGGTGGAACCGGTGCGACACCGGTGGACCATCGGTGACGTCATCGCTGAAATTCGGGACAGCGTGATGCCATCAGATTGCTCAGCGCTGAGATTCGGAATACGCTCTGAGACAAGGATGTGGGATGTCCCCATCTTTATTTAAGAACTATTTGGTGACAGTTTTAGCACATAGGAATGGTTCTTGTCGAAATATGGGAATTAGAGTGGAAGATCGATTTATTCATTCATTGCTCTTCGCCGATGATCAGGCAATCATTGCACAAGATCAAGATGATATTAAATTTATGATGAGAAAACTAATTGATTGTTATAATTCGGCAGGTCTTGTGGTAAATTTTACAAATACAGAATATCTAGTAAATGGTGGGGATGGTAGGAATTTGAAATTCTCTAATGGCACAGTGAAGTCAGTGGATCAATTTAAATGTTTGGAATCGATTCTCCACCATCTGGTACATGATTTAAAGATGTAGGAAATCGTTTCATACAAGCAAGAAATGCTATAAAACAACTTAATGGTGTGCTTTGGAATAGGGATGTTAGAATGGAGACAAAGAAAATTTAATGATACTTAATGTAATTGTAGAGAGTATCTTGACTTATGGAGAGGAGAGCTGGACTCTGACAGAAAAACAAAAAGGCCGTGTTAGATCTGTGGAAATGGATGGGTCAGAAATGACACGATTTTTGAAAAATGGAACATACAAGAAGATGTGATCGACGTGGACCGTTTGGAATGTCGAAGGCTTCAATGATTTGGACACGTTCAGAGGATGCCCGAGGAGCGATGGCCTAAAAAAGTTTTGAATTGGTCACCCCCAGGGAGGAGAAGAAAAGGACGACTTCGAGAGGAGGAGTTGTTGAGGCCATGGAAGCTAGAGGGTTGGAAAATGGATCTTGGGATGACCGACAACAATGAAAAGGGGAATAAAAGGTAACCGCTGAAAGTGGAAACGGCTATAGAAGTAAAAGTAAGTAAGAAACATAGCATTTACGAGTAACCTAATTGACAAGAGTAAATAGTGAAGTATGTAATGTCAATGAAGCAGTAAGACTTCTCGAGTCGAGAAACACAATAGTAAATCGTATTGTTAGGAGCCATTTTAAATCATATTCACATAAAATACAAACTGTCTTCGATTCGAAGGATAGAATAAAGGTATATGAAATGATTTTACTCTGAGTACAATAACTAAAATTCAAAGGGACTTCATAATGTGCTTAGAATTGGCGTCTACAACTCGTGACGTAAACACATAAATTATGTAATTTTGTCATCAAGAAATCCACATCCAATCAACCAACAAGTATGTCATTATACTCATAATACATTAGCTATACTTCTTGTTCGTCATTGTATGGGGTATGAAGTGCTCTGTTGCTAAAAATATCGATTTTGAGCTTTTTACTCAAATACACGATTTCAGCATATCTCGCAGAGAAAAAAATGGTTATGGACAAGTCATCTGTGTGTATGTCTGTCTATAACGTTATATTGTAAATTACTGAACAGGTTTTGTTCATATTCAGTAACTGCGGTTCAATGTATCCTGACAGAATGGACATGAAACATAACAATTATGGATTTTCTTTTGAAATAAAAACAAAAATAATGGTTTATTCTAAATTGTTACAGTAAAAAGGGAGTGCTACTACAGTGTGCTACAGAACTTCGGCAACTCTAGACTGAGGAATCTTGACCACGAAAAAATAATGTTCATGCAAGATGGCGCACCTCCTCACTTGAACACTCCTGCAGAAAACAATTAAGTATATATTTTGCGATTATAACAAGGATCTTTGCCGATCAAGTAATCAGTGGCCACTTGTCAACAATATGACCTCCACGAGCTCCAGATCTCAATTAGGCCAACTTTTGGTTACGTGATATCTTAAAAAACAAGTGAAGAGCTCATTTTCAAAACGAAAATGAGCTTTCTATGTCTCTGCATTCTTAAAATATAACTCTACGTACAACTATCATCATTCGGCGCCAGGACCCCCTCTAAACCACTAAAAAATCTTGCATTAAAAGTGACTATTGGAATCAAAGTGACACTTGTCCAGATCAGAATTTGTGGCAAAATATTAGTTCCAGCTTTGGAAACAAAGAGTCTCATCCTCCCATTTGATTTTAAATGCACCCAACCTCTTTGATTTCATAATGTCTCTTGACTAGTTGGTAAGAAATTTTAGACCTAAAAACGTTTTTCGTGATTTCCCACAAAGTTACCTGGGAATGGACAAGGGTCGTTTTGAAAATAAGCTCCTCAAGTTTTCGTTGCACATCGAACAACTATACAGCAACTGAAGTTTGCTGTCTTGCAAGAAATTGGAAATAGGCTATTTCAAGTCATTGCCTACAAAATACTATGCATGGTGTGGCAGAGAGAATGTTTTTTTGTTGTTGTTGAGAAATAGGACGGCGGACATATTCCCCCAAGATAGTGACGTTTTTGTTTTCTTTTTGTTCTTTAAATATTGTAATATTTATAACTCTGTAAAATTTGTAGCTACTGTTGGGTGACATTTAATAAAATAACAACTGAAAAAGAGACAAAAAATGATAACCATATATACACAGTGGGCCAAAAAAAAAGCACAAAATTTTAATGGTTATATTCCAGTAGCTAATGATTTCACTTGAAAGTTTATTTCATAGGCAAATTTCACAGTCCTTGTAGACCGGAAAAGTACTGTAATATTTTTTTTAAACATCTACAGTATTAAACATTATTTTTTATTTTTTGTAAAACAGTACAAAATCGATCGTTTATTCCGAACTAAGCATTATGGTCTTACGAGTTCAGCAGGCCAAGCCGTTTGTTGTGCTATCATCATTTGGTTTTTCCGTTTTGAGTTCTCATTTTGTGAATAATGGGTCGCTTAACGAACAAAGACAAGATTTTCATTAAACCAATATGATAATTTATCTGCCTGTCAAATTGTAAGGAACTACGCTCAGCGAGAATGGTCTGTTTCAAGTGTACAACGATCGATTAGCAAGATACGGACATGATATCCCTCCTGAGAGATTATTGCATGAAAGATCGCATTTGTCAGATTCTCTGATGATTTCCACTGGAATTTCAAACGAGATCTTAATCCTATGGACTATTTTATATGGAGTAAACTACAAAAAGCAGTTTAGTGCAAAACAAGAATTCGTAATATTGAACATTTAAGACAACGCCTTTTTGAATGTTGGAACCGGCTTGATCAAAGACAGATATCCAGTGCTATTGGACAATGGAGACGACGCCTACAAATGGTTGTGCAAGCAAATGGCGGTCACATAGAGCATCATTTTTAATTTTGATTATTTGAAAGATCATTAATTATGTTTGATTTTACCAATATTCAGTATCTGCATTTTGAAGGAGTAAATAAAATTGTCTTCAAAAACCACATTTTTCGCAGCATTGTGTATTGACCTCCGTAAGATTTTAACTGAGCCTCAAAAAAACATAATAAAAAGTCTTGCTCATCTTTAAAGTCTACACTTTCCAATAGTGTATTCATTATAAATTAATGTTATATATTTCCGAAAATAGAGTATTTATAATTTTGTGCCCTTTTTGGCCCACTGTGTGCATATTTAAGTTTTATATAGTTGAAAATGTGACAGGAAAACTTAGAGAAGTTTCTTTTTATTGGACATTTCGTGTTGTTTTTACTGTAAAATGTACGAGGTAAGGAGAAAAGCACTGTTTTAGCCGTAATTTGTTTCTATTAGAAGTGACGCGTACGTATCTGGGCTTGATGTTCGTTTTCCCACCCACCAAAGATGTATTTTGAGTAGTAGCATTTAAGCTATTTTGAGATCTCAGAAGGTCAGGGAACGGGTGGTCGTGTTGCAGGGCTCTGTGGCTCCTAAAGGTTAATTGCAATGCTCCGCGGGATTGTCCGTCTTGCTATGACTTACTACCGTGACCCCTGAGATCGCGTCGCGTTGCGTGTTTGTTTCTGTTCCAATTCGATTGAGGCCTCGATGACCGTTGTGCGTGTTCAGCTTGAGGTTCCGAACAAACGCACAACCACTGCCGCATATCTGAGTACACGCAGTCACGTGACGGATTTTTTTACTAAGCTCTTTGAACGACAGGTATTGCGTGTTCACTGCAGGATTACCGTTTTAGACAAAGGAGGCTCAGCTGACACTCGTATGGATGTCGGCGGAGAACTTTCAAGTGATGGGTTGTGATTTTAAGACCTATAATTTGTCGCTGTGATAGGTTTGTCACTGGTTTCGACTGTGACTATAGTTCCAAAATCACAACTTTGAAAAATGACCATCTCAGACCGATCCGTGATTGATACCGATGACGACTGATGTACAGCTCGATTCAACTTTATTGGCCCTTGTCCTTGGTTGTTTGGCTAGTGAGCGAGCTGTGTGTCGCGTCATAAGAAAGAAATTTAATCATAAATGTGCACAAAACGGGAAGACGGAAGAGGAAGAATGAAAATATCTATGCTCGTAGCTGTGGGACACTCATGTTAAGAAAATATAAGTCATCATGGCATTGTTTAGACAACAGATGTAGTGGTTAGTGACGGGACGTGTGGAAGAATATTGTGTTTTAAGACGCAGTGTACCGCAACATAAGAAGGAAGTGTTGTGTGTTTTGACTATGCGGCCTGACCTGTGTGACCCAGCCCGTCAGTGTGATGAATAGAGCCCGGATGTTTAGGCATTTAGTTTGGTTAAAATAGGCAGACATATAGGTACTAAAATAGTAAAAATAGGCAGTGAAAGAGGCATTTATTATTCATGGATACAGAGAAAAAATAGACAAATACTTAATAAACTATCCCATACGGTATTCACTTTCCTTGGTTACATGTCATAACAAGATTATTTTTTATGTTGTCAACTATCATAGAGAGCCGCCTGTCAGAGAGAACGTTTTTAATGGTGGAAAAAGATCTTTCTACTTCTACTGAAGTGATTGGAGCAAACTTAAAACAACTTATTTCAGAAGGACTGTCTCTACTTTCTTTCAGAGATCGGGGAAAACCGACTGCGTATCGTCTCAAAAAGAAAGGTGTGAGAAGGGATTAGGGACTTCAAAGTACGCGTGACTTGTGCGTGCAAGCGACAACAGTAACGGGACCAGGAGACTTGCTTTTAATACTTCCCTCATCCCCTTTCTTTCGCTGGTAAACCCCGAAGTGACCTGAGCACTGAGGGTTATACTGTTCAAACATCTTTGTTAAGTGACATAAAAGATGGAATCGGTAGGGGAGAAAAATTTACGACTTCTTGGAAACATGTATTGCTGGAGAATAAGATTATATATTTTTAATTTGTACAACCGTTCTTTCTTGTTTTCTTGATATAATTTATGTGCGGTTTATTTTAAATGCATTAAAAATATAGAAAATGCACAATAACGACGTAAAAAGGCTAAAAAATGCATTTAACCTTAAAATAGGCAACTGGAGCTAAAATAGGCAAAAAGGCAAAATAAAAATTGCGCCTATCGTCCCCAAATGTGTGGAAACGTGTTTATCTCTAATAGGTCTTTCATTCATACACTCAATTTAAAAAAGGCATTTTGTCTAACATCCGGGCTCCAGTGATGAGTAACTCGCTCTTAATCTAGCTACTTACTTTTTGCATTGGCCAAAATCTCTGAATCAAGCTGTACGTATATGACAACTCTAGAGTCCAGACAATTGCATGTCTTTTCCGTTTTTTGTTATGTGGAACTATAATAAAACTTGCTTTTCTCCAATTTTATAAAGAGATCTGATCAAGAAAATAATTGGAACAGTGTTGTAGAATACGTCTATGTCAATCACGAAAGTGGGGAATATTTTGTGACGAGTTGAATGAGTCCTGAGTATAGGTGACTAAGGTTAGCCTACGTGTTTTTGTGCATTGCCACAATAACCAGATATATGCACCTTTTCAGACGGCGCACATAAAAATTTATGCGGTGAATGACGGACAAGCATATAGCAGAAGTGTAAATACGAAGTGCAGAAAATTTTCACCCCGCCTTTATTGGCTAAATGAAATTGGATTAACCCGTGACGCGATTCTAATGGAATGGCGTTTTGGAGTCACACGACAATTAAACATTTATTGCCCTTGATTTTAATTTTAACACAAAAGCAGAAGTTTGTTCTCAAATGTACAGATTGTTAGCAGGCTATTTTGACAGGTGGTAGATAAAATCACTGTAGTTGAAAATCATTATGCAACTTTTTCCTAATGAACAATATACTGATGTAGAAATTTTTTCGACTGAATACGTTTGAACTCCTGCAGATTAGGCTGCCTGTAGACATAGTGTTTTAGCTGTCTGATTAATAAAATTCTCACATTTTGATTCATATCTTATTTATCTTTCTGTGCCTTGAAAACGCTTAGCCACCTGCGCGGCGTAACGCAGTAGGGAGAGGCGCTTGTCTTCTTATCCGCAGCTGCACTCGGGTCTGGGTTCGATTCCCGCTTGGGCTGATTACCTTTACGGTTTTTTCTCGAGGTTTTCCCCAACCCTAAGGCGAATGCCAGGTAATCTATGACGAATTTTCCGCCTCATTTCGGCAAATACCATCTCGCTATCACCAATTCCATCTGCACTAAATAACCTAGTAGTTGATAAAACATCGTTAAATAACCAACTAAAAAGAGAGAGAGTACGCATCATCATATTGACATACCTTTCTTGTGTACAGGGTGAACTACAGGGACATCATTTTATTTTTTCTTCAATTTTTATTGTACCTGAGTTTTTGAATGTACTTCACTCCCCTCCTTCTACTAGTAAACTTTCAATCGTCCTCCACACAGAACCAAGGCCGCGTATGCAGTCATAGTGCCTTACGGTGATACTAAACAGTACCTACTGAGTTAATGAGTATAGTACGTTCCATAAATATATTCGCGTTTTTCAGTGACGAAAGAGTTTTCAATATTGAATCATATTTTCGTACAGGTACTGTCGTCCCTTTGCCTACGTCTCAACCCGATTTTCCCCACCTACTTCTGCTCGCCTCTCTGTAAAAGCTAATGGCTGGGCTGTCTTAGCTCTTTTCTGAAAACATTAATTTCTCTCAGAAATTGGGCGTCTACGTAATATTATAAAACTGTTTAAAATTAACTTAAATAAAAGGACCTCCTTCCTTTCTACGACCCTGCGACGTAACTACTTGGATGGAAAGTAGATAGCATATCTAAGTAATTTTATCTTTTCGGATCGGGCAGAAGTGAAGATTGAATTTACTGTACAGTACTTAAGGTAATCTTTTATAGATTAAGTACAGAATTATTTCCACATGAGTTACTAGTACGAAGGACGAAACTGGTATTGGAATTAGGTATAATAGTCTACAGTGCGATAATATGCACAAAAGAACTGAAGCCTGTATCGAAATGAACGGCCACCATTTTCAAAAATGTGTTTAAATATCCATATTATGATTATTTTTCAATTTAACTTCATTCTCTAAATTTACGCTAATGTGCTGTAGACAGTATAATATACACTGCATAATGAATATGTCTGAATGGATAGCCCAGTTCATGAGTAAAAATACTTATTGTTAATACTGTACTGTATTTTGATTAAACAAAACCCTATTGAAAATTATCAAACTCAAAATCGCGATAATTCCTAATTTACGTAAATGGATGAACTACTTTTCTTCCCTCCTATACATAGTAAAGTGATTTGTTTGTATTTTACGCCAGTATCATCGAACTCCAGTCGTGGAAGGGGGTAGCAAAGTTATAGCCAGGTTAATATTAGAAATGTTAGTAAAAATAAAATGATGTCTCTGTATAAGTAGCCTATGCAATATTGCTAATAACTTCTAAAATTTTAATTTTACAAAAAAAGTTTTATACAAAAGCTGTTAGGGATAAACAATACAATATGATACCAGTGTTCGAAAAAAAGTTTGTTATTCAGACATACAGGGTGTGACAGTAAACTTTATTTTTTAAATGTCGCCCTTTATTAAAATTTACATATTCTGCATCTCCATTTAATTTTACGTATGAATGTGTAGAAATTTTACCCATTCACCCGTTTCATGTCTTTCAGCTACCCTATTTATTAAACTTGTTTCATAGACTTGAAATTTGAGACAAATAAGTATGTAAAATCATGTTGAGAGGGGTATAAAACTAAACAAAACACCATGACTAATCAAACTTTACCACAGATACTTAAAATGAGAACCATTCACAGCCAAAAAATGTTCCAGTCTATCATGGAAATAATCCAGTGTAATGAGATGCAACAGATCAGTCATGTAACTGCGAGAAAGACAAAGAACTGTTTCCGTGACAGACTGGGACATTGTTTGGCAGTGAATGGTTCCCATTTGTGTCAAGTTTGAAGTCCACGAAACTAGTTTAATAAATAGTTAAAATGCATGAAACGGGTGAATGGATAAAATGTCTACATATTCATACGTAAAATTTAATGGAGATTCGGAATATGTAAATTTTAATACAGGGTGCCATTTAAAGATATAAAGTTTACTGTCACATCCTATATGTCTGAATAACTGTTTTTTTAACACTGGCATCATATTGTATGGTTTATCTCCAACAGCGTTTGTAGAAACTTTTTTTCTTAAATAAAAATTTAAAGAAGTTTATTTATTAGCAATATTCCATACTTATTGTTCAGTCTCTATATTTGTTTATTTCCACCCTCCTAAAGTTGAGTCACACATGAATAGAAACACAATACTTTTGTAGCTGCTTGATTTGCATCTTATACCATTGAGACATAATTAACCATTGTTATGTTTGTACTATTTTGCAAAATAGAAAGGGTATTATCTGAGGTAAGAACACAGAGATTTTATAGTATGTTAAGAACACTATAGCACAATGTCTCACCCACAGTGCATGCGATATCCTTTATGTTTATTTTATCGCTTAAATATATATCTGTTTTTCTCTTACCACTCTGTGTGTTATAAAGTCATAATTTATGATATTCTCAGCGAAATAATTCACTTTTGACGGAACATTAAATACAGCACGTTAAACTTGCTAATTGAATATTTATAGTTTATATCTTAGCAACTTTTTCTGTGTTTTTGTATAAATATTTGCATATTTGTTTTTTAACATAGGCCGAGACTCTCATTAAGCTAGCCAGGCAGGCTTTAAATCGGAAATAAAAGTTCTCTTTCGTGATCTGGAACAACTACAATGAACGAGATTCGATCCCAAGGACTGTAGAGTCAAAGAACTCTTTGTCATATGTACAAATGTACAATGGGACAGGAATTAGTTCTGTTGCCATGCTAAACACCAGAGCAAACAAACATCGTAGCAGGTCGACTCAAAAACCGATCGATATCATGAGTCGATTGTTTCAACTAGCGACCAGTTCGCGACACCTTGTTAGGACGGTTTATTCAGCATGCACTTCTCTCCTGTTATGAAATCATTTGAAACTTTTATACTACAATTTCATATATATATATATATATTAATTATTATTTCTAAAGTTCATGTGCTATAAATTGTAATATAATTATACTTTTAAAAAGCACGTACCTAAAATATTAATCAACCGTTTCTCGGAAAATTATCTCTGATCGATAAAAATATGTCGATTGTTTAAAATTCTTCTTTCGTAGTTTTATTATACAAAACTGAATATTATTATTATTATTATTATTATTATTATTATTATTACAAAAATGTTTACCTTTCATTTGTTGTAGAGAAGCTAAAATATGCATTTGTAATTTTAACGGACTTTGTAAAATTACAAAATATAGAACAAAAATTCATATCCGTATGTTGGTAGGGATGCGTGCCCAGAAAAGTGATGAATTCATTAAACTGTCGCAATTTATATTTCCCATGCCAGCATATTACGAGGTTGTGGAAATGTAGTCATTCGTTGCTGGTGGTAGTGCTATGCTATGGGCTCTCTACTGGGATCATGGTAAATTGTGAGACCAGGGTTGAGGTACCGCGGTGAGGGCTACATCAAATGGTAAAGGGATCATATAGGCTGTAGAGGAGTTCGGTGGCGACGCGCGGAGGGATCTGTAGCGCGGGGTGCCTTAGGGAATGCATACCATTCCATCTCGGGTACTACAATGGGCCCACCCGAGCCTGAGCGGCCTGCGTGCGAGGACAGTCCCAGTCCGTGCCTCCCCTAAGGGGGAGTGATAGATAGACAGACAGACAGACAGACAGATAGGCGGATAGGCGGATAGGCGGATGGATGGATGGATACTACGGGGTATTGATGTACAGTTAGCCTTGGATCTTCGTTATAATAAAACTGAAACAGTTACCATGGAAAAGAGTTGGCTACGTTTATTGATGAATAATGTTATTATTCCGTGTTTGGTGATAAAAATATTGGCGAAATTATATCGTGAATTTCAAAGAAATTATGTTAGATAACAAATTCATCAACATTAACTTCATATTGGTCTTCTTAGACCAGGCATGGGCAATATGTTCCCGCGCGGGCACTACTTACACCACCCCTTCATTTCGCCACCCACAAATATTCTGCTTGTCTGCATGTGGCTACGTACAGTAAGCAAAGGTTGAACTCAGTACCATGGTGTTCTATGTAGGGATGTGTAAAGTGGTGGAATATGTCGAATAAATTATGTTTCATTTTAATTCTTAAGAACATAGGAAAAAGAGTATTTTGTCAATATTGTGAATAAAGGGAATGTTCAATTAGAAATTGAAATTTACATGAAACTTTATAATATCAAACGGTACTTCGATTTTGAACATAAGAATAATTTTAGGAAACAAACTTTTAGGTAAGAATTTAAATTAAGATTGTTAAAAGTGGTTAGTCTCGCGCCGTGACGTCGTGGTCTAAGGCATCCTGCCTAGGGCTCGCGTTACGGAATGCGCGCTGGGGAAGAAATTTTCTCACGAAATTTCGGCCAGTGTATGGGACCCGTACCCACCCAGTATCATAATGCACTTGGGGATCTACGATAGGTAGCGAAATCCGATTACGCAAACCAGCTATAACGGTAGGGGGCTCATCGTGCTAGTCACACATACCTCCATTCTGGTTGGATGATCGTCCACCTCTGCTTCGACATGTGGCCGTGAGGCCAGCAGCCGGCTGGTAGGTCTTGGTTCTTCATGGGCTGTAGCGCCACGGATTATTATAAAAGTGGTTTATGTTAATAAAATAGTTCTTGCATGTGAAGAATATATTATTTTAATTTAATTTGTTGTGAAGGATAAAATGGAGAGAAACTCTTCAAGGTTATACGAGAAAAATTTGTTAATGGAAAAGCCATCACTACTAGTTGAAAATGCAGTCCAATCAATTTATCGCATTTCAAAACACATAGCCGAGTCATGGAGAACACTACACTTTTTTAATTGTGAGGTAAAACTGGCAAGATATTGTATGAATTATTACTCAATGAAAATTTTCCTAACTTAAGTAATTTCACAGCCAACATGCTGGTAATCTTTGAATCCGCATATTATGTCAATGAACAATAAATTATTTTCTAAAATGAATCTGATAACAAATATTGCGCGTACACGTCTAACAGACTATTATCTCGTAACTGCTTTACGTTTATGTAGTAATAGTATTCATCCTAATATAGACAGACTCGTCCTGACCAAACAGTGTGGACGATCTAGAGCTTACAAATGATTATGCACTTAAGGGGACACTATACTGAAATCACTAACTTCCATTTTTTAAAGCTAAATTCACAAACTTTTTATCATTGGTGTATCTGGTAAATAATACTGTAATTAGGGCTGAAAAATGCTTGTGTGCACGCTCGACTAGTTACTGTAGCGGCTATTAAATTTACAAAAAAAAAAAAAAAACAACATTATCAATTAATTCAAACACAATTTCCTCGAGTTCTGAATTCAGTCCTCCTATTATCTGTTCTTTGTTGGATTTTTGTTTCGGCATTCTGATACAACCTCACGTCACTTATGCAGGTCTACTATTGAGGAGAGTCGGATGTTCACACTCTCTGCTCCTTCAGACAGTAGAGACACCAGGAAGTGCGACGTATTTTGTAAAAAATGTATATAGAAATTATTTACTACCCTGATATCAATACTTTCCTTCAGTCCTAATAGTAATACATGTACAAAATTTCATCCTTCTATGATAAGAGGTTCGAATTTTATTAATACCGTAATAATATATTGTATCATTTTATTTAAGAAGTCGCTTAAGCTACAATTTACTTTGTTTTTAATTGATATTCGCTTATATGATTCTTTATATACATTGAAACTATCATTATTATTGGATTTTTCTATACAGTGACTTGGTAAATTACTAGAAATGTTTTATGATTATTAATATTTTTACTTTTTATTCGTTTATAGTGAAAAATGTTAGTAATTTACTGATTAATTTTACAGTAAAACCCTACATATGTTTTGATTCCATGTATATAGGGATCCACGTAAATTAATATCAGTTAAGAATAATGTAAATCGTAGCACAAGGGACTTTTTATATAAAGCGACCCAGTATTTTAATAAAATATTATAAAATGCAAACCACTTATCATAGACGGATGACATTTTGTACATTTGTCATAATTAACCAGATATACCAGTGAACAAAATTTGGTGAATCTAGCTTCATACGTATGGTAGTTATTGATTTCACTATTGTGAACCCTTAAAAATATGGAACTTGAAAATTTCAGTACAGTGTCCCCTTAATACGAGAGATAAACCTTAGAAAACATACGGAAGCTTATACTGCACATTTTACTTGATTTTACATATTTAATGTAATGGCATGCCGCATAAGTTTTGCACATACCTAAGAGGAAGAGATGTCAAGTTCATGTAGTTACCCGTTGATGTAAACATAAGCAGCTACGTCCGAAATATTGTGGAAGGAGTGAACTCGATCATTTATACCTCCTCACACTTATTCCCACTCCTGGTATAGTTGTTTCAGAGTCCAGATTTATTTATTTATTTATTTATTTATTTATTTATTTATTTATTTATTTATTTATTTATTTATTTATTGAATATCGCAATTTATTGAACCCTACTTTAGCATTTCATACAGTAGTGCAGGTAGGTACTGCTAATGTGTTACATAATGTTAGTCTAGTTTGTTGTAAAGTCTTGAAGGCTTTGATAGTTATAATAATAATAATAATAATAATAATAATAATAATAATAATAGTAATAATAATAACAAAATTAATAATAATAATAATAATAATAATAATAGTGACATTAGTGAATGTTCAGATTCAGTACATAAATAGTACAGATATAATCGGACATAATAATATAAAAGGAACTAACTAGAAATTGGCTTTGAAATATAAACAATTTACAGAATTTATACTATGTTACAGATTCAGTCGAGCAATCGTTGTAGAAAACAGGATTCTCACTACTTAGGGCTAATCCATATAAATAAACCTGTTTGACGTTGTTATAATTGATTACTGTACAACACTCGTAATTTCAGTGCTAGCGGGTCATTAACTACCAGTCCGTTAGATGTCACACTGATAAAACATGTAAAGACAGAAGCGAAGCGACTATAGTGGTTACAACGTACGAATAAAGCGAAATACAACCTCGACGAAGCACGTGGTATAAAAAATAACAGTTGAAATATCACTCAGCAGAAATACGTGGTAAAGAATGCAGAAGAAATTTATTTTCGCATAGTAACCCATGTTTTGTTAAACTTCAAAGGGCTAAGTAAAAATTGTAATATAATACAGAAGGAGTCAAACCTAAGGAATCGGCACCTTGCAGCCTTTCTGCATTGCACTGCGGTCTGGCAAGCAGATTGCCAGTTCTCGCGGATAACGTTCTTGCAGTTTCATGGTACTACAGTGTGATAAGTAATCTTTCGTGTAACTAGTAAATTGTTTATTTAAGAAAATGAAGAGAATCTTACCTGAATTTAGGAGCATTACAATCTATACACATGTTGCAGCGATGTACCGTCTAAGTTCTGGGATACTATAAATGAGGCTGGGAAAATTCAACGTACAGACTAAAACGTTTTCTTGAAAACATAATGTAATGCGTAATATCAACTATCAGTATAATTCACAGAGCCTCTATTGTTATAAATAAGCTATGATTGTTTACATCTTCTGGTATATATATGTTGGTACTACTGGTGTTTTAACTATACAGTGTGTTTCAAAAATACGGGGCATAATTTCAGGTATGTATTTCCCACATGTAGACAATCAAAATAGTTCATTACAACATGTGTCCGGAAATGCTTCATATACGAGTTATGGCCTTCACAACATTGAAATTCACCGGAACGTTTTTCTTTCCGCAGGTCGTTGTCATTACAGAAGATGTTCAAAATGTCCACCTCCTACTTGAATACAGACCTCACATCGATGTCTCATTGACCTGCGAACACGATCCCAAACTCCAGGAGTATTACGTATGTCCTCAGAACATGCCACAATTCGATTCCGAAGGGATTCCAAATCAGGCACCGGAGACGAATAAACCAATGATTTTAAATGACCCCACAAGTAGAAATCGAGAGGGTTCAGATCAGGTGAGCGTGGAGGCCAAGCAATTGGGCCACCTCTACCTATCCATCGATCAGGAAACCTTCGATCCAAGTACCGGCGAGCCGTACGACTGAAGTGTGCAGGAGCGCCATCATGCAAGAAGTGAATGTGTTAACGATTGATCAGTGGAGTGTCTTCTAAAACATGAGGTATGGTGTTTTCCAGGAAGTTTGTGTACGCCTGCCCCGTAAGTCTGTTTACAAGTACATGGGGTCCAACTAATCGATCACCAATGATACCGGCCCACATGTTGAGGGAGAACCGCACCTGGTGATGAGATGGAACAGTTGCACGTGGGTTTTCATACGCCCATACATACTGATTGTGGAAATTTGTTATGCCATCTCGTGTGAACTGTGCTTCATCTGTAAATAATACTAAGGCAGGAATGTTCGGATTTACACCACACTGCTGCAAGAACCACTGACAAAACCTAACTCGTGCAGGGTAATCTGCTGGTGACAGGGCCTGTACACGTTGCAAATGATAAGGATACAATTGATACTCTTTCAACAGTCTCCAGACAGTCGTATGAGGAACATTGACTTACCCTTCGTGTGCTGATAGAAGGAGTCATGTTCACAGCCTCCAGAATCTCCTCCTGTACTTCTGGAGTTGTAGATCTTGGTCATCCCCTTACCAAACCAGGAGAGTTAAATTTTACATACTCGCACAGATGGTAATGGAGACGTACAAATGTCTTCCGATCTGGACATTGTCGCTGTGGGTACCTCTCCTGGTACAAACGACGAGCCAGCGCAGCATTGCCGTCCGCCTTACCGTACATGAAGTGTATCTCTGCCAGCTCTTGATTTGAATACATGTCGCACAGTCTAACGCCTACACAACACTGAATGTAACCTTCGCCTCGGAATGAACTGTCAGAGTGCCCTCTTAATGTCTCCTTTGACGGCAACGACCTGCGGAAAGAAAAACGTTGCGGTGAATTTCAATGTTGTGAAGCATTTCCGGACACATGTTGTAATGAACTATTTTGATTGTCTACATGTGGGAAATACATACCTGAAATTATGCCCCGTATTTTTGAAACACCCTGTATACTGCAGAAGATACTCTCCCATGGCCTGCAAGAAGACCGGACATGAACGAAATTTAAAATCTGTGATCTGTACTGAAGAAGAAAGTGAACAAAAAGAGGCTTACAACAAAACGTGGACTTATTTAAGCCCTGTCTGTTATCTGGCTAAATGATGCTGATATTCAAAGAAAGTGTCAAACTTTGGTTTACAGCATCCCTGACAAAATCAACGTGTTAATAAAGAAACAGGGGATGTTCACAAAAAATTAGTAGTAATCTCAAGACTCAATTTTCTGTTCATTATATCTGTGCAAAATACATTTTTGTTCATTATTTCTACCGATAAATACATCTTCGTCGAACATATAATTAATTTAGTCCAATAATTTGTTCACGTCTGTACTAATTGACACACAACAATCTCGCAGCTCGGAAAGGATGCCGGAAACTTAGGTTCAAGATCGGTCCATGCCAGAGTACGTGGGTTTGCCTTCTCAGTTGTTGCATCTCGCTCGCATTTAGTCAGCTGTCTGAACTCTATTGAGAAATACATATTTTTAAACATCATTGGATACACAATACAGCGAAGCTTTTTCTTCATTGACACTCCAGAAACGTCTCGAACCACACCAGATACTGCAAATTTCCTGGTTATAAGTCTTTCTGGATCATACACCAGTGTCTCGTAAACGAGGCTTTTGATATGCTCCCAAAAGAAATAAACAAGTGGCTTCAAATCAGGAGATCAGGCTGGCCATTCAATCGGACTTCCTCTTCCGATCCAACGCCCGGGATATGCGAGACTTAGAAAGTGTCATACAAGAAGAGAATAATATAGCTATAGAGCTTCATCCTGTTGCATCTACATTTTCTGACGCACGATGAGTGGAATGCTGTGTACCAGCTCAGGAACAACTTGTTTCAAAAAGTTGTTGCAAATCTCCTCATTCAAACTTGACGATAGGAGGCAAGTGCAGACTGTGATTACATCTGAAATGAAGGTTCTGGTTTTATAGACTTGTATTGAATAAAGGTTACTGCGAAGATCACAGGTTTCTATTCGAAAAGTGTTATATTTCGACCTTTCTATAAGATCCTTTAGTTTGAGGACAGCGGTTTCAATCATCTGAATAAAATTGCTATGAAGATAAAACAGAATAGATGTAAACTACTGCTAATACTAAGCCTAGGAACGTTGTAGCCAGCAATGCATCTGAAAATCAAGCTGAGCCCTTCTTTTTTAAATAACATGACAAATAAAGTATTGGTGTTTTTATGTGTTTAAACTTTTGATGTCATATTTTTGTATTAATTGAGAAGATTAACTCCGTACGTAGATGAAATTATTGGGGACCATCACTGCGATATTAGGGGTAATAGATCGACTATTGATCAGGTTTTTTGTATTCGACAGATATTGGAGAAAAAAATGGGAGTATAAGGGTACAGTACGTCAGTTATTCATAGATTTCAAAAAGGCATATGACTCGGTTAAGGGGGAAGTTTTATATAATATTCTTATTGAATTTGATATTCCCAAGAAACTAGTTAGATTAATTAAAATGTGTCTCAGTGAAACTTACAGCAGAGTCCGTATAGACCAGTTTCTATCTGTTGCTTTTCCAATTCATTGCGGGCTAAAGCAAGGAGATGCACTAACACCTTTACTTTTTAACTTCGCTCTAGAATATGCCATTAGAAAAGTTCAGGATAACAGAGAGGGTTTGGCATTGAACGGGTTGCATCAGCTTCTTGTCTATGCGGATGACGTGAATGTGTTAGGAGAAAATCCATAAACGATTAGGGAAAACACGTATTATTATTCGGGTGAGAAGCTTTGTCATCTAGTCTGCTGTCAAAAAATCTGAAAGTTAGAATTTTTATAACAGTTATATTACCAGTTGTTCTGTATAGTTGTGAAACTTGGACTCTCACTTTGAGAGAGGAACAGAGGTTAAGGGTGTTTGAGAATAAGGTGCTTAGGAAAAATATTTGGGGCTAAGAGGGATGAAGTTACAGGAGAATGGAGAAAGTTACACAACGCAGAACTGCACGCATTGCATTCTTCATCTGACATAATTAGGAACATTAAATTCAGACGTTTGAGCTGGGCAGGGCATGTAGCACGTATGGGAAAATCGAGAAATGCATATAGAGTGTTAGTCGGGAGACCGGAGGGAAAAAGACCTTTGGGAAGACCGAGACGTACTGTAGATGGGAGGATAATATTAAAATGGATTTGAGGGAGGTGAGATATGATGATAGAGACTGGATTAATCTTGCACAGGATAGGGACCGATGGCGGGCTTATGTGAGGGCGGCAATGAACCTGCGGTTTCCTTAAAAATTGGAGTAAGTAATATTTAGGCGTGAACTTCCACAGTCAAGCATAATAATTATGATCATATTTTTGCGTCACTTACTAATGCGGAAGTCTACTGATATTATCACAGGATGATGAGAAAAAAAATAGGATCGCAATGTTTTCCGTGCATTTTAATTCACTCCGCGGGGCTTCTCGCTGCAATACGTGTTTCGCTGGCGGGTTATAACTCCTAATAATGTACTTCTCTCGTCCGTCAGTTTGCACAGTCTGTCGGTGTGTCCCTAGTAAATATTGGTGCGGGCAGCACAAAGCGGCCTCCTCAGGGTTTCTCATTATCTTGCGTGCCTCGAGGGAGCCACACAGTGCATGCCATCATTCACTTAGCGGGTCTCCTGTCGAGGAAATTGAAGATTTGGATTTAAGGTTGTGCAGCGCGTGTGTTAAGTTTACCTTCGTATAGCTGAAAGTCTGAAAAGGGTACAAAATTGATAAAACTTATTATTTCAAATTCTGCCCACGATTTTTCATATACCTTTCGGATTTTAAATCCACCCATAGGTTAGTCCCTCCACTTATTAAATCAGTGAGTCGCTTAGAATCAAACTGCACTTTCTACAAATTATGAAATAATAATAATAATAATAATAATAATAATAATAATAATAATAATAATAATAATTTATTTAACCTGGCAGAGTTAAGGCTATACGGCCTTCTCTAACACTCAACCAGGAGTAAAACTGCGTTACAAAAAACACTACAAATTTACAAAGTACACTACAATTTTATATACAAAACTGAATAAAATAGTTACTTACTTACTTACTTACAAATGGCTTTTAAGGAACCCGAAGGTTCATTGCCGCCCTCACATAAGCCCGCCAGCGGTCCCTATCCTGTGCAAGATTAATCCAGTCTCTATCATCATACCCCACCTCCCTCAGATCCATTTTAATATTATCCTCCCATCTACGTCTCGGCCTCCCTAAAGGTCTTTTTCCCTCCGGTCTCCCAACTAACACTCTATATGCATTTCTGGATTCGCCCATACGTGCTACATGCCCTGCCCATCTCAAACGTCTGGATTTAATGTTCCTAATTATGTCAGGTGAAGAATACAATGCGTGCAGTTCTGTGTTGTGTAACTTTCTCCATTCTCCTGTAACTTCATCCCGCTTAGCCCCAAATATTTTCCTTAGCACCTTATTCTCAAACACCCTGAACCTATGTTCCTCTCTCAGAGTGAGAGTCCAAGTTTCACAACCATACAGAAGAACCGGTAATATAACTGTTTTATAAATTCTAACTTTCAGATTTTTCGACAGCAGACTGGATGATAAGAGCTTCTCAACCGAATAATAACACGCATTTCCCATATTTATTCTGCGTTTAATTTTCTTCCGAGTGTCATTTATATTTGTTACTGTTGCTCCAAGATATTTGAATTTTTCCACCTCTTCGAAGGATAAATCTCCAATTTTTATATTTCCATTTCGTACAATATTCTGGTCACGAGACATAATCATATACTTTGTCTTTTCGGGATTTACTTCCAAACCGATCGCTCTACTTGCTTCAAGTAAAATTTCCGTGTTTTCCCTAATCGTTTGTGTATTTTCTCCTAACATATTCACGTCATTCGCATAGACAAGAAGCTGATGTAACCCGTTCAATTCCAAACCCTGCCTGTTATCCTGAACTTTCCTAATGGCATATTCTAGAACGAAGTTAAAAAGTAAAGGTGATAGTGCATCTCCTTGCTTTAGCCCGCAGTGAATTGGAAAAGCATCAGATAGAAACCGACCTATACGGACTCTGCTGTACGTTTCACTGAGACACATTTTAATTAATCGAACTAGTTTCTTGGGAATACCAAATTCAATAAGAATATCATATAATACTTCCCTCTTAACCGAGTCATAAGCCTTTTTGAAATCTATGTATAACTGATGTACTGTACCCTTATACTCCCATTTTTTCTCCATTATCTGTCGAATACAAAAAATCTGATCAATAGTCGATCTATTACGCCGAAAACCGCACTGATGATCCCCAATAATTTCATCTACGTACGGAGTTAATCTTCTCAAAAGAATATTGGACAAAATTTTGTACGACGTCAACAAAAGTGATATTCCTCGAAAGTTACCACAGTTGGTTTTGTCCCCCTTTTTAAAAATAGGTACAATTATGGACTCCTTCCATTGTTCTGGTACAATTTCCTTTTCCCAAATAGCAAGTACAAGTTTATAAATTTCGCTATATAATGCACTCCCACCCTCTTGTATTAATTCTGCTGGAATTTGATCGATACCTGGAGACTTGTACTTTTTCAGATTTTCTATCGCAATTTCGACTTCTGTAAGCGTCGGTTCGGGTATAAATGGCTCAGCAGTTTGTATTTCAATAAAAATAGTAGTAGTAATAATAATAATAATAGTAATAATAATAATAACAATAATAATAATAATAATGATAATAATAATAATGATAATGATAATATAATGTGAACAAGTAAGTAGAAATCCGACATCATATATAACATATAGAAGGAAAAGAAAATGCATAATAAAATGTGAACTGCAGGTCAAACTAAATGAGACATACAAAATATAAATATATAAGATAAGAATAATACTGATAATAATAATAATAATAATAATAATAATAATAATTTATTTAACCTGGCAGAGTTAAGGTCATACCTCCTTCTCTAACACTCAACCAGGAGTAAAACTGCGTTACAAAAAACACTACAAATTTACAAAGTAGACCACAATTTTACATACAAAACTAAATAAAATAATAATAATAGTAATAATAATAATAATGATATAATGTGAACAAGTAAGTAGAAATCAGACATAATATATAACATATAGAAAGAAAAGAAAATGCATAATAAAATGTGAACTGCATGTCAAAATGAATGAGACATACAAAGTATAAAAATATAGGATAATAATAATAATAATAATAATAATAATAATAATAATAATAATAATAATAATAATAATAATTTATTTATTTAACCTGGCAGAGTTAAGGTCATACCGCCTTCTCTAACACTCAACCAGGAGTAAAACTGCGTTACAAAAAACACTACAAATTTACAAAGTAGACCACAATTTTACATACAAAACTAAATAAAATAATAATAATAATAATAATAGTAGTAGTAATAATAATAATAATAATAATAATAATAATAATAATAATAATAATAATAATGATATAATGTGAACAAGTAAGTAGAAATCAGACATAATATATAACATATAGAAAGAAAAGAAAATGCATAATAAAATGTGAACTGCATGTCAAAATGAATGAGACATACAAAGTATAAAATTATAAGATAATAATAATAATAATAATAATAATAATAATAATAATAATAATAATAATAACAATAATCATAATAATAAATTAGTGAAGTACAAATCATACAATGAACACAATATTTTTAGGTATTAAAGGTATTAAGGGATTAAGGTATATTTTAGTGAAGAATATTGAGGGTAATGTGATAAACTGCTCGTTTGAAGTCAAACTGGAATTTATCTGCTTTAATTTTGGTAGTAAAATCACTTTTTGAAGTCTAACTTCACTAGTTTTCGTCTTTTTCTGACAAATAAGGTTTTTGGATAAAGTACAGTTTCATTGTAGGCGACTCAATTCAAGTAGTAATTAAAGATCGGTGAGGAACATAATCGGTAAATTATTAATTCAATCAGTAATTTAGCTGATTACTAACTCACTCAGTACAGTAATTCACACAATAATTCGCTCAGTAAGAGAATTAGCAGTTGTCAGTCATTAGAGTGCTTAGTAATTCAGCATTTCAGTCAAAGAGTGAATGGTTAAGCCAGTCATTAATTTAAACTTCAGTCGGTAGTTTTGCGAGCCATTACGTCAGTAGTTTTTCGGCTCCTTTAGGTCAGTTGTTTTGCGAGTCATTAGGTCAGTACTTTTCGGTTCTTTAGGTCAGTTGTTGTGCGAGTCATTAGGTCAGTAGTTTTTCGGTTCTTTAGGTCAGTTGTTTTGCGGATCATTGAGTCAGTACTTTTCGGTTCTTTAGGTCAGTTGTTTTGCGAGTCATTAGGTCAGTAGTTTTTAGGTTCTTTAGGTCAGTTGTTTTGCGGGTCATTAGCTCAGTAGTTTTTCGCTTCTTTAGGTCAGTTCTGCGGGTCATTAGGTCAGTAATTTTTCGGTTCTTTAGGTCAGTTGTTTTGCGAGTCATTAGGTCAGTACTTTTCGGTTCTTTAGGTCAGTTGTTTTGCGGGTCATTAGGTCAGTAGTTTTTCGGTTCTTTAGGTCAGTTGTTTTGCGGGTCATTAGGTCAGTAGTTTTTCGGTTCTTTAGGTCAGTTGTTTTGGGGGTCATTAGGTCAGCAGTTTTTCGGTTCTTTAGGTCAGTTGTTTTGCGGGTCATTAGGTCAGTAGTTTTTCGGTTCTTTAAATCAGTTTCTTTGCGAGTCATTAGATCGGTACTTTTCGGTTCTTTAGGTCAGTTGTTTTGCGAGTCATTAGGTCAGTAGTTTTCGGTTCTTTAGGTCAGTTGTTTTGCGGGTCATTAGGTCAGTAGTTTTTCGCTTCTTTAGGTCAGTTGTTTTGCGGGTCATTAGGTCAGTAGTTTTTCGGTTCTTTAGGTCAGTTGTTTTGCTGGTCATTAGGTCAGTAGTTTTTCGGTTCTTTAGGTCAGTTGTTTTGCGAGTCATTAGGTCAGTAGTTTTTCGGTTCTTCAGGTCAGTTGTTTTGCGGGTCATTAGGTCAGTAGTTTTTCGGTTCTTTAGGTCAGTTGTTTTGCGGGTCATTAGGTCAGTAGTTTTTCGGTTCTTTAGGTCAGTTGTATTGCGGGTCATTAGGTCAGTAATTTTTCGGTTCTTTAGGTCAGTTGTTTTGCGAGTCATTAGGTCAGTAGTTTTTCGGTTCTTTAGGTCAGTTGTTTTGCGAGTCATTAGGTCAGTAGTTTTTCGGTTCTTCAGGTCAATTGTTTTGCGGGTCATTAAGTCAGTAGTTTTTCGGTTCTTTAGGTCAGTTGTTTTGCGAGTCATTAGGTCAGTAGTTTTTCGGTTCTTTAGGTCAGTTGTTTTGCGAGTCATTAGGTCAGTACTTTTCGGTTCTTTAGGTCAGTTTTGCGGGTCACTAGGTCAGTAGTTTTTCGGTTCTTTAGGTCAGTTGTTTTGCGAGTCATTAGGTCAGTACTTTTCGGTTCTTTAGGTGAGTTGTTTTGCGAGTCATTAGGTCAGTAGTTTTTCGGTTCTTTAGGTCAGTTGTTTTGCGGGTCATTAGGTCAGTAGTTTTTCGGTTCTTTAGGCCAGTTGTTTTGCGGGTCATTAGGTCAGTAGTTTTTCGGTTCTTTAGATCAGTTGTTTTGCGGGTCATTAGGTCAGTAGTTTTTCGGTTCTTTAGGTCAGTACTTTTCGGTTCTTTAGGTCAGTTGTTTTGGGAGTCGCTAGGTCAGTAGTTTTTCGGTTCTTTAGGTCAGTTGTTTTGCGGGTCATTAAATCAGTATTTTTTCAAGCTATCAGGTCAGAATTTTTTCGGTTCATTAGGTCAGAAATTATGCTGACCAGTAGGTCAGTAGTTTTTGGTTCATTAGGTTAGTAGTTTTACCTTTCTTTAGGTCAGTAATATTGAGGGCTATTAAGTCAGTAGTTTTCCGGTTCCTTAGGTCAGTAATTTTGTGGGTCATTAGGTCAGTAATTTTGTGGGTCATTAGGTCAGTAGTTTTGCGGGCCATTAGGTCAGTAACGTAGTTTTTCGGTTCCTTAGGTCAGTAGTTTTCCTGATCATCGGCAGGTTAATAGTCCGTCGGGTCGACAGGTTAGTATGAGTTGTCGTGTCGTAGTTTAGCTTGTCATAGGATTAATAATGCGGCGGGTTGCTGAATCGATAGTTTTGTAGCTAGTCGCTTTGCAAAGTGATTAGTTCTGTAGTTAGTCAGGCTAGTTCAGCGATTCTGTAGTTCTGTGGTTTGCAGCTTCGTGTAGTCAGTAGTTCGGTAGTCCAGTAAGTCGATGATTCTGTGGTTGCTTCGAGATTATATTATATGTATGTTCGAATACACTTGGGCTGATTATCTATTTGGGTTTTTCCGAGGTTTTCATGAAGTGAAAGTCAAATGTCAGGTAAATTCCATCTCGGTACCACTAATTCCACCGACGCTATATAACCGTGCAGCTGATAAATGGTCTTGAAATTATATATAACATGTATATATTTCATTAAGTCCGTAATTCAGTGGTCGAGTAGGTCGGGAGTTGGTTTGTCCAGTAGGTGTGGAATTAGTTTGTCCAGTAGGTCGGGAATTAGTTTATCCAGTAGATCGGGAATTAGTTTGTCCAGTAGATCGGAAATTGGTTTGTACCGTAGATCGGGAATTAGGTTGTCCAGTAGGTTAGGAATTACTTTGTCCAGTAGATCGGGAATTATATTGTCGGAAGGTCAAGAATTATTTTGTCCGGTAGATCGGAAATTAGTTTGTTCAGTAGGTCAGGAATTAGTTTGTCCAGTAGATCGGGAATTAGTTTGTCCAATAGATCGGGAATTAATTTGTCCAGTAGGTCAGGAATTACTTTGTCCATTAGGTCGGGAATTATATTGTCGGTAGGTCAAGAATTATTTTGTCCGGTAGATCGGGAATTAGTTTGTTCAGTAGGTCGGGAATTAGTTTGTCCAGTAGATCGGGAATTAGTTTGTTCAATAAGTTAGTAATTCGACATTTAAATTCTTTAGAATTTAGTAATTTTATTGAAAACTGTAATTCTATGGATCAATCTAAGAACCCTGTAACCCTTAAATCAGTGGTTCTCAAAGTGGGGGTCGTATAATAGAGCAGAGGGGTCCAGAGATGGCTTACAAAATAATAGAAGAAAACGCCTTATTATTAATATACATTTATGTTGTATTTTAGAAACATAAACAGTGTTGAATATACAATTGAAACAAAAATATTCAGTAGTTAAGCAAAAAATTACAATGCCTGTTTTTGAGAAAGTAAATCTCAATTGTGAACTCTATAGGCTATTCGATATACACACTGTATCATTTTCAATTTTAAGGACATTTTTCGCTTCTGTTACGATTACATTCATAACGGGGAACTTATTTAGCATAAATACGACTTTGCAAATGCTATAAAACAATTTAAGAGCTTGTTTTAAGCTTGAGATATTCTTGCTTTCTTTGATCCATAACTGGTAGAAACTCTCAGAAAAAAGTACACTTTCAATATTCCACCAGTAGGAACATATTTCAATAAATCTTTCCTTGATATTAATTGTCTTTATAGTTTTAATGTATTCTTAATATTGTAGTTGTATTCCCCTGGTATTTCGGAAGAGAAGGCCTGATGGCCTTATCTGTACCAGATTAAATGAATTCTAAAAATGAATTTCAGCCAGTCGAACGCAATAAAATTGTCTAAAAACAAATTCAGTATCACTCTGTGACTGTCGTATTTATTTTGAATTTATATAATATATTATTTAAAACTGTGCAAACTTAATTGTACGGTATTTATTGTATCCATAAGTTCTTTAATGGACTGGAATGAATCATATTCCTTTTTGTCAAGTTATGTCGACCAAGAAACCAATTTTTCCTTATACGAGGGTCATACTGAAAATCATGAGCAACCCATTGTTATAAATCTTAATTTTTATTTTTTAGACAAACCAGGTACATAATCTTAATCTACAGACTTTTCT
This sequence comes from Periplaneta americana, assembly GCF_040183065.1. Classification (NCBI taxonomy): domain Eukaryota; kingdom Metazoa; phylum Arthropoda; class Insecta; order Blattodea; family Blattidae; genus Periplaneta; species Periplaneta americana. Next base: position 65,692,241 of record NC_091118.1, read on the forward strand.
GTCACTTTTCAACATAGTCTCCATTTCTTTGCACACATTTTTCTCGCCGTTCTGTAAATTTAAAAATTCCCTTGCTGTAGAAGTCCGTTTCAACTTCCCGAAGACACTGACACACTGCTTTCCGGATGTCCTCCAGCGTCTCGTAGCGTTGGCCTCGCAGCTGCTTCTTTACTGAACCGGAGGATGCCAAGTCCGGCCTGTAGGGAGATTGTGGAAAAGTTTCCCACCCAAATGTTCTGATTTTATCCACTGTGACGCGATCAGTGTGAGGCAGAGTCGTGCAAATTGGTCAAAGCCCACGGGCTTGCGCACCGCTAACCGCAACGGGCTAAGCAGTGTCGCACGGAATTAGCCCGTGCTGTCACTCTGCACCACTGCAAGGGTCGCGGCAGACTGGTTGTGGAGCGGTTTAGTGCGGTGAACTTGTTTGTACGAAAGCATCGAGCCCAAGCTTCCGCTTCTATAATGCTTATGAATTGAGTTGGCGCGGGTTTGTGCTTGTGTGTACGGTTCGATCAACGATCACCTACTGTTTCAAATATTTGATTTCTGTTTTTCAAGATGAGTCCAAATAATAGTGCATCGCAAAGAAAATACAGTCTCTGTGAGGCTGCTATTACACTATCAAAGTTCTCTGACAAAGAATATTATGCTAAAATATTACATCAAAGATCTTTGATAAAAGATAGGATTTGGGGTATATTACACTACATAAAATCTTTTCAAAATATTTTACCAAACATGACCTAAAATTAAGAACAAACCTCTCCTAACACTTGTTCCACAACAATGAACACGCGTGTCGTGGATTTGTTGAAACTAATATTTACGCGTTAAGTTTACGATTTGTTTATACTGTTATTTACGCGTTAAGCTTATAACACCATGAGTAAATATCTGGTCAGGGGTTAAACCATGGATTGCAAGACGTGATAAGAGAGGTATACATCGAAACTTATTGAAAGAGCTACAATGAGAGGACTTGATAAGTTATACAAATTATTATAAAATATTTACTTACAAATGGCTTTTAACGAGCCCGCAGGTTCATTGCCGCCCTACATAACCCCGCCATCGGTTCCCATCCTGTGCAAGATTAATCCAGTCTCTATCATCATATCCCACTTTCCTCAAATCCATTTTAATATTATCCTCCCATCTACGTCTCGGCCTCTCCAAAGATCTTTTTCCCTCCGGCCTTCCAATTAACGCTTTATATGCATTTCTGGATTTGCCCATATAATATTAACATTATATTATAAAAATTATTTATTTACATTTCATTTGCTTCACACTCCGATGTCAGAATTTTTGTGGTAGCAACATCCAGTTATATTTGCGTGCCGCCATATTTGTTTCACGGTATAGAAATATTTTATCAAAGATAACAAGCTGCACTCACATTTAATGAAAGATCTTTTATCAAAGGAACTTTTATAAAAGAAAATCCATTACACTGTCATATATTGTATAATATATATTTTATAAAAAATCTTTGCCAAAAAATTTTGATAGTGTAATAGCAGCCCGGAAAAACTTTATCACAGACACCGGCCGTTAAAACATACATTCTAAAATACAGTCTCTTCAGAGAAAAAGTAGTGAAGGAGAAAATCGCTGCTAGAAAGATAAAAAATACAGAGTCGGATGAAAATTAAAAAAAAGTAACACAGGGACAGTTTTTAAATCTGTGTTCGACAGCAGTGGAAAATATTTCAATTTTGTACTGTGTCCGGTGTGCTCATGCCACACATCAAGCCAAAGCACAACTAGCGCGCAAGCAGGAAAACAGTAGAATGCAATCAACTGGAGGGATGACGTCACTGCAGTGCTGAGACGAGTGCTGAGGAGTGCGGTGGGCTAAGCTGGGCTGCGAAGCCCACCGCAACGGCCTAGGAAGCGGCCGCGCCAAGCAGTGTTGGTCTTGGGTGGTCTGGGCTGCTTATGCATTAGGACTGACAGTGCTGCGCGGAGGGCCAATCTGCAAGACTCTGGTGTGAGGCCACGCGTTATCATGTTGCAGGATGATCTTCTTTCCAGGGCGTTTCTCGCGCAATGCACGACGAAGCTTCAAAACTGTCTGAATATAGCGAACAGCATCTATGTCCAGGTTCAAGAAATTCAACCAAAATGCATCCCAGAACTCATCAACTCTTTCTTTGTTGCTTTCCGTGGAGGCAGTTCGAGGGCGACCGCTACGAGGCTCATCTTGGATGTTCGTGTTCCCATCTTCGAAATGTTTCACCCATCTCACTGCTGGTGCCCATGCACACATCTCCGTATGCACGCTGAAGTTTGAGGTGAATTTCAGTAGCAGATTTTTCTTCTTTAACAAGGAATTTAATGGCAGCACGCTGTCGAAACGAACCATTGTTGTCGACCATTTTGCAAAATTTCCTGTGGTCACATGATAGAAGTTAATGACGTCAAAATATATCAATACATAGTGTAAAGTCTGTAGATTATGATCATGTGATCGTTTTTGTTACATTGCTGAAATTGAAATTATAGTAGGCCTAATGTGTTGCTCATGACTTTCAGTACGCCTCTCTGTACATCACTCGATTTTATCTCTTGGTGTTTTTTATGTCAAGATCTTGGCCTTGCAAACTACAATTAAAAATATGTTTTAAGTGTTCAAAAAATATCAGCATGGAAGGCCAGTCTAAGAAGCCAAAGAGAATTGTAAAATTTATTTATTTATTTCGTCCTGTAGATCAAGTACAATTGATATAGGACATTAAATAGTGAAACATCATATTACAATAAGAATTAAATGTAAATACTTAAAATTCTATATATATATATATATATATATATATAATATAATTGTATAATTATACACTAGGCCATTACAATTTTAGATTAATTAAACATTTATAATATAGTACCGTTATGCATTTACATTATTATATACAATGTTATTTCCCCTTTTCTCAAAACATAGTGCGATAGTCAATCACATAAATAAGGAACTGGAGAATACAATACATATCTGATTAAACAAGACAAAGGTAGTTTATTTATGTTTCCAAAAATTTTTCTATTGAGAAATAACATTTATTGATTAGATATTCTTTTACTTTGAGCTTAAATGCATTTTGGGGATTTATAGAGGAAAGTGCCCTAAACCGGACTCCTCCCCCTAAAGCGGACCCCCGGTCTCCTGGCTCTGCATTCGCCTAAATTCTAGCAGAACTAAGTGTAAATAGTACTTTAGGCTTCTACCAGTCTGTAGCGGAGCATATACGTCACTTGTTGCTTTTCAGTCCGCAATTATGTGTTTTGACAGTGGAAAAAGTTTTTACACTGTGCTACATTTTTCGTTTTTTATCCTAGATATTGGTAGGTAAGCCATTCGACCTATATATATTCCTAAATGGTAAGGTTTAAGGTCATTGCTTGTCATTAAACCGTTTAATTTTGATGTTTGATTAAAAATATATTGAGTTAACAAAATGTTGGCTAAAGTCGCGTAAACTGGACCCCCTTCAGTTGCATAAACCGGACCCCTTATTTTTTTCATATTTAAAGTCTACCTGTATTTGTACACACTCTTATTCCCTTGGAATTCTGTTCCAAATTTCAAGAGGATAATGGGGTAGGAAGGAACAATCTTTACAGCGTACTGTTCAGAGTGGATCCAAATGAACTCCTCACTCAGTGATTTCGACACTTCACCAAGTTTGCCAATCCTACAAAGCAAAAAACCTGTGCTGTTGCTCTTGGATGGCCACTTTAGCCACACACAGAATATTGATCTGAACAACTTGGCAAAAACAAATCATGTTACATTGTGTCGCTGCCACCTCACTCTTCACACAAACTACAACCTTTGGACAAAACATTCATGGGTCCCCACAGAGTTCACTACAGCGAGGAAATCAGGCAGTGGTTAAAGCACAATGAACGTACTGTCAGTGCTTTTAATGCAATGGACCCGTTTGGCAAAGGCTATATTAGATGCCAAACAGCTCAAATAGCAATCAATGGATTTAAAGTAACCCTTGTACAAGAAGCTGCTTTCAGATGCCGAATACATTGGAGAGGCAAACAAAAAACGAGATTTCTCTTTCTATGAATCTGTGTTAAAGAAACAAACAGCAGAAAATCAGAGCTTTCCAGAGAACAGAGAAGAATGTGATGTGAACGAACCACACGTTATTGTAGAGTTTGACTCAAATCAACCATCAACACGTTCGGCAGGTCAGGGTGTTCCTCTGTCATCAGCTACACTTGGGGATCCTCAGGGTTCCACATCTTCTAAGACAAGCCCGTTTGACATCACTCCCACTCCAAAATTTAAAAAAAGAGGTTCTCCAATAGGGGGCGAAAGATCTGCAGTTCTATGATCATCACATCTACGTCTTTGAAGCCCAATTGGTGGAAGCTAAAAAAGGTAAAGAAGCAATGGAAGCTGAACAACAAGCACGGAATCGTGCTCAAGGACGCAAAAGCAATCGCGGCCAGGGACGTGGTTCAGAAGTACAGCCTTCAAGAAAAGGGAAAGGGCTCGTGAAAAATCGTCTAAATTTTGTGAAAAATGTGAAAGAATCAAGCACTGAAGATAAAAAAAAACGTGACCTCTGGAATATCTGAATTGGATCTTTTCTCGGAACTTTCTCCATCCAATTTTGTGACAGCAAATTTTCGGAGGATTCTAAAGGGGAACTTTGGGTCATGTGCGCTATGTGTTGGGACTGAAAAGTATATGAACATCTGCGATTTTTGTCGCTAAACGATTTAATTCTGTTGTACGTTTTGTGTATCTTTTTTTCAATACATCCTATATCTTTTTTTAAAAACTAAAACCTGTAATTGTAATATTATACTTATACTTTGTAACTAGATTATGTTTTCTCTCATTTAATACCTTTTTCCAAATTTTTTTAGTGTTATTTCGATTATTTTTATAAGGGGTCCGATTTCGGCAACTATTTTTCAAATCGCCAAAGTGCAAGGTTATTGAAAACAATTTTTTTCATACTAATTTTTAATTATATTTCCTAAAAGTAAAATGTAAATGGTGCACAATACTATAAAGTAAATATTACATGCTTTTAAAATATATTTTTTTACTGTTTTATATATTTTTTTAATCAAAAACAAAATGGGGGTCCGGTTTTGGGCACTTTCCTCTACTCTTTATATTTTCTGATAGTTTGTTAAAATAATGACATCCTGCTATTGATTTATTGATAAAAAAAACACAGATACATAGACAAAGTCAAAAGAAAAACAAGATAAACAATCAAACTAAAATACTATATTAACACTAGTTCATTTATATCATAAAAAGTTTTTTTTTTAATTATCCAGTCACGAATAACACACCTAAATCTATTCAAATTAACTATAAGCAAGTCTATTAAACATAGACAATGCAATTGATGCAAACCATTGTTTAGAGGTGGCTAATCTAACCCTAGGGGTCACAAGGTGGTAATTATTTCTTGCACCATAATGATGAATCTCACTATGTGGATAATAACTGTTTAAATTTGACTTCACTGTAATCAAACAATGGAAAATATACAAATGCAGAAAGATAAAATTCTTTCAGAAATAAACAGAGGTCTGCAATGAGCATCAGAACCAGTCAAAATGCGTATTGCCTTTTTTCTCTTTTGCAAAAGTAATTAGTGTTTGATCAATTTTCTGACAATTTCCCCACAAATGAATACCATAAGTAATAATACTATTAAAAAAGCAAAATACGAGGTTTTAAGAAATTCTTTAGATTTAGTTGTAAAAAGTTTCAGATTGTGCATTGTTACATGGTAATTTTCTTTTGTTCTAGTATTGTATGCGTGGATTTGATTGTTTGACACTGGTATATTATTTTTCTTGTTTTTATGTACGTGTATTATTGTTTCAAATATATGCAGGGAATACAGAATGAGGATCTTTAGACGTTTAAAGGCTGCTTTACACGAAACATTTTGTTTCACTCCCATTATTTAGCTTATCGCTTTCTTCTGTAACGTGAAAAAAGGTGAAAACTCCTTTACTGTAAGTGGTTGCACAGTTTCCCCAAACCGTAATTCCATAGGACATGTGGGAGTGTATTAGTCCAGAGTATATTGTTGTAAGTAATTTTTTTTTTTGTCTTTTAAATCTTGGATCCTTGTCATTAAATACAGACCAGAAGATATCTTTTTTGCAAATATGCTTCTCCCATGTAAGGTGACTGTCAATTTCTACTCCCAGGAAGTTTGTCTGCTCGCCTCTTTTATTGTTTCTATATTAGCATATTCCGATTCTTTGTCTGGTAGTTATTGGTATAATAGAAGTTGGGTGGTGTTCACTCGTTTTTAGTAACATTATCATTGTTTTCGATTTTACAGGGATTTTTATTTTTGAATGGGGTTAAATACCGGAGAGTCGTAAACAAACGTTTTGCCCAAAATTGGGTCGCACCTTGAAAAGTTTGGAAACCACTGCCTTAGAGAGTTTTTTTCTCAGAAAATCAAAGTTAAAGAAACATTTAATCTTCTGAGTCCTGAGACATTTTTATTTTCTTTTTAAAGTTCAATATAATTCTACACTTAAAACAAGTCAGTGACATGAGGAAAAATGCTGAAAACTTTCTGCAGGTATATAGTACTACATACTTCGGGTCTCTGTACATACCGGTACATCTTATATCATAATTTTTGTACTTTTAAAATATAACGTTAAACTTGTTTTCATTTTATTATTATTATTATTATTATTATTATTATTATTATTATTATTTTTTAAATTGTATATTGTTCCTGTATTTCTGCTATTGTATTGTTATTGTTCTAATATTGGTTGAGTGGAAGAGAAGGCTTTATGGCTTTAACTCTGCCAGTAGAAATAAAAGTACTACTACTACTACTACTACTACTACTACTACTACTACTACTACTACTACTACTACTACTACTATTACTACTGTGTACTTACTTCGAAAACATGCCCTCCGGTGCTTTGGCGTTGAGTTATTGGCCGCCATTTTCATTTAAAAATAGTTGAAACAGTCGGCCTCGGTAGCGTAGTCGATATAGGGCTGGTCTTCTGTGCTCGAGGTTGCGGGTTCGATCCCGGCCCACGTCGATGGCATTTAAGTGTGCTTAACTGCGACAGGCTCATGTTAGTAGACTTACTGGCATTTAAAAGAACTCCTGAGGGACAAAATTCCGGTACATCGGCGACGCTGATATAATCTCTGCAGTTGCGAGCGTCGTTAAATAAACCATAATTAAAAAAAATAATCGAAACAAGCATTGCAATGATTAAATCGATCTTCTTGTGTTTCTTGTAAGTCCCAAGAGATGTCAGGAGCTTGACAAGCACTGTAGGGTTCTGTTAATCTTCTTCATGGTCTAGTGGTCACAGCTTCTGGCTGTAATACCTAAGGTTGCGGGTTCGGTTCCCTTTTACAAACATAGCGATTTTTTAACTCAGACAGGATAATTTTGATGAAAAGCTTCTTCTTTGTGAATCAGAGCCTTCAAAATTGTGGAAAATTAGTCGTGCCTTGACAGAGAAAAGAACCAGACCTGAAAACAATGCCCTGAAGAACTGTGATGGAACAGTAGTGTATAGCGATCAAGGCAAAGCAGATATTATTGCCAGAGATTTACAATCAAAGTTTCAAACAAACAGTCTTGCAAAATGTAATGATAATTTCACTCGTGATGTAGAATTCATACTTCAAAATTATTTCAGTAAACATCCAGAAAGTTCACCAGAAATTATTTGTCCTTCAGAAGTAAGAAACATAATAAAAGATTTAAACCCTACAAAATCACCTGGTCCTGATCATGTTCATAATCAGTTATTACAAAATGTTCCTTTACCAGCTGTAGCACATCTCACAAAGATTTTCAACTCTTGTCTTCGATTAAATTATTTTCCCTATGAATGGAAAAAAGGAGTTGTTATTGCACTCCCAAAACGAGGAAAGAGCCCATTATATCCGGAAAATTTAAGACCAATGACTTTATTAAATACTATGAGTAAAATCCTGGAAAGAATCATCTTAAAACTTATTTCACAACAAAAATGTTACATACCTAATGAACAGTTTGGATTCAGAGAACACCACAGTACAACACATCAACTCTATCGTTTACGTAATCACATAAATTCCACTATAATTAGTGGTCAACACACAGTTTGTGTCTTCCTAGATGTTGAAAAAGCATTCGATACTGTATGGCCTCAAGGTTTACTTATAAAATTGATAACGTTTGACCTACCTGATACCTATGTTCATATCATAAAGAGCTTCCTAACAGAAAGAACCTTCAAAGTGAAAATCAATAACACATTCTCTTCCGAAAAAACAATAAATGCAGGTGTTCCTCAAGGTGCAGTTTTATCACCTACACTTTTTAGTATCTATACAGCAGATTTCCCTCGCCACAAAAACTGTCGCTTCGCCCAGTATGCTGATGACACAGTTATATTCACTTCAGACATGGATATTCACATTGCTTATAATAATTTACAGGATTACTTAAACAAGATAGAAAATTGGCTCATAAATTGGAAAATAAAAATCAATGCCTCTAAGAGTTCTGTAGTAATTTTCACTAAAAGAAGACCGCAAGAACCATTTGAACTGAAACTTTTTGATGTAGGAATTCCAAATCAAAAAGAAAAAAATTATTTGGGAATACTTTTGGACCATAGACTTTTTTTTAAGCCTCACATGAATAAAATTGCTGCCAAAGAATATGCTATGTTTCAACGTTTGTATCCTTTATTCAAGTCGCCATCGCTGAGTTTGTGGACTAAGAAAACTTTCTATATAACAATAATCAGAGCTAGCCTCCTATATGCATATCCAGCTTGGTCATCTGTCAATGGGTCTCTACTAAGAAGACTGCGTGGTGTACAAAGAACAGTTCAGCTGGAGCTGATTACACAACATCCAATAAATTTTTACATGAAGTTTTGGACATAGCATCAATTGAAGAGTTTTCGGAAAATGTAAAATTAAAATTTATACAAACATTGAAAAATCATCCAAATCCTCTGCTACAGAAGTTTAATCATCAAACATAAATAATAAAACCCAAGTTATACCAGCCATATCTTTTACAAATTCATCATGGATTAACATCAAGGACTGAAGAACTAGACTGAACAATTTCAAAGTGTAATAAATTGAAGGAGGAGTCAAAAGCAAGTCAGCTTGATCTCGGGTCATATAAATTTTCAGTGCAACAAGATGTTGGTTGGTTGGATTCTGTAATCACAACTGGCTTATGTTTGTGTTAATTATACAACAGAGTGGACCATGAAAGTTTAACTCTCTATGGCAACTAGTTGTTACTTTATGTGTACAATTCTTACGAGGAATAAAGCCATTCTTCAAGTTTGATTATTTATTTTATTGTATTTGGTCTGCAGCACAGAAAACAAGTCATCGATAACGATTCCACCTAGTGGGGAATTTGAAACTAAATGCATGTATGAAATATAGTATACCATGAAGTATAGTATACTATACTCCAGGACCCAGGAGGTTAAGAATTGTAGATAATGGTAATGCAGTATGTTGCCACCTTTTTATCTTTGATGTGGATACTTAGGCATACAGTCCCAATAAGAGAGAAGATAAATAAAATGTTTAGTTATATATTATTAGTAACATTATTGAAATATTTTGTGCTTAATGAGTTTTTGCACTGGACCACAGAATTAAATCTTTACTTCAGTTTGTAATTAATTTTAAAAAGTACAATTAGTCAGCATTTCGAGTCAGTCTTTTCAGGCTGTGCAATTAAATTCAGTTAAACAATTAAATTTCCCCCGCAATACTAAGTAAAGTGGCTTTTAATAGTGTCATGCATAAACGCAGTGTTCCTATGATGATGGTGTACAATGAACCAAATGAAGGGGGAAAGTTTTTGTTTCACATCGAGCGAAGTCAGTGTTAGGTGTGAACTAAAGTAATGCAAATATGGAGCAGTCATTAACAGAAACTCCTACTGCATTAGCAGAGCATGGGTTGACATTTATGCGTCTTGTAAATCGATACCAGCGCACTCTTATCGTTTAATGATTACGTCGGGTAAGTCCCGCCCTGAAAACGAGTTTGAAATTCACAACAAGCCATAAATACAATTTTGTGTCTTAGAAATATACAAGTAAGTTCAAATTTATTACAAGCAGTGTTCAATTCTGAAATTAATGTAATTGTTAAAATTATAAGAATTCATGTAGTTTCAGCACATCAACCAGATTACATTACGTTGATACATAAGTTCGTAGCACAACACTGCATTGTTAGAAGATTGTTTATCGTTTGTCATTTGTCATTTCTTGTTTGGAGTGTTGTGCTTGTAAATAAGCCTTGAATTTTGCAGATTTGAAGAAAGTTTGTGCTATTTCTGAGCTAAACAAGATGGAGTGTCAAGTTAAAAAATAAAGAACACTTCGACACATTCTTCTGTTTGTGTTTAATAGTGGAACAAAGGCAGCGGAGGCGGCTCGAAACATTTGTGCCGTGTAACTTTGAATACAAAATAATAAATAAATAAATAAGTAAATGAATAAATAGATAAATAAATAAATAAATAAATAAATAAATAAATGAATGAATAAATATGTAAATAAATGAATTAATAAGTAAATAACTAGATAAGTAAATAATAAATAAATAAGTAAATAAATAAATAAATAAATAAATAAATAAGTAAATGAATGAATGAATGAATGAATGAATAAATAAATAAGTGAGTGAATTAAATATTTAAATTATGGTTTATTTAAGGACCCTCGCAACTGCCGAGATTGTATCAGCGTCGCCGGTGTGCCGGAATTTTGTCCCGCAGGAGTTTTTTTTACATGCCAGTAAATCTACTGACATGAGCCTGTCGCATTTAAGCAGACTTAAATGCCATCGACCTGGGCCGGGATCGAACCCGCAACCTCGAGCACATAAGGCCAGCGCTATACCAACTGCGCTACCGAGGCCGACGTAAGTGAATAAATAAATAAATAAATAGATAAATAAATAAAACGCTTTTAATGAAAAGAAATTGGGACGAGAACCGCGTTTGTACCTCAGCGCTTGCATGCTGGTCTTCCATCCAGGTGACTTGTGTTCGATACCCCGCTTGGTCGTGATGGAAATTGCGGTGAATAAAATAGACGTTGCTAAGGGATTTTCTTGGGATACTTCTGTTTTCCTCGCTGTACCAGCACACTCCACAACCTCCTCTTTTTAGCTGACATCTTCAATAGTTAAAAATGGGCGAGGATGCATTTTTCTGGTAGTACGGATCTCCGATGTCGATATAATAGGATTTAAGGGCTTGGGATTCCGAGCCTTGGGGCTAATCAGTCTCATCTGAGGATGGGACCTGGCTCTGTTAAAGCCGAGGCAGGATGGCTCACCAGTCAGCATCGGAATTGCAAATGCACTTGAACTGGAATAATCACCGCATATAGGAAGTCAATGAGTGTCCAAGTGTACGTGTCCATCTCAGGCCCAGTCCACGAAGAACCAGCAAACCAGTCAAGTCAGCCAACAGGGTGTTTCAAAAGGTTATGCCAAGTCGCTAGAAGTGAAGGGGACTGGTGATTTACAAGAAACTCAAATTTATTTGTCCTCATTTTGCGTTTATTGTGTGGTGTACGTAAAGGAAAGATTGGCTATACAGTAAGTTATACTGAGACCGTTTTGAAATGGACAGTTACAAAATTAGCAGAGTGATCGAGGTTTATTTAGTTTTCTATAATCAAACTGATTTCATGAACTAGCTATAGTTTTAGTATAATTTAGTTACTACAGTTGAAGTTACAAATTTTCTGAAAAAGAATGAAAATTACAGAAAATTTCATAGCAAGATTTATATACACAGGGTGCACCGTAAGTAATGCCATAAATTCCAATGGTATTTTTTAGATATTTTAAACAAATAAGTTTGATACAATTTTGCTTATTTTTACTTCCTTTTCGAGATAAAAATGTTTTATATTAAATATTTCATTGCATGTTTTTGAAAAGCCATTTATTTAATTCTCAATATGCTCAGTCAATTTATGAAAGCAATGTATATTGATAATCAATTATTTAAAGATTTTCAGTTTTGTCCATTAAATGTGCAGAAAATTTATCCGAACAAATATAACTTTTCGTTCTGCAAAGGAATTTGTTCCGATCAAATTTCTGCAATTTCAGTGGACAAAACTAAAATCCTTTCAATCATAATACACTGCTATCTTTAATTGATACACTTTTTTGTTTAAAGTACATCTAAGAATAACTCTTTGAAACTAATTAAATTAGGCCTACTTATGGTTCACCTTGTATGGGCCTATATTTCTTCTTGTAAATTACAAGTCCCCTCACCTCATAACAAAATGGCAAAATCTTAAATCACCCGGTATAATCATTACAAATAACGTTTATAAATATAGCAATGGTTTGTATAAAAACTGCCCACCGAAGAAAGACGATGATTTCTTGTATATATATTTATTCACACTGTAAATGGGTAAATACCCGGTGGCAGTGGTAACTAATTATACTCAATAATGGAAGTAATAAACACAATTAATGAAAAATGCAATTAATAAATAATACTACTACTAATAATAATTAATAGTAATAATAAAATAAGTAAAATATTAATAATAATAAAAATAGTAGTAGTAATAATAATAATAATAATAATAATAATAATAATAATAATAATAATAATAATAATAATAATAATAAAAACAACCAGGAGCATCCTAAATTAAATGAAGCACGATCACTTAAAATAACATTTAAAGTAAATCTAATTTGTATCTTAACCCTAAATTCGAACTAAAACCCACGAATATATATTCATAAATGTTAACTCACTCACTGCACTGGAACTACAACACATTTCACTGATACTATCCTGATTTCACTAACACTTCAAAAACATTTCACTGTTCAAATATTTTGCACTTACTTACTTACTGACTTCCTGGCTTTTAAGGAACCAAAAGGTTCATTGCCGCCCTCACATAAGCCCGCCATTGGTCCCTATCCTGAGCTAGATTAATCCAGTCTCTACCATCATATCCCACCTCCCTCAAATCTATTTTAATATTATCTTCCCATCTACGTCTAGGCCTCCCCAAAAGTCTTTTCCCCTCTGGCCTCCCAACTAACACTCTATATGCATTTCTGGATTCGCCCATACGTGCTACATGCTCTGCCCATCTCAAACGTCTGGATTTAATGTTCCTAATTATGTCAGGTGAAGGATACAATGCGTGCAGCTCTGCTTTGTGTAACTTTCTCCATTCTGCTGTAACTTCATCCCTCTTAGCCCTAAATATTTTCCTAAGAACCTTATTCTCAAAAACCCTCAAACTCTGTTCCTCTCTCAAGGTGAGAGTCCAAGTTTCACAGCCATAAAGAACAACCGGTAATATAACTGTTTTATAAATTCTAACTTTCACATTTTTTGACAGCAGACTAGATGACAAAAGTTTCTCAACTGAATAATAACAGGCATTTCCCATATTTATTCTGCATTTAATTTCCTCCCGAGTGTCATTTATATTTGTTACTTTTGCTCCAAGATATTTGAATTTTTCCACTTCTTCGAAAGATAAATCTCCAACTTTTATAGTTCCATTTCGTACAATATTCTGATCACGAGACATAATCATATACTTAGTCTTTTCGGGATTTACTTCCAACCCTATCTCTTTACTTGCTTCAAGTAGAATTTCTGTGTTTTCCCTAATCGTTTGTGGATTTTCTCCTAACATATTCACGTCATCCGCATAGACAAGAAGCTGATGTATACCGTTCAATTCCAAACACTCTCTGTTATCCTGAACTTTCCTAATGGCATATTCTAGAGCGAAGTTAAAAAGTAAAGGTGACAGTGCATCTCCCTGCTTTAGCCCGCAGTGAATTGGAAAAGCATCAGATAGAAACTGGCCTATGCGGACTTTGCCGTGAGTTCTTGGGGATACCAAATTCAATAAGAATATTATATAAACAAATATTTTGCACTACCACTATAAACTATAAAATTTCACTGACACAAACACACTTCACTGACACAACATACTTCACACTTCACTGACACAACACACTTCTCAACTGATACAACACTTCAAATAACAAAACATCAATTACATAGCATGCAGGCTTTCACGGCCGGTGTCTAGTTGAAACAGAGCTTCCGGGCTAAGATGCCGTGGTCTACTGGTGCTGACGTTACCAGACGTTTCGTCTACTTCTACGGCAGACATCTTCAGTGGTTAGGTATCCTCGGTCGAAGTCTTCTGCTCGGGATACCTGTAGCAACTACAATGTAAATTACTAATTCTCTTTAAGGGGACACTCAACTATATTTTGGAACTTTTTTCCTATTTGACCAATCTTTTTCAAATTTAGAGAAAAAGTTTAATATACACATGGAAAGTAACATGTAAAATCTCAGCTCATTAGATCCAATACTTTTCAAAATAAAAAATATTTCAATTTTTAATCAATCATTAATTATTGAAATACCACTTTTAATTATCATTTTTTATTTTTTGGCTTTGTGCATTTGACTGTGACTTCTCAATGAATAGGGGAAGAATTCTGCTTATTTATTTAGTTCTGTCACGTAAATTAGTGTAGAAATTTAATTTTTCATTACTATGTCACTTTTTCTGCAATTTTTAAGTTGAGTGTCCCCTTAAGTCTATCTTACAAAAATACTTGTTTGTTTTCATGGACATTTGATATACATGCTCCACATGTTGTTGTATACATCTGGGGATCTAAACCTCCCGAAAATTAACTGGAACGGGATTTCAGGTACAAATTCAGATGCACAGACCCTTGTTAATGAATTGATCTGGCTTAAAGATTTCACGCAGGTAGTAAATGGTCTGACGCGTGACAATGCCCTCTTAGCTGTTTACCTACTAAGACCTGTCTCTCTCTTTGTCAACTCTGAAAGTCTTCATAAAATAAGTGATCACAATAGCGTCTTATTAGAAATCTTCTGGGAAAACACAGTAAATCCGAGGTCAAGTCCAGTGTCTGTCTGGAATTTTAACAAAACCGATGTCCATGAATTACAAACGTTTCTACGACAAAAGCATGATGACTTTCTAAGGACTGAAGGAAATATGGAAAATGTGTGGCATAAATTTAAGTGTATAATTTTCGAGACATTAGTAAAACGTGTACCTTCTAAAATAATTAAGAAAAATCCGGACCCAGAATATTACACTAATTATATTCGCTACTTAAAGAAAAAGACAAGGCGCGCATTTAGCAAACGTAAACGGAGCCATGAGCATTGGGAAAAATATATCGAATTAATTAAGAAACTTGAGTGTGCAAAAAGGTTAGCTCAGGAAAATTGTCTAAAAAATATTTTAAAAGAAGATGAAAGTAACAATTGGAGACAGTTTTATAATTATGTACGCAGGAGAAAAGGAAAAAATGAAGGAGTAGTGCTTTTACGAAATCAGAACGGGGAAAGTATAACTGATGACAAAGAAAATGCCGACTTATTAAATTCCTATTTCATTTCGGTTTTCAATAATAATAATAATACTAATAATAATAATAATAATAATAATGATAATAATAATAATAATAATAATAATAATAATCCCGCTGATAGGAGTGGTTGTGTCACAGACCGTGAATGTGAACCAAATTCGACTTTCAAAATAACTTCCAAAGAGGTTAGAGAGAGAATAACGAAATTAAAAAATCGGAAGTTTCGAGGACCAGATAGTATTGCTACAGAGATTCTTAAATTAGGTTCCGAGGCCATAATTCCATACTTAATGCGTATATTTCATGTTTCCATAAACAATGCAGCTATTCCATGTGACTGGAAATCAGCTATAGTGGTACCCATACATAAAGGTGGAAATAAATTAGATGTCGGAAACTACAGACCGATTAGCCTTACATCTGTCGTATGTAAAGTCATGGAGCATTTGATATCGGATTATATTCGTCATGTTCCAAATGCGAAAGACTGGTTTTACAACCGCCAGCATGGTTTTAGGGAAGGCTTCTCATGTGATAGTCAAATTACGTCGCTGGTTCAGGATCTAGCTGAAGAGGTAGATAGAGGCGGAAGAATCGATGCAGTTGTGATTGACTTTTCGAAAGCATTTGATTTGGTGCCACATGACATATTAATAGATAAGTTAAGTAGGCTAGGAATAGATAAAAGAGTGGTGCTATGGATCCAAGAATTCTTAAAAGGTAGAACCCAGAGAGTTAGAGTAGGTCATGAAATATCGGAAATTGTGAAATATAAGTTCAGGGGTGCCACAGGGCAGCGTTCTGGGTCCATTACTCTTTATAATATACGTAAATGACCTATGCCAGGATATTACATCAAATGTGAGGTTATTTGCAGACGACTGCATTATCTATAGAAAGATTAGAAATAATTCAGATGTAGATGCTATTCAAACAGACTTGAATAACATTTACAACTGGGCGTTAAAGCATAGGATGAAAATAAATGGTTCTAAAAGTAAATCTATAACATTTTGTAAAACCCGAGAGGAAACTAGTCTTAATTACGAATTCAGTGGTGTTGTAATTCTGCAAGAACAATGTTGTAAATACCTAGGAGTGTATTTAAACTCCAAACTTTCTTGGGGAGAGCATGTTGATAATGTTACAGGCAAAGCATGGAGGGCACTTCACTTTATTATGAGAATCTTGAGAAAGGCTAGCCCCAAATCGAGGGAAATAGCATATCTAACGTTAGTGCGACCGTTAATGGAATACGGAACTACGTGTTGGGATCCCTATAGAATATATCAGATAAATTCCTTAGAAAGAATCCAGTATAGGGCAGCTAAATTTGTTAAAGGTAAAAGAGAAGATGGGAACGATACGATAAAAGAACTTAAATGGGGAAACTTTGGAAAACAGACGTAGGAAAACTAGAATAACATCATTGTATAGAGCACATCTAGGTCAGAAAGCATGGGTAGACATAACGGCTCGATTAGAAAAGCCAACGTACTATGGTAGGAACGATCATGATTTTAAAATCAAATGTAGGAAACAGAAAACGGATGTAGGTAAATTCTCATTTTTAAATAGAACTATAAATGATTGGAATGACCTACCTGCAGCGGTCTTTGAGGGCTGTCCTTCCTTAAGGAGATTCAAGAATAATTTAAAGAGTTGTGTATAAAGTGAAAATTAAAATTAAGGTGACATTCAACATTTAATTTTTTAAGGTGACATGTATTTATCTAGCCTGACGAGTTTACTTCCTTGGTTTGAATTGTAAATTATTTAAAAATAGCGTGTAAGAGGGCCTTAGACTAGAAATGTTTAGTTTAAATGTAGTTCTGTTTATAAGTATGCATAAGAATGCAATTATTTGACTTATTTGAACTGTTGTATCAGTGAAGCGAGGTGAGTCAGTGAAGTTATGGTTTTACAGTGCAGTGAACAGTTCCGATCAGTGATAATTTATAGCGTCAATGAAATGTGTTCTATAGTGTCAGTGAAATGTGTTACAGAGTGTCAGTGAAATGTGTGCTAAAGTGTCAGTGAAATGCGTCATAGTGCCACTGCAGGGAATGAGATGAGAGTAAAGTGAAAGACTATTGAAACTTATGTAGGACCTATACATAATTATGTATGTTGTGTTGTAAAATTAGGTGTTTTATTTTATGTTTTATTATTATTGTGTTAAATTGTATTGTGTATTCTTATTGTATTGTGTATAAAATTGTATATGTGTTGTAAATTGTATTATGTATTGTAAATTTTATTGTGTATTGCTTGTAATTTTAACTGTGTATTGTTAATATTGTATATACCACTGCCACCGGGTGCTTGCCCACTTGCAGTGTAAATAAATACATACATACATATCGAAATTTCATAACGATACGACACAAACTAAGGGAGTTACGACATTTTTAGTAATGTATTGCACTTTCATTGACATCTCCCTTTAATCTAACCTAAGTTGAGCTACTATTCATTTCACATACAGTATATCTGTGCCGACGGGTTTCTGAAACTAATCCACCGCTTAGGATAACGGCATTTGGTCGCTTTAGAAACACGCTACTGACGTACTTCTCTGGAAAGTGCTCTTGTATATGAAATTACTAATAACCTATAACACTACAGTAAACCATATCATAACATACCTCTGATTGAGGTTCTAGCTGATATGTACAGACGTGGCAAAAAAAAAAACCGGACCGACCCTTGTATCTGATTTCAGGGCCTTGTTCATTCCAGAGCACGATAGACTGGTAACTAAGACTTTCGTGGTTCGAATCCTACCTGGGAAAGAAACGTATTTTTGTTCCTTATTCAAATTTATTCCCAGTACTTTTCCATTGCTGGTAAAATTCATGTTCTGGGAATAATAAGTTAATTAAGTAGTAAAATGTCGCTGCAATCGAAAAGTATTTGGGAATAAATTTGAATAAGGAAGAAAAAAAAAGGTTCCTTCCCAGGCAGGATCCGAACCATGATAGTCTTAGTTACAGTCTGTCGAGCTTTGAATTGAACAAGGCTCTGACATCAACTACAAGGGTCGATCCGGTTTTTTTCCCACTACTGTACAACTGTTATCAGATAGTACATCTCACTTGACGATATGTGTCAGATGAAGAATAAATTGTTTGTATACATCTGAAGTCTGATTAGTGTAATATGTAGCTAGTCGTGATGTATGCAATGGAGGGGGAAAAGAAACTGACCACTCTACCCGTTTATCACCTGGAATTTGGAGCTGTAAGGAAGAATCTATGTGAAATCCAAGTCGGTTGGCCACTTCCTCATTCCGGTTTCACCTTTCCATTGAAGTAACTTAGAGAATTTTGAAGGGAAAATTTCGAAAATTTGCGTAACTTAATAGCTACCATATGAGAGGAGAAATATCGATGACCAGCATGGCTGAACAGCCACAAGGCAGAATCATCGAAGAGGTTAAAAGCATGGGCGGAACGAGTGGAGAGAGAGACGTCGCTATCGTCGCTAGGTAAAATATTCGAGCTCTTGTACTGGCCAAGTGACGATCGAGTATGTTCGCCTAGAAGTATCCAAGGCTACCGCGAAAATCAAGGCTACGATTTGTGAAAGCTTTAGTCTGGAAAAGATAAAAAAGAGAAGAATAAAGTAGGGAAACAAAGATGTAGAAATCGAAGGAGTGAAGAACGGAGAAAGAAAATAAAGGAGTGAAGAACGAAGAAGGAAAATAAAGGAGTGGAGAACGAAGAAGGAAAATAAAGCAGTGGAGAACGAAGGAGGAAAATAAAGGAGTGGAGAACGAAGAAGGAAAATAAAGCAGTGGAGAACGAAGAAGGAAAATTAAGGTTTGGAGATGGGAGAAGGAAAATAAAGGAGTAGAGAACGAAGAAGGAAAATAAAGGAGTGAAGAACGAAGAAGGAAAATAAAGGAGTGGAGAACGAAGAAGGAAAATAAAGCAGTGGAGAACGAAGGAGGAAAATAAAGCAGTGGAGAACGAAGAAGGAAAATTAAGGAGTGGAGAACGAAGAAGGAAAATAAAGGAGTGGAGAACGAAGAAGGAAAATAAAGCAGTGGAGAACGAAGGAGGAAAATAAAGGAGTGGAGAACGAAGAAGGAAAATTAAGGAGTGGAGAACGAAGAAGGAAAATAAAGGAGTGGAGAACGAAGAAGGAAAATAAAGCAGTGGAGAACGAAGAAGGAAAATTAAGGAGTGGAGAACGAAGAAGGAAAATAAAGGAGTGGAGAACGAAGAAGGAAAATAAAGCAGTGGAGAACGAAGAAGGAAAATTAAGGAGTGGAGAACGAAGAAGGAAAATAAAGCAGTGGAGAACGAAGAAGGAAAATAAAGCAGTGGAGAACGAAGAAGGAAAATAAAGCAGTGGAGAACGAAGAAGAAAAATAAAGGAGTGGAGAACGAAGAAGGAAAATTAAGGAGTGGAGAACAAAGAAGGAAAATTAAGGAGTGGAGAACAAAGAAGGAAAATTAAGGTTTGGAGTTTGGAGAAGGAAAATTAAGGAGTGGAGAACAAGAAGGAAAATTAAGGTTTTGAGAATGGAGAAGGAAAATAAAGGAGTGGAGAACGAAGAAGGACTAGAGAACTAAGAAGAAAAATAAAGGATTTGAAAACAAAGAAGGAAAGTAAAATAATGGTTAACGGAGAAGGAAAATAAAAGATCGAGTATGTTCGCCTAGAAGTATCCAAGGCTACCGCGAAAATCAAGGCTACGATTTGTGAAAGCTTTAATCTGGAAAAGGTAGAAATGTTTGCAGGAGAGTGTGTAGGTCTGTGGTTCACTTCTTTAAGGCTCATCCCGATGTTTGTCTTAGCGTCTTAAGAAAACCACAAGCAGAAAGAGTTGTCTCTATTTAGGAGATTACGCAATTGGCTGAGGTGACTCTAATAAAATATGACCCGATCGATCCTGAGGGGAAAAATGTGGGATAGGATGAAAGGGGGAAAAGAAAGTTGTATCCCTGGCTTAAAGATTGGTTGAGATGGGGAGTTTTTGCCATAGTCGTTTTGAATATAAACAATTCAGTTGATGATGGCAACATCAATCGCGTTGGATGGCGGGTTAGACGTGTAATATAACATAAAACATAACATATGGAATGAGTTTATGCTCTAATAGTAGGGTGTCCGACTTAAAACTTTACCGGCTAACAACACTTTTAACTGATCGCAGTTGCTCCACAGATTTCCATCAATGGATCCGCAAGGTAGTCGCATAAGAATCACATGGACAGTCAATCATTGTTATCATTATATTAACTGAAATGTAACATTGATGAATTTATATTTTACAACATTCTATATGAAGTGTTATATGATTTAAGTATTTTCTGGGTAAAACATGTTGCGTCCTCCTAAGATTTTGTCTTGTACACATCCAGTATCTCCAAATTCTGTAAAAGGATGATCAAAAACTTTGACATTTGGCTATTTGCACAGTTTTCTTTGCACTTCCCAGGCAGAGTTGGTGATTATATGAGGAACGTAAATAGTGGCTCTTTTAGAGTGAATCGAGAAATATTGATTACATTTATTCACAAGAATATTCTTTTATGTCACAAATAACGTATTTAAGATGATTCATATAATTCTTTTCCATTACAGGTTCAACACAGAAAACTTCTCTCCGATATTGACAACTGGACTGAGTAGCAAACTTAATTCACTTCGTCAGGAACTGGGTGAGTCCATTTATAATTTCGTTATCCTGAGTTGTCATTTTGTTATCTTTGACCTTCCTCTTAGCCAATACAATCAATTCGATATTTGTTTAGTTCGAGCGTTTATTTAATACAGACAGACAGACTGACAGACAGATAGAAGATAGACAGACAGACAGACAGATAGATAAACAGATAGATAGATAGACAGACAGACAGATGGGTGGGCGGGCAGGCAGATGGGTGTGGATATTTTCAACAATTATACATGTAAATGCATTACACTATCAGAATTTACCCTTAAATCCAGTGCATGAGTCTTTTGACCTACGTGCTTTGCAGAGACAGGAAACCTACTTTGTAGGTTGCACCCCCTCACCTATGATTAAAATCCAACCATTCTCCATAAAACATAGATTAAAAAGCAATGGTACATACAAAACACTTTATACCAAATACTCTAACCTAACTTATTAACAGACATAAAAATGTAGTCAATAGTTAGCATTATCCCTTCGTCAATTCATATCATAAACATCAACAGCTGATGTTCTAAGCTATCTCTCCTTGAAGAGGAACAATCCAGTCTTTTGTTCGTATTCTCTATTCCCCATGAGGTCAGGACATGCAAGCGAACTCCTATTCCGACCTAGCATCGAGGTGGTAGATACTGTATTTTCTTCGAAGATGCTCTGTTTCTTTACAGTGCGCTAGAATGTGCTCCCATGACTCCTTCTCGACACATAATGGACAGATGCGGTCTCCTACTTCGGTGACAATTTTATGACCCTTCCATGCACCCAATCTTAGCCACGCCGAACCCGCTCTACTATCTTTGCTACAAGAATTTATATAGTCACCCCTTCCAATGACAAACTTTATTCAGGTTCAATTAAATTACCGAAAAACTATTAGCACTTGTAATATTACCATTGAACAATTTTGTGTACAGTTATTTGTTTTCAATTCTCCGTGTTATAGTTACTTGCTTACTTACAAATGGCTTCTAAGGAACCCGCAGGTTCATTGCTGCCCTCACATAAGCCCACCATCTGTCCCCCCATCGGTCCGTGTTCTAGTAGTCCAGAAATCTGGAGTTCGGTGTATAAATAACGTTAACCCTACAGTATGCATTGTACTGTATTAAATACAGACTAGTTCCAAATTTTTTCGGAGTTCTGCCGATGTAACAAGATATTGGGTGTCGAAGATGTGTATGAATAATTCTTTGTGATACTGCTGTCAACTTCTGTGCCTGTTTATTGTTCTTGTAGTAGGCCCATTTATAATATATGAAGAGTTCGCGGGAAAAACGATGCATGTCACAGTTTTGTTAAGGTTGATGTCATTATCTAATTCAATGAATCACTTACTTACTTACTTACTTACAAATGGCTTTTAAGGAACCCGAAGGTTCATTGCCGCCCTCACATAAGCCCGCCAGCGGTCCCTATCCTGTGCAAGATTAATCCAGTCTCTATCATCATACCCCACCTCCCTCAAATCCATTTTAATATTATCCTCCCATCTACGTCTCGGCCTCCCTAAAGGTCTTTTTCCCTCCGGTCTCCCAACTAACACTCTATATGCATTTCTGGACTCGCCCATACGTGCTACATGCCCTGCCCATCTCAAACGTCTGGATTTAATGTTCCTAATTATGTCAGGTGAAGAATACAATGCGTGCAGTTCTGTGTTGTGTAACTTTCTCCATTCTCCTGTAACTTCATCCCGCTTAGCCCCAAATATTTTCCTAAGCACCTTATTCTCAAACACCCTGAACCTATGTTCCTCTCTCAGAGTGAGAGTCCAAGTTTCACAACCATACAGAAGAACCGGTAATATAACTGTTTTATCAATTCTAACTTTCAGATTTTTGGACAGCAGACTGGATGATAAGAGCTTCTCAACCGAATAATAACACGCATTTCGCATATTTATTCTGCGTTTAATTTCCTCCCGTGTGTCATCTTATTATAGGGATACGTAACAAGCTGTTTTTTACGGTGATGGGTTGTTAGCCCTTCGCCCAACCCCCAAGCTGGAGGACCACCCCTTATCGGCTGTCCACGACTGCTTATTCAATATATTCGCAGCTACCCTCCATATCTGGAGGCCGTCTCCTCTATCCGCAACCTGAGGACGCGCCATGCCGTGGTGATAGGGACCCACAATGAATCACTACGAAATTTAATGTTGTTCTTATGAAAAATGGTAAAAAGGTGAATTTTCATCACAAATACAGTAATCCTTTCCTTTATTTTCTATAGAAACAGCACTACATCTTGCAGTTATAGACTCAATTAGATCATTATCTAATCCTTAACAGAAATGTGACATTCATCGTTTTTCCCGCGAACTCTCCATATGTAAAGAATTTTGTTGGTTCCGATAATTTAATTTGTAGATGTTGGTAGTACTGCTCAACTTTCTCGCTGCTGGTAGTAAATTCTCGAGAGTGCGGGTGGTGCGTAATGTATATTTGACATGCAAGCCGGGGAATGCGTGCACGCGTCAATGCAGGCTTCAATAACAGTCATGGCTACAAAACAACATTAATAAGTAGAGTATGACGGTCCAATAACGACATACACCGATACAGCTACAAAGATTACTAATAAGAGTAGGAACAAGGATATTAGAAGCAGGTAATGAAATTAACAGTGGTAACAAAAATTAAAGCTATAATAACATTGTGAAAATATGGCTTTCAGGTAGAAGCTCCCTTTGAAGCAGGTTCGAATAATTTCAAGGGAAATGTAGAGGGAAGAATTGTGACGGTGTCGTGTATAGTTTCTGGGGTAGCTCAGTCGGTAGAGCATTCGTGCGCTAAGCGAAGGGTCCCGGGATCGGTACCCGGCCCCGGAACAATTTTTCCCTTGAAATTATAATAACATTAATTACAATTACGTCATCGGTGGCCTCGAGGCTACCATACTTACATATCCGCTAATTATGAAATTGCTTATTACATTACCATCCCATCTTTATGACTAACTCCTGTAGTTTAAAAGGGAAGACAAATAAAGAATTATAATTAATAATAATAATAAATTTAGCCTGCTAGATCCCGTAAGGGCAAGGGCCTCCTGATTGACAGGGCTTGGCTCAGTAGTCTTCACTCGTTAGGTGAGCCGATCCTAAGGAGTGTTCTATGTACACAAACACTATATGCACTTGTAAGATTCGCACCACACTACACACTGAGGACGGTGGCTTCTAGATTTCTCCATAGCTGTCTGTCTCTTGTACTGCTCGTCCAATGTGGTCCTACCTTCTTCTTGAAGAAATCGGCCCATCTAGTTGTCTGGCGTTCCACTCTTCTTCTGCCGATCCTGGGATCCTACAATGTCAGTCTGTGCGTCCATCGTCTGTGGTCCATCCTTATCATGTGCCCTCCCCATTTCCACTTCAGCCTTTTTGCGGTGTTTAGGACGTCTTTCATGCCGGTACGGTTGCGTAGCTCCTCGTTCCTTACTTTGTTCCTCAGAGAAAGTTGCAGGATTTTTCTTTCCATACTGCGGTGGCAGGCATAAAGAATTACTAACCACAATTATGTTAAGGTCTTAAATAATGCATTCCAATTACAATTTTCATCTCATCACCTCATTTCATTGCAACCAATTTCCATTCCATTATCATTCCATAGCATTCCACGAACACCGGCTGGCGATACGAGTGGGTTTGCCTGTTCGAAGCCCAGATACGCAGTACACCTTAGTGTAGTCGGCCGGTGGGGTTGGGAAGTCGCCTAGGCAAAGGATAGGAGTAGGAGAGAGTCGGGTAGTATCGGACATCGGGTAGTATCGGACAGTGAGTTTTTTTCATCTACCACCCTATGGTAGTACCTGAATGACATGGTTACGTTTCTCTATGCGACATTACTGAAACGTAACCATGTCAATCAGGTACTATCATCGTGTGGTAGATGAAAGAAACTCACTGTCCGATATTACCCGATGTCCGATACTACCCGACTCTCCCCTAATAGATCTCTAAGCTCGTAGCGCGGAGTCCCATACATACATACATACATACATACATACATACAGCCACCGGCGTAACCCAGTCAGCTAAGGTGCTTGCCTGCCGTTCCGAAGTTGCGCTCGGACGCGGGTTCGACTCCCGCTTGGACTGATTACCTGGTTAGATTTTTTCCGAAGTGTTCCCCAACTATAAGGCAAATGCTAGGTAATCTATGGCGAATCTTCGGCATCATCTCGTCAAATACCATCTCGTTATCACCAATTCCATCGACGCTAAATAACCTTGCAGTTAATATGGCGTCGTTAAATAACTAAAGAAAAAAATTAGCAAATGGGGAACTTTCTCGACTTCATCATCATATATTCGAATGATTCGTGGCATTAAATCTGACTACATAGGGTGTGAATTTTCCATGACGTGAAATAAATTTGGTAACGATGAAGTTGGGTTGGAAGAATTTGTATTTAATTCTGCTAGTTTTGGTAGGAAAGAATAGATTTCTTGAACTTCTAGTCAAACTATAGATTCACCACTTGTCAATTGTTCAACGTGTACTGTTGAATCTTCAGTTTTAAATATGACAGGAAGCACAGGTTGTATTTTTAACCACATTTCAGTTGGACTAGCTGAAAGTTGGACTGATTGCAATAGCGTCTGCAATGTGGAATGTTTGTTTTATAATCATTCGAGTAGCGGAACACCATTGCCTGTCTAAACACTAAATTCTTAGACAAAGCAATATGTTACAGAATGGCTTTGTTGTATGTGCATCACTGTTACCGTTTTGTGACGTGAAATAATAAATTTCTATGTCTGATATGAAGACGGGCGTTATACACGTGAATTGTTACACATTCCCACCGCCTTCCACTAGACGTCTTCTCTCACGTCGCCTGACAGCGATTCAATAAATTATGTGCAGCATTCGGGCGTCTCCACTTTCGACTTCAATAAAGTGGGCCGTACATTGTGGCCAACTGGGCTGCTAGGACAGGGTGTGAATTGACGGGGGTATGCCAGGGATCGTCCCTTCCTGGAGAATCTGGTATCCCTGCTGAAAATGTATTAATTTTCCCCTGCCTGGGACAACATTTATCCCCTTCATGTGTCTAGTAGTGTCGTGCAATGTTCGAACATGTGAGGGGATGTCAAGATACTACAAACTTCGCCGTACTCCATAGGCATCCCAGGAATACGTGGAAGTGAAGCGTGTAAACTAAAATAACCTAGTCCATTGAAAACCGGTAAGAGGCCTTATGTTCGGTTCATATTTGCCGAGTCTCTTTAGAAGCGAAACTCCCTTCGCGTTTGTTCAATCTTCCCCTTTCCTTACTTATGTTCGCTGCCTTTCTCCTTAGTTCTTCTTCTCCCATCGCCTTTATGCTTTAGCTGCATAAGGATGTCAGACACACTTGCGAACTTACGCCAAGCCAAGAATAAGAGTCAAACTGTGCGATGATGGTAAGCGCCATATGCTTATATTTGCTTCTTCAAATAACATATTACGAGACGTAATGACTAGTGTGTAGAAAAGTGTGAAGGACTATTGTAACTCGATTTTATTTAAAGTTCATTTTGTTCACCCTTTTCTTTTAGTCACTGCTATCTGTACAACAATATACACTGGAGTTAGGTAGCACGCGAAATTGTGGAACGTCGTTCACGTGCTGTTTCTTGTGCATCCCTGCCGTAACAGGCCACTAGGCCTAATATATCAGAGGAAGAAGAAGAAATATTCTTACAATAGGAACACGATTTTGTCCTTTATTATTTACAATGCAAAATATTTTGATTAAATTATGTCCTTTTGACCATGGAATGAATGAAAAATCTAGATATAGGCTTATAGTACATATTCCCCATTGTAAGAGAATGATAATAGAGGAATTGTGGTGAAATAAGCAATTAAGATGGTAGCCGGAAAATGGGCCCATAGGTCTATAGGCCCTTTTCCGGGATCGATTCTCCGTTTCAAAATGTACTTGCTTACGTAGTTTCGTTTCAATATCTTGTAAACAGAGGGCAGGATAGCTAATTGAATCAACCCATGCACCCTTGCGTAGTAGTGGAATTGAGCAAACGTTAGTGAAGATGATCCTCAAAGTGAGTGTGAGTCCATCCAGGATGTGCACTAAAGTGTAAACTGCACTCTGAAGATAAACTTTGAAGTGAGTGTGAATCCATCCAGGATGTGCACTAAAGTGTAAACTGCATTCTGAAGATAAACTTTGAAGTGAGTGCGAATCCATCCAGGATGTGCACTAAAGTGTAAACTGCATTCTGAAGATAAACTTTGAAGTGAGTGTGAATCCATCCAGGATGTGCACTAAAGTGTAAACTGCACTCTGAAGATAAACTTTGAAGTGAGTGTGAATCCATTCTAGATTAATACTAAATAACCTGTAAATCTGTATTCTGTACCCAAAAGATATTCTTTATTTTTACGTATTCGGTACAATTTATGACGTAACTATGGGATATAGGCTATGTAAGAAATGTAATTTTACTAAAATGATTATGAACTTGTAAACCTCTGTAATATGAGCTGTTCAATGCTGATGTTAAAATATAATCATATTGAAACTATTTTGATGAAATAAACTTGTTCTCTGGAAAAAGTGCCTGTAAAATGCTCCAATAATAGGCCTATATATATATATATATATATATATATATATATATATATTAAAGTCGGCAAAAATTTGTAGACAAATATTACTGTAACAGTATGCAAATTGTTATTTTGATAAAATTGCATTGAAATCGCAATTACATAAAAATAAATCTTTCAGTCTTTTTTTTCTCGAAACATGACTTTTGCTTATGGGCCCTTTTTCCAGCTGCCGTCTCAGTTTGTTTTGAAACCGAAACAGCTCGATGACACTAATCCATGAAGATGAAATGCAAATTTCTTTATAATACGAGTATATCGTCGTTGTTCTTGCAATAACTCCTAAGTGACATATTTATCGATTTTCAGATTTTTGCTCTTTTAAATAACTTAAATAGTGGTATAGCAAATAATAAAATATCCTATACGTAATTATATTTCTTTGTTTCGAAAATATAAGAATTTACAGTCTCCTATGTACGACTGCCATAGGATGAATAAATGTGTTTTTTCTTCCTACTGAAAAATTTTATATTTTGCACATGGGAACAAAGACGACATAATGTATTTATTTGTCTGTAACAGGGCAAAGCTCCAATTAAATAGACAGTACAATATTATATTTATGAAAATAAAAAAAAATGTAAAAGTACATGGAAAAGAGATATATATATATACAGATAAAGAGATGGAAATGTAACCACAAACCCAGGTCCCTGGTCGGCATTCTTTCACGATTGCCGCCTTGTTCCAACACATGACGTACATCGAGTGTCGCTTGGTCGGTTGCCGAGAGAAACAAAAGAGCGTCGCGTGAATCGGGGAGAATTCTATCTTGATGTGGAATGTAATATCCTGAGCGCGTGCGAGGATTCCATTGTCAAGGTGTTGCCAACTGAGGGAAAAAAGAAAGGAAGAAAAACCGCACTGCCTTCCGGACTAAGCTCATATCCGCACACTTTGTGAAAAGAAAACGAAAGTGCAATATAAAATTGCACACGTTTTTTATATATAGTTCTTCGTCTCGTAGGCTACTTTTTACATTGTTTTATCTTTCTGTTATCATTTCCTTCCCTTTCTCTTTGTCCTCCCTCCTTTCTATTTTTGACCTAAAATTAGAGTTTCGGTCTTTTAGAATAAGTTACTGGTTCGGTAGTTATGCTAGAATACGAAAATCGGGTATTGTAGGTAGAAGTGGTCATAGAATTGGCAGTATTGGTCAGAAAAGAAACTTGAATGCATGTGCAGGACATTTGTTTTTAATTAAAGGTTACAGAATCATATAACAACCAAAAAAATATCTTTGTAAAATACTTAACTAGGGCAGTAGGCTGGTTATGAGTGTTATGTACAGGATGGAAGTGAAAGAACTCTGTAGATTTTCAAAGCGATTAGATCATGTTGTATGTAACAAAAACGTGTGATACAATATTGGTGGAAAGATCATAGCTTTTTCAGAAAAAAATATCCTCCCTCCCAAATGTTTAACACTCTCTTATTCGATAACTATTGCGAGCATGATCTTGATTTTTGTCCATATTGATAGAAAATCTAATAAAGAATCATTTAATGCTGACTGGAAACTACACCTCCAACACAACAATATTGCCAGAAGTCTTCTAAAAATAAATGACGAAAATCTACATTTCTGCAGGAATCTTGAAACTGAAAAATAAGAAGCTCTTTCACAATTAAACATCCCAACAAGGAAGAAGCACATTCGATGAGAGGACGAAGTTTAAGATCTGAGTTACGGCGGAGATCGTTTGATAATTGGTGTCGTCTGCCACAGAAAGGTAAAGGATGCCATGAGATTTGTATAGGTTTCACATGAATACTATGGGAATGAATCTCTTTTTGCTTGAAGCAGAGACCTTGTTTCACACTTTTTGTTAATAAGATGTAAAGTGAGTCGACAAATCTTGTAACATCCGTGACGGAATCTTTTCTTTATTTTCTGCAATAATAAAAAAAAAATTATTCACACAAGTTTTTTTTCTGTAAGACGATACTGATGTTCTAAATCGATTCTAATAACAAAAGTTGACAAAAGTCATTTCATTTTCAATATACAGGATGTTAAAAAGTATACAATATTTTAGGAGGTGATAGAATGCATCAAAGAAGAAAAAAACGTCTAATAAACATGGGTCCTACAACACATATTTTATGAGATCTGAATACTTGTTCATAGGAGGCGCTCAATGTGACGTCCATTCATGGCAATGCATTTCTCTGTCCTACAATACAGCAGACTACCAGAAAATCATACCGTAGTTGATGGAATACTGATACGTCACAAGGAATACTGAAAACTAAAGTTTCGTTGCGGATATGGGCGGGGTTCTGTAGAGATGGTGTTGTGAATTTTCGTAATCAGCATGTGTGGGCTGATGAAAATCCCCTTGCAGTTGAAGAAATAAGACATCAACATCGATTCTGAGTCAATGTATGGGCAGGCGTTCTTGGCGATAGATTAAGGGCCATATGTGCTACCACAGAGATTACCTGGGGCTTGTTATCAGGACTTTCTTATTAACGTATTGTCTACCTTGCTGGAGTATGTGCCATGTCAGCAAAGACTACAGATGTGGTTCATGCATGATGGCACACCAGCACATTTTCTCCGCAATGTGCGTGAACACCTGACGGTGACATTTCAGGACCGCTGGATTGATCGGGGAGGTCCCACACCTTGGCCTGCTCGTTCCCAAAATCTAAATCCCCTAGACTTTTCGTTATCAAGAGCAACCAGATCAGTTTCAAAGAATGTGTGATTTCTTACGCCGAAGGGCAGAGGAATGTATTGCCATGAATGGACGCCACATTGAGCATCTCCTATGAACAAGTGTTTAGATCTCAGAAAGTATGTGTTGTAGGACCCATGTTTATTAGACATTATTTTCTTCTTTTGATGCATACTAGCACCTTCTAAAATATTGGATACTTTTTTACACCCTGTATACAGTTTGAAAATGTAACATCCTTGACCACTGGAATGACTGATTTATGTTTTCATATTACGGTCATATTGATTCTGCGTGGTAATTCATTACTGCCAAGTTAACTTCAGTGTTCGCCACGTTGGTTGTGACTGTAAGCATGTCTAATGCTTTTTCATGCTTTGTAACACACACGGTTACTTAATCGACACTTTTATTGTAGTAGTATGTAGGTGTATATGTGTGGAGACATTAACATGACACAGCTAATTGTTTGACTCCGGTATATTTAACGTACAGAACTGGTGAATATATATCTTGGAAAAGTTCAGTGGGTGTCTTTTCAATTATTTATTTTAGCGAACTAGACATAACGGAAAAAGGAAAGTTGACAACAAAGTATTCCGAAATGTCAGAAGTGTTTTATCTCAAACAACAGAAAGTTGGAAGACCCAATCTGTAGCCCAACAAAAGCGCCATAAGTATAACAGAGAGAGGAAGCGACGGACAAGAAAGAGAAATAGACAAAATAATTGATAAAAAGGGAATCCAAAATGGAAGTAAAACGAAATAATGAAGGCGGGGAAAAACAAAAATGAGAAAGAAGAGGGAGATACGGAAAGGAAGAGGTGAAAGAAAAAGATTGAGAGACAATGAGAGAAAGGGGATAAAAAAGAGAACAATAAAGTAGGGAAACAAAGGTGTAGAAATCGAAGGAGTGAAGAACGGAGAAAGAAAAGAAACGAATGGGCCACGAAGAAGCAAAATATAGGAGTGGAGAACGAAGAAGCAAAATATAGGAGTGGAGAACGAAGAAGGAAAATAAAGGAGTGGAGAACGGAGAAGGAAAATAAAGCAGTGGAGAACGAAGAAGGAAAATAAAAGAGTCGAGAACGAAGAAGGAACATTAAGGAGTGGAGAACGAAGAAGGAAAATAAAGCAGTGGAGAACGAAGAAGGAAAATAAAGCAGTGGAGAACGAAGAAGGAAAATAAAGTAGTGGAGAACGAAAAAGGAAAATAAAGCAGTGGAGAACGAAGAAGGAAAATAAAGCAGTGGAGAACGAAGAAGGAAAATAAAGCAGTGGAGACGAAGAAGGAAAATTAAGGAGTGGAGAACGAAGAAGGAAAATAAAGCAGTGGAGAACGAAGAAGGAAAATAAAGCAGTGGAGAACGAAGAAGGAAAATAAAGCAGTGGAGAACGAAGAAGGAAAATAAAGCAGTGGAGAACGAAGAAGGAAAATAAAGCAGTGGAGAACGAAGAAGGAAAATAAAGCAGTGGAGAACGAAGAAGGAAAATTAAGGTTTGGAGATTGGAGAAGGAAAATAAAGGAGTGGAGAACGAAGGAGGAAAAAAAAGGAGTGGAGGACGAAGAAGGAAAATAAAGCAGTGGAGAACGAAGAAGGAAAATAAAGCAGTGGAGAACGAAGAAGGAAAATAAAGCAGTGCAGAACGAAGAAGGAAAATTAAGGAGTGGAGAACGAAGAAGGAAAATAAAGCAGTGGAGAACGAAGAAGGAAAATAAAGGAGTGGAGAACGGAGAAGGAAAATTAAGGAGTGGAGAACGAAGAAGGAAAATAAAGCAGTGGAGAACGAAGAAGGAAAATAAAGCAGTGGAGAACGAAGAAGGAAAATTAAGGAGTGGAGAACGAAGAAGGAAAATAAAGCAGTGGAGAACGAAGAAGGAAAATAAAGCAGTGGAGAACGAAGAAGGAAAATAAAGGAGTGGAGAACGGAGAAGGAAAATAAAGCAGTGGAGAACGAAGAAGGAAAATTAAGGAGTGGAGAACGAAGAAGGAAAATAAAGCAGTGGAGAACGAAGAAGGAAAATAAAGCAGTGGAGAACGAAGAAGGAAAATAAAGCAGTCGAGAACGAAAAAGGAAAATAAAAGAGTGGAGAACGAAGAAGGAAAATTAAGGAGTGGAGAACGAAGAAGGAAAATAAAGCAGTAGAGAACGAAGAAAGAAAATAAAGCAGTGGAGAACGAAGAAGGAAAATTAAGGAATGGAGAGCGAAGAAGGAAAATTAAGGTTTGGAGATTGGAGAAGGAAAATAAAGGAGTGGAGAACGAAGGAGGAAAAAAAAGGAGTGGAGAACGAAGAAGGAAAATAAAGCGGTGGAGAACGAAGAAGGAAAATTAAGAAGTGGAGAACGAAGAAGGAAAATTAAGGTTTGGAGATTGTAGAAGGAAAATTAAGGAGTGGAGAACAAGAAGGAAAATTAAGGTTTTGAGAATGGAGAAGGAAAATAAAGGAGTGAAGAACGAAGAAGGAAAATAAAGGACTAGAGAACTAAGAAGGAAAATAAAGGATTTGAAAACAAAGAAGGAAAAGAATAGAGTGGTAAACGGAGAAGGAAAATAAGAGTGGAGAACGGAGAAGGAAAATGGAGTGGAGAACGAAGAAGTAAAGTAAAGGAGTGAAAAATGAAGAAGAAAAATGAAGGTTTGGAGAAGGACGAAAGAAAGTAATAGAAAAATAACAAAATGAAGGAGAACATAATAATGGAAAGCAATAAATGTAAGTAAAGGGGCAGGAAAGAAGACGAGGAAAGAGAAAAAGGAAGAAGAATAATAAAGTTAAGTATAGGGAAGAAAAAACAGATAGAAGGAAATAAAGATGATGGAAAATGAAATGATTAAGGAAAGAATAAACATAGTGGAGAAATGATTAAGAAGAAAATATAAGCTGGAAATATGGAACCATGAGAAAAAATGGAGAGAAAGGGGCGAGAAAAGAAGAATGTTAAAAATTTTAGAGGAACCAGAGGCTGTACGAAGAAAGAAAATGGAAAGGGAGAGAAGGCGGCGAAGATATACGGGCATGAGGAAGTAGAGAATACAGAAAGTAGGTATAGAGTGGTAGAAAAGCAGGAAATAGAAATGAAATAGTATAAAATTGGGGGAAATAGTATTGAAAGACTGAAGAGAAGGATAATAGTTATCGTAGAAGGGGAAGGACAACAAAGAAGGCAGTAAGTGAGAAGGTGGACGTTGAAAAAACCTGTTTGGTATTGATTGTGGGAGTGGCGCTACAAGTTGCGAGCGCATTAATCAATCATATCCCAAGTGACGAGGTTCTGATGCTTCACGTCGTTAGCAGTCCCTTGTACATGGTGATAATGGTGATCGTTACCTTATGTGAAATGTCATAGGAGACTAATTCACTTCATTTCCTACGGGAGGTAGCATGCTTACCTGCAGAGCCATCGTCTGTAATAATAATAATAATAATAATAATAATAATAATAATAATAATAATAATAATAATACTTACTTACTTACTACTTACTTACTGGCTTTTAAGGAACCTGGAGATTCATTGCCGCCCTCACATAAGCCCGCTGTTGGTCCCTATCCTGAGCAACATTAATCCAGTCTCTACCATCATTTCCCACCTCCCTCAAATCCATTTTAATATTATCCTCCCATCTACATCTCGGCCTCCCCAAAGGTCTTTTTCCCTCCGGCCTCCCAACTAACACTCTATATACATTTCTGGATTCGCCCATACGTGCTACATGCCCTACCCATCTCAAACGTCTGGATTTAATGTTCCTAATTATGTCAGGTGAAGAATACAATGCGTGCAGTTCTGCTTTGTGTAACTTTCTCCATTCTCCTATAACTTCATCCCTCTTAGCCCCAAATATTTTCCTAAGAACCTTATTCTCAAACACTCTTAATCTCTGTTCCTCTCTCAAAGTGAGAGTCCAAGTTTCACAACCATAAAAAACAACTGGTAATATAACTGTTTTATAAATTCTAACTTTCATATCTTTTGACAGCAGAGTAGATGACAAAAGCTTCTCAACCGAATAATAACAGACATTTCCATATTTATTCTGTGTTTAATTTCCTCTGGAGTATCATATATATATATATATATATATATATATATATATATATATATATATATATATGTTACTGTTGCTCCAAGATATTTGAATTTTTCTACCTCTTCGAAGGATAATAATAATAATAATAATAATAATAATAATAATAATAATAACAAGAATTGTACTGATAATGATAACAATAATAATAGAAATAACGGAGTACTACAATTCATAAAAAATGAAGTGCTTGGTTTCTATCACAGAGCACTTGAAAACTAAGTTCTCAATCATTGATCCGTTCAGACCAGAAGTGGTGTAAGTCAAAAATGAATACTGAGGGAAAAAGTATAAATTGTGTAAAATACAGCGCAAAGTAGCACTTAATATTAATTTATTTAAACTATTAGTAGTCAGTGAATATAAAGAAGGACATATTAATTGCTAATTTGCGCTGTATTTTACAGAATTTTTACTTTAAACCTCATTACCCAATTTTGACTTTACACCAATTTTGCTCTCAACGGCTTAATTGAAGACGATGTATAAAAACCGGTCAAGTCCATTTTTTTTTAGTATGAAATGCATATGCTGCACACTTTTGTGCAAGACTCCGTCAAGTCTGACTTTTACTAACGTCTCTACAGTTGAAAAGGACTTGATTGTTTGTCTGATTTGCGTCAACAAACAGACAGATCTTCCCACTAGATGGAAGGTAGGGCAATATTCTTTCCCTACAATCCTATATTTCAGTACCAACTTCAACTACAGCTTTAGTCCCCCAAGATGAGATTCTACAGACGTGGACAAATTATTAGCCTAAATAAATTATATGTGCAACGAAGCTGTATTTATGGGCAGAAATAATGAACAAAAACGTATTTTGCACAGAAATAATGAACTGAAAATTGAGTCTTGAGGTTGCTAATATTTTGTGAACATTCCCTTATTCTTCATTAACACCTTGATTTTGTCAGGGATGCTGGAAACCAAAGTTTGACACTTTCTTTGAATATCAGCATCATTTAGCCAGATATCAGACAGTGCTTAAATGAGTCCATGTTTTGTTGCAAGCGTCTTTTTGTTCACTTTATTCTCCAGTATAGGTCAGAGAATTTCAATTTCGTTCATGTCCGGTCTTCTTGCAGGCCATGGGAGAGGATTCACCTCTTGGCACGTAGAGCCGAAAACCCCGTTCGAATCCCGGTACCGGAGAGAATTTTTCTCCGCTCCACCGATCCTTCATCATAAAAGAAAGAGTTAAAATCTTTCTTAAGTGAAGCGTGACAATTTTTCTAAGTACTGAGGAAAAGCATAACCGGTTTCTCATGTTGATGGCAAGTAGTTGTAGATACATGTGAAATGTTGCAGTGTAGCGAATGTTTGCGGAAGAACCCCAAGCATGTAACAGCATACATATTTGATTTTGATCCAGGGCAAATACTCCGATCATTTACGAAAATACTCGTCTTTAATTCACTGATTTATATAGTAGCTGGTGTAAGTGACAGCAGTGCGCTGTTGTCAAGAATCAATACACTGTTTTGGCTACATTGCATCCTGTTCGTCTGCTTCATGTTCCATGTATAATTACAGGTTTTGATGATGTAGTATAATTAATATATTATAATTATTTCGAGACAGCACCGAAAATTCTAGGAAGAGTACAGTTCAGAGAAAAATTATGGTCACAGTATGCACGTGAAAAAACTGGTGCTCAAGCTTACAATGCAGATTAGATTAATTAGTTCAGTCTGTCCAGTAAGCCTAACCAGGTTTTTTCCCGCAAGACATTTTTCATTGGTGTGTGTACTTTGGAGTCTCAATGAAACCTACAGTAGAGTCCTTATAGGCCAGTTCCTATCTGATGCTCTTCCGATTCACTGTGGGTTAAAACAAGGAGATGCACTATCACCTTTACTTTTTAACTTCGCTCTAGAATATGCCATTAGGAAAGTCCAGGATAACAGACAGGGTTTGGAATTGAACGGGTTACATCAGCTGCTTGTCTATGCGGATGACGTGAATATGTTAGGAGAACATCCACAAACTATTAGGTAAAACACGGAAATTTTAGTTGAAGCAAGTAAAGCGATAGGTATGGAAGTAAATACCGAAAAGACAAAGTATATGATTATGTCTCGTGGTGAGAACATAGTACGAAATGGAAATGTAAATATTGGAAATTTACCCTTTGAAAAGATGGAAAAGTTCAAATATTTTTGAGCAACAGTAACAAATATAAATGACACTTGGGAGAAAATTAAACACAGAATAAATATGGGAAATACCTGTTATTCGGTTGAGAAGCTATTATCATCCAGTCTTCTCTCATAAAACCTGAAAGTTAGATGAAAGAGTAATGGAACGGAGAAAAATTCTCTCCGGCGCCGGGATTTGAACCCGGGTTTTCAGCTCTACGTGCTGATGCTTTATCCACTAAGCCACACCGGAGAGAATTTTTCTCCGTTCCATTACTCTTTCATCGTATGATGACGCAGAATATCTGCATGGAAATATCATATGTACTTCGGTACATTAAAATAATATATATGATATGCGTAAATCACTTCGTGATTTAAGACGGCGCTTATTCCGTCGGATCCCGGCCAACTAGTCACTCATAACGAGTGCACCTCAGCACATGTGTGGACGTCGGTCCTACGTTCATAGACATCTATGACGTAGTGCAGAGGGCGGCCAGTAGAGGGAACCCAAGAGTTGGAACTTAATCTGAGACGATTCTGTCCGACGCCGGGGTGGTATCCCGTGTGGCTTAGTGGATAAAGCATCAGCACGTAGAGCTGAAAACCCGGGTTCAAATCCCGGCGCCGGAGAGAATTTTTCTCCGTTCCATTACTCTTTCATCGTATGATGACGCAGAATATCTGCATGGCAATATCTTATATACTTCGGTACATTAAAATAATTTATATGAAAGTTAGAATTTATAAAACAGTTATATTACCGGTTGTTCTGTAAGGTTGTGAAACTTGGACTCTCACTTTGAGAGAGGAATAGAGGCTAACGGTGTTTG
Organism: Periplaneta americana; assembly: GCF_040183065.1. Classification (NCBI taxonomy): domain Eukaryota; kingdom Metazoa; phylum Arthropoda; class Insecta; order Blattodea; family Blattidae; genus Periplaneta; species Periplaneta americana. The sequence continues at coordinate 65,729,800 of NC_091118.1, forward strand.
AGAATAAGGTACTTTGGAAAATATTTGGTTTAAGAGGGATGAAGTTACAGAAGAATGGAGAAAGTTCCACATTGTAGAACTGCACGCATTGTATTCTTCATTTGACATAATTAGGGATATTAAAACCAGGGCAGAGCATGTAACACGTATGGGCGAATCCATAAATGCATATAGAGTGTTAGTTGGAAGGCCGGAGGAAAAGAGGCCTTTGGGTAGGCCGAGATGTAGATGGGATGATAATATTAAAATGGATTTGAGGGAGTTGGGAGATAATGGTAGAGACTGGATTAATCTTGCACAGGATAGGGACCGATGGCGGGCTTATGTGAGGGTGGCAATGAACCTGCGGGTTCCTTAAAAGCCATTTGTAAGTAAGTAAGTAAGAAAGTAAGTAAGTGTAGGCTACTTGGGAGTAGGTTGAATATACGCATGCACGGCCAGACGTCTTCCTGCATGGATATGTCGATGCCTTGTTAACTGTGCTGTAGAACTTAGACTTTTTACTACCAAGAGTCGTCCTATTGTTTTTTAAGAGAGCTGTACACTTGGGATGATCTGTAAATACTAACATGATCATCTGTCAGGAAGTCAAAAGAAGAATAGGAATGGCGAAGGAAACTTTTAATAGAAAAAATAGCATCTTCTGCGGATCTCTCGAAAAAGAACTAAGGAAAAGACTAGTGAAGTGCTTTGTGTGGAGTATGGCACTGTATGCGGTAGAAATATGTACATTACGACGAAGTGAAGAGAAACGACTGGAAGCGTCTGAAATGTGGAAATGGAAAAGAAAAGAGAGTGTGAAATGGACAGACAAAATAAGAAATGAAGCTGTGCTAGAAAAGTGGGTGAAGTAGAATAATGCTGCAACTGATCAGAAAGAAAAAAAGAAATTGTTTGGGCCACTGGCTAAGAAAAAAACTGCCTTTTGAAGGATGCACTGAAATGAATTGTGAATGGGAGAAAAGTTTGGGGGCAGAAGAAGATATTAGATGATAGATAACATTAAGATATATGGATCGTATTCGGAGACTAAGAGAAAGGCAGAGAATGAGAAGGTTGGAAAATGTTGGCTTTGCAGTGAAAGACCTGCCCTTGGTTCAGAAAACTATGACTGCATGAATGTACATGGCATTTATTCTTCAGAAATGCACTCCACAATTTGCACTGCCAATAATACAGCAGTGTATGAACGTTATTTATATTGCTATACTTCGTCTTCGTCTTATATTGTTAACACCCACCAAACACCATGCAATAGACGACAATGACCGCAGACGCGTGTCTTCTCTTAGCTCCATCGCTCTCGTGTCGCTCTTGTTCCCAACTGCAGCGCGCCTCTTGTTGCATTACCTGTTATTGATGTTTGGGTGTAATTCCTTATTATAAGGCGCGCAATTCTTTCTCCCGGGGATTATGGGTAGCGTCTCCAGCGTCGGGACACCTGGCTGAGATGTGTCGACCTCCATTAAGATGCCGACGTTATTTTAAAGACGACGGAGTATTCTCAATTTCTATTTAAGGTAATTTCCTTTTCCATATAATGCACATGGGAAGTATATGATATGATATGATATGATATGATATGATATGATATGATATGATATGATATGATATGATACGATATGATATGAGATATGGTATGGTATGATATGATATATGATATGGTATGGTACGATATATGATATGATATGATATATGATATGGTATGGTACGATATATGATATGATATATGATATGATATGATAAGACATGATATGATATGATACTTATATGATATATGATATGATATGATATGACATGATATGATTTATGATATGATATGATATGATATGATTTATGATATGATATGATGTGATATGATATGATATGATATGAAATATGGTATGGTATAATATATGATATGGTATGGTATAATATATGATATGATATGATATGATATGAGATATGGTATGGTATGGTATGATATGATATATGATATGGTATGGTACGATATATGATATGATATGATATGATATGATATATGATATGATATGATATGATATGATATGATATGATAAGATATGATATGATAAGACATGATATGATATGATACTTATATGATATGATATGATATGATATGATATGACATGATATGATTTATGATATAATATGATATGATATGATATGATATGATATGATATGATATGATATGACATGACATGACATGACATGACATGACATGACATGACATGACATGACATGACATGATATGATTTATGATATGATATGATATCGTTGATATTTAGATAAAAAGGCTTAATCCTGATTTTTAAATGCGACTTTTTTGCTGTAACTAGTGTTAGTGTCTGTGATAATGTATTATAATATCTTTCGAAACATGCATTTTCTTTTAGTGCATTGAAAAATCCAGCACTATATTCGCTAAACATTGCACTTCACTACTGTAGTGAATTGATAAAGAATATTGTCACCAATTTTACTAGCGACATATCACTTCTTTTTACTTCACATGGCTCGGTACGGCCCGGTCACTAGTCGACGCTGGCGTTCTACGTTCTCCTAACATCTTAAACCAGGCCTGGACACTAATACCTCAATCTAGTCGGTGCAGACTGCCCCTTAACTCTCCACTCTACCTTCCTCGGCTGAGACAGTACGGATACGAGTAGATAGGAATATAAGCATTGCTCAGTGACGGATTGTATAAGGCAGACATCGTAGCTTTTACGAACTTTCGGCTCCGCTGGCCGCTTAAAATGCAACACTGATGCACAGTGCCTTACTGTGACTTTGTTTCTGAGGCAGTTTAAGTGAAAAATACATTGACAGAGGTTTAATTCCTCCCTTTCACTTCCCCTTTATGTTCTAAACAATGTGCGAAAATGAAAATTCAAAATAGGTATTCTTCAACATGGCAGACATTAAGGGGAAACTAGCTTCATTTGAGTGTCTTCAAAGCCATCTTCATGAACAACATTACGCGATTGAGACGCGAAAGTAAAAGAAAAAGAAGGAGGAATGTTACTTAGATTATTGGTTTTCAACCCCCCAAATGAAGTCGCTTCTTGAGTGGAGAAGTAACGATTTGGAGTTAGGGGACGAAACGGATCGTTTCTACAGAGCCATCTGTGTTCAGCCTTGTAAAGAAGAGGGATGGAGACTCTTAGGGGAGAAGACAATAAGCTTGAAACAAGTGCATTTTGTATAGGTGACCTCTCACCTTTTCCATTCCATCCCAAATACAGTAAAATCTTGCTAAAACGTACCCTCTATAAAAAGGAAACCTGCACAGACGGAAACAAATTTGGGAACAGAATGATTTCCTACGTAAAATAATACTTTAAAACGGAAAACTGTCTAACGCGAAAACGGAATTATTTTTGGGCACCATTTAGGTAAAAAAAACTTGATTAAAACGGATAATTTTAAGCGTTACTGTCGCTAAGTTCTTTCAAACCATTTTTAATTTTGCGATAATATTGTACGAAGCATGACATATTTTTTTTTTTTTTTGTGACTGTACATGCAATGATCTGGAAGACTTTCGCTGTTCTTTGTCAGGCGTTGGGGGTGAAGCTTCTCTAACCATGTCTCTATTCTGTGCTTATTGTTACTGACCTCCTGTACCGTTACCACTTCCAACCCTCTTGCGTTTTCTTTAATTTATTCTCAGTTTTGTGCTAACAAGCCAATACAGTGATAAAGGACAGTGCGAGTAGAATAAAACTGTGAATAATTGTAGTGTAGTGTCAATTTTGTTTCACATTTCCGTTTATTTATTCTGAGTTTTGTGTTAATATGCCAATACATTGTTAAATAACAGTGCGAATAAAGTAAAACTGTGCGATATAATAAAAAAAGCCTAGATGGCCAGTTCTAGCATGGAAACGTGGCTTCATAATTTTAATGGAGCAATGAAACGTCAAGGTCGTAAGGTCATACTGTTTTTAGACAATGCTACCTGCCATCCAAGGACTAATTTGTCTAACGTGAAGTTAATCAATTGTTTTCCACCAAACACAACTTCAGTTACACAACCCATGGATCAGGGCGCAATTTACGCTCTGAATTGATGCAGGACGCGAAGGAAATCCTACAACGTTCCCTTCAAAAAAAGTAGCGCTTTAAATGAAATGTGAGGGTCAAGAAACTAGAGCGCAGAGAGAGAGAGAGAGGGAGAGAGAGAGAGGCTGCAATTACGTAAGTTAATAATTATGAAAATAAAATTCACTTTGCATGTAGATCTACTGTAGTAACTTTTATTTCAAATTATTTCTTCATTGTGTACTAAAACTCAACCCTCTGTAAAACGAAAACCTGTGAAAACGGAAAAAAATTCTGAAACGATCGCGTTTCGTTTTAGGGAGGTTTTACTGCATTTTACTAAAATCTCAGAAAGTTTCATACTTTAGTGCCAGCTTGTTTTCGTCGAAGAGTGCGGAAATAGATTTAATTGTCTGAACTATTAATTACACAGTGTGAGAGTGAAGTCTTAGTGTTGATTAATTACAGTGCTAATACTAGTGTATCATTATGACATGATGTGTAGCATTAAAGTAAGCAGTTTTCACTGCGAAAATTCACAGACAATAGCAAAATATTTCAAAGATATTCATATAGACCAACGTCGGACCATCCAAATTTAATTTAAAAAGCAGAAACTTCATTAGGCATTTTAAATCTAGCACACGATAAAATAGTATTTAATTGGTTAACTGTTGCTTTCGAATTCAATGTCGTCTTTTGTTGGAAGTGTGTGATATACAGGAAATACATAAAAGAATATAGCGATTTGAAAAGTGTTTAATGATACTTTAACTATGACAATAACAAAACTCATGTTAACTATAAGAGTAACATCTCCGTTTACATTAAACGTTCATAAGTGTTCAATGTGAGCCTCGTTTGCTACACGACACACATCTAACCTGGAGGCTAATTCCTCCCATCCTTTAATCAGCATGTCTGGAGTGATGACAGCAACAGCTTCTCGAGTCCTGTCACTCAACTCGGGCAGGTTAGCAGGCAGTGGAGGCATCTAGATTTGGTCCTTTACAAAATCCCAAAGGAAAAAATTGCATGGGTGAGATCCGGTAAACTTGGAGCTACTGGAGATAAGCCTTGTCATCGGGTGCATGGTTTGCTCTTTCATTTGAAGTTTCAGATCCCCAGATTCTGACATTGTGCGTGTTAACCTTTCCACTAAGATGAAAATGTTGATTCTTTACTGAACACAACAAAATCAAGAAAATCATCATTGTCTGTTGCAACAATTCAAGCGCGAAGTTGGAACGCACAGCGTAGTCAGTAGGCTTCATAGCCTGTTTATTGTGAACGGTAAGGACGCACATGTAAGCGTCTTCTTAAGACCTTCCATACTGTCATCACTGGCACTGCAAGTTCACGACTAGCCTTCCTAACCGACTTCTTAGGACTTCGTAAGAAAGAGTTCCGAAAGCGCTGAACATTCTGCTCAGACACTCTTGGTCGTCCCACATTTTTACATTTACACAGACAACGGTCGTTATCAACTGGTTATGCCATCAATGGATGTTGTTGGCATTTGGAGGATCACGATTAAAATGCGTACAAAACGCACGTTGAACTGTTATAACCGATTTACAACTCTCAAACTTCAAAACACAAAATGCTTTCTGTTGAGAAGTCGCCATCTTTGTTATTATCGCTGCCAAGGAAAGCTTCTGCGCATGCATGCAACTAAAACTGTCTTCCTTCCTCTTTCATTTGAGCCTACAAACAACTTTCTACTCCTCATCTGAGGATACTATAACGACTGTAAACTACTGTATTCTTTTAAGTACATGGTGTATTGTTTCCTTATTGAGGTTGGCACGAAGACTTGCACCTCTGCCTGAAGCTTATTGTGCCGACATCCTTATTATGAGATGATTGTTGAAGTCCTTAGGACCTCATTCCTCTCAGTACGCTTGGTGCCATCTTATCGATCCAGATCTGACGGGGCCTCATATCGGTGGCATCTGTTCGGAAATCACATACTACGTCGTGACCTGAAGATCGCAGCATACAGCGTATTCCGAAACTCACCGGACCGGTGGACATCAATGAAATGTTAAATGTTATGTTTTATTTAACGACGCTCGCAACTGCAGAGATTATATCAGTGACGCCGGATGTGCCGGAATTTTGTCCCGTAGGAGTTCTTTTACATGCCAGTAAATCTACTGACATGAGCCTGTCGCATTTAAGCACACTTAAATGCCATCGACCTGGCCCAGGATCGAACCCGCAATCTTGGCCATAGAAGACCAGGACTATACCAACTCGCTAACCAGGTCGACGGCATCAATGACGTCATGCTGCAGCGGAATAGGAACAAAACTACTGGAAGGTTGAATGGCTGTCATGGCGGCTGTATAAGTTGTTGTCTGTACTACGCTAGCAGAATTTTGCGAAATTTCCTTACTGTCATCTCGTTCAAGTGCATAAACAATTTATTTCTTGAACTAGTAGTAATAACTGGTCCGTTGACATGTTCACTCATAAGATCATAAGCTATTAACATATTGTTTTTACATTGTGCATATTACAAACAGTACAGCAGAACCAAAGCAGAACACACCGCCATGACACAACAGTGCACGATGTCATTCGTCTGATAATTCACGCCATATACAAGAACCAATCAGATTAATTGATGGCGGCTGATAGATACTGCCACCACCTCTCCAATCTGATGGCATCAGTGCAACACCGGTGAAGCATCAGTGACGTCATAGTTGAAATTCGGAACGGTGCCATCAGATTGCTCAGCGCTGAGATTCGGAATCCGCTTATAGTAGATACTGTGATTCACCGTAGTGACACCTGTCCGAAGAAGCTACACAGCCCTTGGTAGCTCCTTGGTCTGCCGTAGTCCGCTGTGAAAGCCCCTCGGCCTCTTTGGGATCTTATGGAGCTCCACCAGACAGATGACATCTGTAGGTGAATCACGGTACCATGTCTGCTACATCTCTTGGTCGACCTGAAACTATTGTTGTTGTTAGATGAAGTTGAAATTAATGAAGGTGAAATGAGTCCAAAATCCAATTCAAAAAGTTACCCAATAATTCTGCTTCAAGTGGTTCGGATAAAAACCCAAACAAGTAACTTGTCCTAACCAGGATTTGAATCTAGGATCGCTCGTTTCACGGTTGGACATGCTGACCGTTACTCCACAGCGGTGGACCTGTGTGTTATTTAATAAAGGAAGAAGCTGGTTTTTAGACATTCACGAAAGTTAGTGATGTCAATAGCAGCTCGTAATGCTATAACAAATTACTTACGAGTAGTACCACAGTCTAATATTTACAGTCATGAAGCTTGAGTTGTTGAGGCTACTAGGAACAAGAGACTGTGCCGGTACTAATTCGCATTGTCTGTGATGAGGCGATAGTAGCGATCCTAGTGGTTAGCAACTATCTATGGTTGCATATTCCCTACGTATTGAGCTTCGTGACTGTATATACTAAACTGTGGTAGTACTCACTATTATGAGTTTCGGTTACAGGTCTTAAAATTTAACATAAGCACTATAATATTAAACACAGTACAGACTATGAAAATATTCTAAGACAAAGTAAGGACGGTTCTATTAGGACAATTGAAGGACGAATATTCTAAGGTAATAATAAAATGTTTTCGATATTGGTATTTGAATGTCTAACCCGGATATAACGTGTATCTTTTATACAAGAAACTACAATTTCGGATACTATGTCTATTTGAAGGACAATAATAACGAATGTTGATGAGAAGAACTTCTCAGGCTCAGTTACGCTTGTTATGAAATATGACACATAACAGCTTCAGGATGTCGTCCAAGGCTAAGTGCATTACATATCTAATGGCATGTAAACGAATATAATTATACTTAGCTAATGGAAGGAATGTAATAGAAGAACCGACATATATGGTTAATCTATTGCAGGACGAAAGTATAAGGTTTTTATAGCAGAGTAGATTATCCTTGAAATTGAAGGTAATAAATGAAGATTGGGAAGCTAAGGAACTGTATGAATTTCTTAAAAAGTCTATAATGGAGGTGGCAGAGGAATCTTTGGGAAGGGAGAGACAAAGTGGAGGGAGAACAGAATGGATAACCAAGGAAATACTGGAAACAATAGACCATAAGAAAACTCTGTATAATAAATGGCTTAGCACAAAATATAATGAGGATTTGGAGCAATATAGGGAATGCAAAAGAAATGTTAAGAGACTGGTTAAGTCAAGTAAGAATGAATCCTGGGAAAGAATATGTGGTGAAATAGATCATGAATTGGGATATAATAGATCGGCACAAGCTTGGAGACTGCTACGTAAAGTGAGAAAGTCCAACAACCCTTCACCAGTACTACAGCTCATAACTATGAATCAGTAGGAAAACTATTTTGAAGATCTGCTAGTTGAGAGAAGGAATGAAAAGGAAAGTGATCAAGATATAACTATTAGGAATGGAGTGGAGCCGATCTCAGAGGAAGAAGTTAGAGAGGCATTGAAGAAAAGCAAGAGTGGTAAGGCTAGTGGACCTGGTGGTGTTACAGCAGAGTTATGGAAATATGGACCTCCTCTGTTAGTAAGGCTTATTACTAAGATGTTCAACCAAATTCTTGAAGGAGATGAAATTCCAGAAGACTGGAAAATATCATATATTTCCGCTATCCATAAAAAAAGGGGATAAGAAGGACCCTAACAACTACAGGGGAATTAGTGTCATGCCTTCCATTAGCAGGATTTTTAATAGTAGGTTCACTCAGCCTCCTATAAAATTGAGTACCGGGTCTTTCCCGGGGGTAAAAGGCGGTCAGAGCGTGGTGCCGACCACACCACCTCATTCTAGTGCCGAGGTCATGGAAAGCATGGGGCTCTACCTCTATGCCCCCCAAATGCCTTCATGGCATGTTACGGGGATACCTTTACCTTTTTACCTTTTTTATCATCAGGAATAGATTAGAGGAAGAAATAGAAGGGAAGATATCGGAAGATCAGGCAGGCTTTACTACAGGAAGGAATTGTATGGATAATATATTTAATTTGAGACAGATAAGTGAAAAAATGTATGCTAAAGGAAAGGAAACACATTTAGTATTCATTGACTTAGAGAAAGCATACGACTCGGTTCCTATAAAGCAGTTGTGGGACGAAATAAAAGGTATTGGTGTTAGTTTACCCCTAATAGCGTTAATTCAGAGGCTATATAAAGACTGTCAAGCTGCTGTTAAGATAGGAAAAAAGTTATCAGCTGCCTTCTATACAACCAAAGGCTTGAGACAAGGCTGTAACATATCCCCTACCTTGTTTAAAATATATATCCAGCAGATACTGAAGCAGTGGAATAATTCATGTCGAGGAATGGGAATTCCAGTTGGAAATGAGACAGTGCACTCGTTGCTATTTGCAGACGATCAGGTGATAATTGCGCAATGTCGAGAAGATGCAAAATTTATGGTAAGGAAACTCCTTGAAGCATTTGAAGCAGGGGAACTGAAAGTTAATATGAGTAAAACCGAATATCTGGTGATAGGTGGAGATGGACGAAATATAAAGTTGCCCCAAGGAATAATTAAAATAGTGAAGGAGTTTAAATATTTGGGGTCGGTTTTGCATGAGACTGGAAACTGTAAAGCGGATATAGATTATAGGATAATGCAGGGTAGAGGAGCAATAAAGATGTTGAATGGAGTGCTATGGAGCAGGACAATAACAATGCAAACAAAAAAGAGAATTCTTGAGGTTATAGTGGAAAATATATTGACTTACGGGGCTGAAGGTTGGAGTCTATCGGAAGGCCAAAAAAGTAAGATACAGGCAGTTGAAATGGACGGCATAAGGAGAGGTGCTAGAATATCCAGGCTGGAAAAGAGAAGAAACGAGGATGTTAGAAGGATAATGAACATGGAAGAATCGGTGATTGCAAGAATAGAGAGTAGACAACTTCAGTGGTATGGTCATGTAAGGAGGATGGATGAGGGGAGGTGGCCAAATGTGCTACTTCAGTGGTCTCCAGCTGGTAGAAAGAAACGAGGAAGGCCTAGAAATTCATGGAAGGCTAGAATATTGAGGATGATGAATGATAAGGGACTAAATGAGCAGGATTGGAATGACAGACGCAGATGGAAAATGGGAATAAAGGGTAACCACTGAAAAGTGGAGAGGCCCTCAAAAGTAAAAGTAAGTAGCTAACAGTCACTGACTATATGGTAACTTCTTTCTTCAGACATGCATCCTGTTAGCGCTGTATTTTCAAAATTGAAGTGTTCAGAACCATAGTGGGCCAAGCACTATTTACCAAAACCGCAGAAAACAAGGGTTAAAATGAAGTTATTACCATAATTCAATGGAAACATATAAGAAGTAATATAAAGTATACACATTAAAACTAAATGATATGTCAATCTTCATTAAATTATGGTATTCACTTAACTTTAACCCTTGCTTTCTCCGTTTTTAATAAATGGCGCTTGGCCCACTATGGCTCTGAACCCTTCAATTGTCTCTCATTAATCTCATCCTATTATCTAACATTATTTCAAATATATTAACATTCTATGTATTTTAATTTAATTCTGCTACGCAGTTTGTATTTCATTGTTTAATTAATAGTTCATAGTATTTTACTGTTTAATTCGTAAATAACTCTTGTATACATGTAACCTTATCTAAATCAAATTGTTGTATTCTTTATAGCTTGTAAGTTCATACATATGTATGTATTCTTTTTGCTGGTTGAGTGGAAAAAAAGGCCTTACGGCCTTAACTCTGCCAGCTGAAATAAAATATTATTATTATTATTATTATTATTATTATTATTATTCCTTTAAATGTGAAAAAAAGATTTGAAAATACTTATATGCACAATTTCTAATTTAAATTCGATTAGATAAAATGAACGGATGATACTAAATATTTAAACAAAACATATTCTTGTTGTAGTCTTAGCAGATTAGGGAAACTTTAGTCGGGAATAAAAATACTTAAGTGCTTCCTTTCAAAATATATTGCTATAAACAATCAGACTAAATACCTTACCCTTTTATCAGTATTTAGGCCTGTATGTAAAAATTAAAGCATTCATCAAATTTTTAACCCCGGACTGCTCACTCTCTTTTCGACTCATTACTGCTGACCTGGGGTATGTTGTCACCCCACGAATTTTCTCTCCTCCCTTTACTACAGATAATTGAAACTTTTATTGCCTTTGAATAGCACAAGCTATTATTAGATTATTAGAGAAAACTACAGAAGAAAATGACGTCATCTGGGGTGACGCGTCACACCGGAAAGCATTGTAGGGTTAAAAGTATAAAAGTATCTTCATAACTTCTAGTTAAAGTGAAATTGAATACATTGATCTCATAATAGAAACTAAAACAATTCTAATTTCTCATGTGAATATAAATGAAAATCATTCCTGTAATTATTAACTAAGCTTTAACTACAACATTTACCAGATCTCTGGATTTTTTTGTTCAAGAGTTCCGTTATATTAAACTATAAGTTTCTGTCTGGGGAGGGAAATCAGATGTGCATCTGTCAATTTAGAGCTATCGTCACTCTTATTGGAGTTCATTTTAGATAAAGTTTGTTCGTATACATACTAGAACCAAACACAGAACTCATACGCGCTTTGTGATTGTTTTGAATACAGAAGTATTGCTCTTTAAGCGGGTATTTTCCGAACGACATTGCGTTGAATTTCACCACTAGGTAGTGAATACAAACCCGCTGTACTTTATCATGTGAATGACGTAATAGCTACGGCTTGTGACATATGCCACAACTGGGTCTCAGTTTTGTATCCTTGGTCTACTGCATGCACATTGTAACTTAACGATCGATTGCCATAATGTTCCATTGGTGGGAGAGCTACGGGGGATTAAGAATTTATGCGTTTGGCACCACGTTCCCCATGCCTCACCTCGTGTGATTTCTTCTTGTGGGGTTTTATAAAGGGGTTTGTAACTATACTGGTTGAACTGCAAGCGAGAATGACAGTTGCGACACAGTTATTGACCCTGACATGCTACAAAGAGTTTGGGAAAACTTGATTACTGGCTTGACGTACAGGCCAATCGTGTTACGTGTGGAGCGCACATTTAAAATTTGCAATTTGTTTAAAAAAAATCGGTTCGTGTTCCTTTTCATCAGTGCTAATTTTGTTTACCTGCTTCACATTAAAACGTGATAAAATTCATTGAAACTTGGAACAGCTTTTGTCTGGCTTTGTATTTAGTGTAGATTACGGGAAAAGTGCCACAGAGAAGAATACTTCACAGCACGGCTTGCAGAAAATTAGTTAAATTGATTGACATCATGTCTAGCCTATTGTTGTTTTCTTTCATCTCTTGTATTGATATTTCACTTGGTCTATTTGATCTACATACTAGAACTACTGTGATATTATATATTATGCAAGGTGATGATCCCTAGCCTATTGAACTTGTATTTGGCAAGTTAAACTTAAAGTTAGTAATAAAAAACGAGGGAAAAAAGAATAGGATTATCGGAAATTATGTTCTTGAGGAGTGCGCGAGTACCTGGTTGCGGAATAACAGGAAAAAATACCTTAGCGAGGATATTGAAACAGAATTAAATATTTTAAAACTTACAGATAAAACGATATGATATAAAGAAAACTGGGTGGAGCACATAAATACAGTAGAATGGATTAGAAACAAATTCCGAAACATTTCCTTCACATACGTCCAGTAGGACGTATAAAACGTCGAACTATTAAAAGATCAGTAGAACCAGTTCCAAAATTCAATAGAAACCTTCATAAGGTCGGGATGATGATGATGATGATGATGATGATGATGATGATGAATATTTTAGTTCCATGGACATAACAATTCTCAGATTACATTAAGTTTTGCTGGTATGTTTTAAAAACAGAACCACAATGTTAGATAGCGTAAGGGGGTACATTTTCGAACATAGTACAATTCTGAACGCACTAAGAATTTTTAACATTTGCGAGTTCCATATGTTCGTAACCCTGCTTGAGTTACATAGCGTCGATAATCAGTCTCATATAAGTTTGTCTCCTGAAAAGCTGTGTTGTAGTATTACTATATAACTTACCACAAATAAATCATTTTTCAAATAAAGATATGCACTTTGGCTACAGAATATGCTCTGTTATAAAATGGCTCGTAGTTTCCCGTTGTGGTATTGTATTACAATGATAAATATTGGTTTGTTTCTGATTTAAACGGTTCTGTGGTCTTCGTTACACATATCACCGACACACCAGTGCTATCTATGAACAGTTTAGAAAACTATTTAGTCATTTCTCAAGGATAGCTGACGTACAATTTCGAACATTATTTAGGTACAATTCTGAACGCTAAGAGTACAATTTCGAACAGTTGTTTGTAACCATTCTAACTACGTCATTTCTGTCTGTTGGCATTTTTCATGCCACGAAGGAAAACAGAAAAGGAAAAACGTCTGAAATGGGATTCTAATGCTTTGTGAGAGACAATCAAAAGTGTAATTTCAGGAGATATTTCATTGAAAGGAGCATCCGCGTTGTATCACCTTCCACTGAGCACTCTACATGATAGAGTAAACAAGGACAAGGAAAGACAGGTTGGTCTTATTCCACGTGTTACAGGGAAGATTGAACATCCTATGGTACTGTCTGGAGACATGGAAAAGTCTTTGGTAGATAGGCTCCTGTACTTAGCAAATAGAGAGTTAGGTCTTACCTCCTTACAGGTTAAACGTGCTGCTTTTGATTTGGCCGCGGCCAGTCAGAGTCCCCCAGAAAATTCGCAAAATAGTCCTTCTGATTCTCCAGAAAATGCAATTAGTGCCATTCTTAACTCACCCGAGAAAAAAAGCTTGTTTACGTCAAAGAAAACTGCTCACATCATTCCATCTTACTTCGCAAGAGCATATCAACGACATACGATCTAAGAAATCCTCTGCAGTTAGTATTCGGTCTAAAGGAAAGAATAAATCTACACCCAAAAGAAGAGTGAAACAAACGGCAACATCGTCCGCTCCATCAAATGAAGACGAATGTGGCCTCTACCTACTGAATTATTATTCAAAGGAATCCCTGTTGAAAGGGGAGTCGATCCGATGGCAAACGTGCGACGTGTGGTATCACGAAGTGTGCTTGGGTGCCAGAGGATAAAGCAGTTTTTTTTTTGTGGCAAATGCCTTTGAACGAAATTGTACCTGACCTGTTCAGAATTGTACCCCTGTGGTACATTTTCGAACGTGTTTTGTTTATTGAAACATTCACAACTATGGACAATGTAAACATCCTTTATTTCTTATATTGTTGTGGAACGACAACTAGGTCTTGAACATTGCATTCACAAAAATATTAGAAATTTCCTATGCTTATTTTGCCCGAAAATACAAATATGTGACTGTTCGAAATTGGACTCCCTTACCCTATAGGGGCTATTATTAGGACAACATAAAAGGTAAAGAATGTAGTACAATTCTGTTTGATGAATTGCAAGATAAGTTTATTGAAGTACTGAAAAGTATTAAAGGGAATTGGTCTCGTAGTTTCGGTTCTGTCTAAAAGATTATCAGCCAATTAGTCCACTGCGAAATGTCCACTGAAAAAATGCCCATCATAATTAATGTTCAGAATAAAAAATGTCCCCAGTCTTCAAATGCTCAGTATAAAATATGTCCGTAGTCAATAAATGGCCAGTATCTTAAATGTCCATTTAAAATTTAAATTATGGTTTATTTAACGACGCTCGCAACTGCAGAGGTTATATCAGCGACGCCGATATGTCGGAATTTTGTCTTTAACATGCCAGTAAATCTATTGACATGAGTCTGTCGCATTTCAACACATTTAATCTCATTCGTTCATAATATAGTGCACCATAATGTGTTGTTTCTGATTGTTTGAAAATGATTTTAATTTAATTTAAATGTAGAATAACATATCCGAAAATCATTTCGAACATTTTGCAACAAGGGAACAATTTTTGGATATGTCAAAAAATGTATTGAAGCAGAAGGAGAACACTTTTAATATCTCTTGTGACATAGGCAAGATGCACTTGCATTCATTTTTAAGTCTTTTATGACCTTTTTCGTCGTTAAACAGGTTTCAGAAACTAAAGTTACTACCGTAGAAACGGCGGCGAGCGATTTTTCGGTAGTTGTGTGAAGCGTATAACAGAAAATGCCGCTGAGTTTGCGGTGTAAGGAAACTTTATACAGGGTGAGTCAGGAGGAAAGGTACATGGTTTGAGAGGTGATAATATTGGTGATTGTACACAAAAAGTTTATATGAAATTATGTCCTGTTCTTAACGGCTTCGGAAGAAACTAATGGAAACAATGAGGAACATGAAAAATGCAGGTGATGGTAAATTAAAACATTGTTATCTTATGTTCTGTTTAATTGTGTACTTTTCTTTACAGAACATGTTCCAAAAGTCCACCGTTAGCTTCAATGCACTTTGCACTCGTTATACACAGCTGCTGTGTTTCTGATCCGAGCTGATTCGGACATTCCTTTACTTGAGCAAAAGCATGTAAAATGCGAGCGAGAAGTTTCCACTTTGCACTTGTAGATTTCGCTCTTAAGTCAACTCCACGCACAATAATCCACTGTAGTAGTGTCAGATGACCTCGATGGCCAAGAAATGACTCCACCGGTACCGATCAAACGCTCAGGATACGTTTCATTGATCCTACTGTAGCCTAATGTCGTTTTGGTTGTGTTCGCATATGAGTGTTGATAAAGAACGTGAGACTGACGCCCGTGATTTTCAAACAGCTGTGTGTCAGATTTGTTAAGAACAGAGCATATGTTCATAGAAACGTTTTGTTCAGAATCACCAATATTATCACCCCTCACACCATGTACCTTTACTCTTGGGTCACTCTGTATATAGAGGATCCTGTGTATGATCTTTCCTGACTCGTAGGAGATAGATCTTTCTGTCTGTCTGTCTGTCTGTCACTCACAAATACACATTGTACTGTAACTGGGTTTCATTATCTGGCACTGGAGCCATGCCGTTGGGGAAGAAATAAACCACAGGAAATCGTGAGATAGTGTCATTTGTTGAAATCATGCACAGTTGATAATTCCCACATACACCCAAACATACATGACTATGGCAGGGGCGGTTGTAATCAAGATTATCATGTGACAAACCATGCGACTGTTTCCCATTAGTAAAGATGTCTCCCAGAGATCAATGATGTTGTGCATTAAATAATATAAAAAATAATTCTGTAGATACTCCAGGGAAGTTTTGTTTTTTACTTCCGGAAGCAATCATTTATGAACCCACACCATACGGAATGAGTTCTGGTTCAAGTCCTCGTTGGAAGAAATTTTCTGATAGATTTTCGCTAGGTGTCTGGGACGGATGCCCCCCAGCACTGTGAGAAATTTGTGAAGTACAGCGAGTACAGAAATCCCGTTTCGTAAGCCATCTATAACTGCCAGGGTATTCATCTTGCTGATCACACGTTTCAGCGTACTGGTTGGATAATCGTTCACCTCTACTGAGGCATGTAGACGTGACGGCAACAGTCAATTGATTGGCTTAGGTGCTCCACCATGCGTTGTGGCTTTATTTTCATATATTTTATTCCTTATCTACACAATCTTAAAAATTCTGGCACTGGCATATTACATATGAAATGAAATTTTTTTGCATCACTATCCATTGCCGTATCTCCATCGTAGATATTGTATGTGTCCCACCATTTTGTTCTTGTACAAGTAACACCCAGCAGCCCTGAGTTTGTGGTCTGGAATATATGCTATAGTGTGTGTGTATGTGCGTGCGTGCGATGGAGTCCTTCATCTCATCAATTGTCATAGGTTTGCTCAAGAACACTCTTTCCTTCAAATAACCCCACAACCAATAATCTATTGGATTAATATCTGGCCACAACCAATATCTGCTGGATTAATGTCTGGCCACAACCAATATCTACTGGATTATGTCTAGCCACAACCAATATCTGCTGGGTTAATGTCTGACCACAACCAATATCTCCTGGATTAATGTCTGGCAACAACCAATATCTGCTGCATTGATGTCTAGCTATAACCAATATATGCTAGATTAATATCTGGCCACAATCAGTATCTTCTGGGTTAATGTCTGGCGATCTTACAGTTCACTTTACAGAAAAGTGCCTACGGATAATACGATCACTGAACAATCAGAAACAAACTGATTGTGATGGTGATGCAAAAAAATTCTACTTCTTGTGTAATAAATCAGTGCCAGAAATTTGAAGATTTTATAGAAATGGAGAAAATCTGAGCAGTTAAAGTAACTTTTAACTTTTGAAGAAGTTTCCACAGATGTACGGCTGAATTTTGGGAGAAAAAAGGGAGACATGCACAGTAAACAATAAATTGGTGTAAATGAAAAAAATATATGGAATTTATGAAATTTCTTGGATTACATGAAACTTCGTTATTCTTGGTAGGTTAGCAAGATTTTGCGAAATTTGCATACTGTCATCTCGCTCAAAGAAAAGAGAGAATGAACAATTTATTTGTAGAACCGGTAGTAATAATTCTATTTGAAATCTCTATGATACAAATTAATTAATGGTGTGTTTATTTATTGATAAAATTAAATTATTTTTATTGAAATGAAAAAGAAAGTTAAACAAAATATTGTAGCCATCACCTCTTAATTTCATTCAGCATCTTAATAACAAATCCATGACACTACTGGACGGGTTAGGGACGACCCTTTGCACATCGGTCATACTGAGGCCTATTCTGCACCCCGAATTTAGAGGATGAGGTGTACCGCATGTGACCCCTCACCCGCTCACACAATACGGGCCCCCTACCCCCTCTCCATCCTAAGTTCATACTGCCAAGGTGACTAAGCAGCACGGATCCATTCCTAGGTGTCGAAGTGCCCTTCAAAATCATTTTAAGGAATGAATCCTGGAAGAGATATTACGGAAGGCTGGGAACCCATGGACGGTTATAGAGACGGTGGGGATAAAGACATGCGTCTTAACCTGAATAGGCCTATGTCTGTGAAATGAGATGAAGAAGATAATGATATGAAACCTAACAGCGTATCCCGAATCTTACCGGACCGGTGGACATCAATGACGTCACGCTGCAGCGGAATAGGAACAAAACTGCTGGAAGGTTCAATGGCTATCATGGCGGCTGTACAAGTTGTTGTTGTGCTACCGTAGCAAGATTTTGCGAAATTTTCATACTGTCATCTCGCTCAAAGAAAAGAGAGAATGAACAATTTATTTGTTGAACCAGTAGTAATAACTGGTCCGTTGACATGTTCCCTCATAAGCCATTAACATAGTTTTTACGCTGTGCACATTACAAACAGTACAGCAGAACACACCGCCATGACACAACAGTGAACGATGTCATTCGCCTGCTAATTTCCGCCCCATACAAGAACCAATCAGATTCGCTGCTGGATACTGCCACCACCTCTGCAAGCTGATGGAACCGGTGCGACACCGGTGGAGCATCAGTGACGTCATCGCTGAAATTCGGAACACCGTGATGCCATCAGATTGCTCAGCGCTGAGATTCGGAATACGCTCTAAATTCTTTTTCTACACGTGAGAAGAAAGGAAATGTACCATGGAAATAAAAATTTCAACTCGGCATTTGCCTAAGTAACTGTGGAAAACCACGGAAAAACCATAGTCAAGTTTGTCGGTCGGGGAATCGAACTACGGACCTCCCGAATGCGTGTCTTATGCGGAACGCATTAGCCACTTCACTCGGTATTCTTGGTATGTAGTTATGTTCATAGGTTTCAGGTCTTGTTCGTACCATAGCCTGTCATACACATTACAAACTTAACCAAATTTAATGTTAAAAATGTTTTTTAAAATTACTGAAAGGCCCTTCATATCATCGTCTTTCTTTAACATTTATCACATTTGCAATCTGCACATTTATTGTTGACGTAGTTGCATTATTATTAATAGCTAAAATCTAAAAATAAAATCTTTAGAAACATTAATAAGTTGTCCTGACTGCTCGTTAATTTAGAGACGTTACTAGGATACGTAATGACGAGGAAAACAAAAGGACAGCTGCAGAAAACGTGAACTCGATATGCTAATCAAGGTTGCTTGGCGCTTGTAATTATTATTGTGTCTTGTGCTGTGTCCAACGGAGTAAGGTGAAGTTTTGAATTCTGCACATTATAACAACAGAAGTCCTACGCATGCGTTGATTACAGATTCACGTGTTCGGCCTCTATTTGTCCCCATTAATTGCATTTCTGCTAATTAACCTACATCTCTTACAACTTCCATGCGTTTATCTGCATTCTATGTTTCGTCAGGATGTACAGTATATTCCACATTAATTTGTTCCTCGCCCTAGCTGTGATGTTTGCTTAAACATGAGGCTATGAGAGACAGTAATGGATTTCAATACCGTATATACTGGAGTTCACGTAAGATTAGTTCCTAAAAAGCTAATATGGCCGCCTTTTTACTGTTGCCAACTGTTACCAGATGTCACCGAGGCAGAAAAAATTGAATTGCTATGTACAGAAGTAATAATAATTAATAATATTATTTATTTGTTTAGATTTGATCTAAAATTAAAATGTGTCTTGTCTGGCAACATGAAATTCACTAATTTTGAATTCATTTTAATAAGTTACAATATGTCAACTATCAACAAACAAAAGTAGATAATATTCAGTCATATGACTTATTGTTAATATAAAATGATGCAGTTGTCACTTTACTTACTTACTTACTGGCTTTTAAGGAATCCGGAGGTTCATTGCCACCCTCACATAAGCCCGCCTTTGTTCCCTATTCTGAGCAAGATTAATCCAGTGTCTACCATCATATCCCACCTCTCTCAAATCCATTTTAATATTATCTTCCCATCTACGTCTCGGCCTCCCCATAGATATTTTACCCTCCGACCTCCCAACTAACACTCTATATGCATTTCTGGATTCGCCCATACATGCTACATGCCCTGCCCATCTCAAGCCTCTGGATTTAATGTTCCTAATTATGTCAGGTGAAGAATAAAATGCGTGCAGTTCTGTGTTTTGTAACTTTCTCCATTCTCCTGTAACTTCATTCCTCTTAGTCCCAAACATTTTCCTAAGCACCTTATTCTCAAATATCCTTAACCTATGTTCCTCGCTCAAGTGAGAGTCCAAGTTTCACAACCATAAAGAACAACCGGTAACATAATTGTTTTTATAAATTCCAGCTTTCAGCTTTTTTGAGAGCAGACTGGGTGATAAAAGCTTCTCAACGGAATAATAGCACGCATTTTCCATATTTATTCTGCGTTTAATGTCCTCCCGAATATCATTTATATTTTTTACTGTTGCTCCCAGGTATTAGAATTGTTCCACCTCTTCAAAGGATAAATTTCCAATTTTTACATTTCCATTTCGTACAATATTTTGATCACGAGACAATTGTCACTTAACATTATATTATTAACACTGTGAACTTTTTCGCCATATATAATGGCATCTTCAGACATAAGTAGACGATATCTTATAAAACTAGCAATACATATTAAAATATTTAAAATATACAAAGAATATCATAGTTCAAGAGTTAAAAGCAGTATAAAACAATTGATGATAATATGAAATCCAACATATTTTATAATTATGTACAATATATTTAACTAAAGTGTAAAGATATGTGTGCGTAATTGCTGACTAGAAGATTGTATTTCAGAGAAGTATAAACATGAACATAGCGTAATACTTTTGTAGTTATAAGAAGGATATTGAAGGGTAAGAACTTGTTAAATATGCATATTTTACAGATATAATGGGCTGAAAAACAATACCTATATGAGAATTTTCATAATATTACGGGAGTGACTAAGTTTCTTACGGGTGTGACTTAGTACACTTTTATTTAGTATATAATTGAAAATGAAACACATTTAACTGATATGAATGATATACAGTAAATCTTTCAAGGGTAATGCTTTTTTTTAAACAAGACATGAGTGATATTCAACGGATTCTTATACTCCATCTGTGAATAGGTATAGCATATGAATGGAATAGTCGTAATTTATAGCAACTTTAAGATGCTTGATATTTGATAAATGAATTATACACAGTAAATATTTCAAGGGCAATGTTTTTTAAGAAAAAGATGCTTGACATGTGATAAATGAATGATATATAGCAAATCTTTCAAGGGTAATGTTATTTTAAACAAAAGATGCTTGATATTTGATAAATGAATGATATATAGGAAATCTTTCAAGGGTAATGTTTTTTTAAACAAAAGATGCTTGATATTTGATAAATGAATGATGTACAGGAAATCTTTCAAGGGTAATGTTATTTTAAACAAAAGATGCTTGATATTTGATAAATGAATGATATACAGGAAATCTTTCAAGGGTAATGTTTTTTTTTAAACAAAAGATGCTTGATATTTGATAAATGAATGATATACAGGAAATCTTTCAAGGGTAATGTTTTTTAAACAAAAGATGCTTGATATTTGATAAATGAATGATATACAGGAAATCTTTCAAGGGCAATGTTTTTTTAAACAAAAGATGCTTGATATTTGATAAATGAATGATATACAGGAAATCTTTCAAGGGTAATGTTTTTTTAAACAAAAGATGCTTGATATTTGATAAATGAATGATATACAGGAAATCTTTCAAGGGTAATGTTTTTTTAAACAAAAGATGCTTGATATTTGATAAATGAATGATATACAGGAAATCTTTCAAGGGTAATGTTTTTTTAAACAAAAGATGCTTGATATTTGATAAATGAATGATGTACAGAAATCTTTCAAGGGTAATGTTATTTTAAACAAAAGATGCTTGATATTTGATAAATGAATGATATACAGGAAATCTTTCAAGGGTAATGTTTTTTTTAAACAAAAGATGCTTGATATTTGATAAATGAATGATATACAGGAAATCTTTCAAGGGTAATGTTATTTTAAACAAAAGATACTTGATATTTGATAAATGAATGATATACAGGAAATCTTTCAAGGGTAATGTTTTTTTAAACAAAAGATGCTTGATATTTGATAAGTGAATGATATACAGTAAATCTTTCAAGGGTAATGTTTTTTTTTAAACAGAAGATGCTTGATATTTTGTAAATGAATGATATATAGTAAATCTTTCAAGAGTAATGGTGTTTTAAACAAAAGATGCTTATATTCAATGGATTCTTATACTTCATCTGTGGATAGATTATAGCATATGAATGGAATAGTCGTTGTAATTTATAGGGACTTTAAACATCGTATTTTAATTATAATTTCCATCTCATCGTCTCTGAATAGCCTGTTTAATTGAGGGGATTCGTTATGGAGATCATTTTCAGGTGAAATTTCCTCCCCTCTCCCTTTTCATCTCATTTTCCATTGAGACGGGATTCGAACCTCTAAATGGTTCTCCTTTGCTAAATTCACGCTTTGGTAGAGGAATCTGTGCTCTGGTGCACAATTGCCCAAGGCGGTCGATTAGCACGTAAAACGTGTGATGAAATGTTTAGCCGGTAGCATCGCCCTGCATTTCGAATTACCGCTAATGGAAATGATCTTGGACGGAGAATACCCAAGTGTCTGTTAATTGTGTCACTCTATCTGCCAGGGATTGTACTAATGTCCCTTTGGTCATCAGCCGTTAGCTAATTGATTAGGGGCTAAACCGATGAGAAAACGTAAGCGAGTTTTGTTGTTTTTGTAATTACTACGACATATCCTTCAGAAAGCATGATCGGTCGGTCCCTGCGGTGGCTGCGTGGTATAGACCATCAGATTGGCACGTGCGTGGTCCGGGTTCGAGTCCCGGTTAGACCAAGATATTACATTAAAAATCTGTAGTGACATTTGTGACGGACAACATCACAGACGGGGCAACAAGGAGAAAACAAGGAAAATGTTGCATGAGTGAGTTGTGAGAAATGTTCCGTTTCTAATTCTGTTTTCTCGACTTCACAACAAAATACAAAATGAATACCATCAGAATGTGCCATTTGTTGTAGTGTCCCGTTCATCTTGTGCATTAACTTAAAAACGAAAGACGACTGACGTCCGTACACGTCGTGTGTTGTGTATTTGCTGTCTTAACATGTAAAGGAACCACAACAACTGTCCACGCCACAATCTTCATACAGTGGCCTGCACGTTCTCCGGACCTGTCGCCACTCGACTTCTTTCTGTAGGGAATTGTAGAGGACAGTGTGTGCCAGAACATTCTGAGAACACCAGACAACATGCAGCAACGCATTCGACACGCTTGTGCGTCCATTCAGCCAGCAACATGCCGGTCAGTCATACGGTCTTTAGGGGAACGCCTTCGAATGTGCTTCAGTGTGAATGGTCACTATTTGGAACATCTTCTGTGACTCTCAAAGCATAACATTATCACATTGGAAGTACGTTTTTGTTTCATTTTGTTGTTGTTATTGATTGGGAAGGTGACATTTTGATACATTTTTGAACTCGTCTTAATGTGTGTAATCAATGTGACATGATTAAAGTATGTAGTGCTATTTGAAAAATTGATGACGTCACGTGTATCTTGTACCATAATGTAGTTACATGCATCAAATCTCCATACTCATGTTAGCCCCTCGTTCTAACAGAACGCTCAAAAACAAAAATTCCAATACCTATCCAAACAAGTTATAATAGCTGTACGAGATAAATGGGACACTCTGTATATAGGCTACTTTTGCAGAATCAAATTCAAAGTGACGAAAAATGATCATTGAAATAAATATTTTTGCAGTTATTAGCCAATAAGTAGGAGTTATTTACGTACAAGCTTGTCTCTGATGTACCGGCATAAAGACAACATGTCATCAAAATTGCTTTTTGGTCGTCGCTATTTCTAAGTAACGATTATTTGTTTTGTTTCGTGGCTTTGGTGTGGGTTCGCTTGGATTGTTTATGTGAAGTTTGAAAACCACTGACCCGTCGAGGCTAGAGGCGTGTGGGCAGTATACAAGGGCGATCACAAGCCCGGGATTACGGCAGGCGAGACGACAGCCTGCTTCAAAAGTTGATTATCATTGTATAGGTTAGCGTACTTTAAAATGTGTTAGTGAGTGAATTCTTTTTCTTTTTATTTTCAGAAATTCTGTTCCTCACAGAGGAGTACCAGTACTGGCTTCATTAAGGTAAGCAGGAATCTTCAATTTTCAACAGATGATTTATCACCATTTTTACAATTGAGTTACCATGACGTGTGAATGGAAAGTTTTGCGATGATGAAAGCAGTCAACTCCTGATATAGTGAACCTTTGCGGAATAAAGTCTGTGTGATGTATCTTGCCTCACTGTGAAAAGAGAGAGAAAGGAGATATGTCTTACTTCGTCTGTGTTGTTATGGCGATGGGGGAGTGGAGCGATGCCGTCCATCCATCCAGTGGCGGAAGGGACTAGTTGATCCATTCTGTAGCGCAATATAAAATTACAAAATATCTCTCTTCGTACTGTGTAGTTCCGTCACTGAGCTTGTCTTTCAAGAAACCGAGTTCGGCAGCCTGTACAATAACAAGGTTTTGAAAGGAATCCTGAAAATTTACAACCCTCCTATAATCTCCACCCTCATTTGAAGGGACTTGGTTTTATTGCTACTGAGACAAGATAAACCTTACCAGGTATAGCATATTTCGTTCACTATATCCGAGGTTCACTAAAACCGAAGTGTCTGTTTTTATACTACTGACGTTGTTATACATACAGTATTAATGTTTCTGGCAATAAATTAAAAATAAATAAGTAAGGAAACCTTAAATTGAGAGGAATGGAAAATAATATAACTAAAATAACACAGATACTGTATACTTCGTCTTGGAATTTTTCTGGATTCACTTTTACAGGTAGGGTTAAGACTCATTATATACCATTCCTTCTTATACTTACTCTTTGGTCATTACTCTACTCCCCTTTACAAAAAAGAAAAGACTTTCTATTTCTACTCTTATATTATTTAAAGGGGTCAGAATTAATCCTTCCTTTATCTTTCACTGAGTACACTATTCTCTTTAACATGTTCCAAGCTGTCCAGAAAGCTGGACAAATCCTTTCTTTGTCATTCAATGCACTTACGGAGTAGCAGGTTTGAAATTTTGTTCTAAACATATTCTTGGAAGTTTATAGGGTAAACCTTGGTAATTTCGTGCAGTGGTTATTTCGTGATATTTTTTCCTGGCTCTTTCGTGAACTAACCAATGGTCTTACGAGATTCAAATTTCCGCCAAGAGATTGCTTATGTTGTCCGGTTTACGGAAACATACAGCTACGCTTTGTGAAGCAGTTACAATAGTTCACAAAAGACCCAGGAAAAAAATAACACGAAATAATCAATGTCACAAAATTACCAAGGTTTACCCTACGAGAAAGGGTTTTCATAAATTACCATTTTGGTCATTTTAAAATTACAGCATTTTCTTGGTAATTCTAGCTTTTAAGTTCGTTATAACCGAAGTATGGGTTCACTATAAACGGATATATTAATGTACTCTTTAATGTGTGAGGGTCGGGACCAATGATTTTTAGGTTCACTATAGCCGAATGTTCACTACAACCGAGTTCACTATATCCAGAGTTGACTGTACTTCCTTTCGACATTTTCACGCAAATACACATTATCAGAATCCTTGATACGAAAAAGTGGTTCTACGCATGCTTTCTTTCTGTTGTGTCTATCATGTGTAGAAGTCTTATCAACCTGAAAAGCGCATTGATGACGTAATGTCCATAGTGTCTGCACAGTGTGCATTACCAATCGCTCCCCGACAGACGATAAGTATCGATAAATAGGGATGTGAGGTTCTGGCTGATATGTACTTCTATTATCAGGCAGTACATCTCACTTGACGATATGCGTCAGAGGAAGAACAATGTTTGTATACATCTTAAAGCTGAATATTGTAATCTGATGTTATAAGTCTCGCATGCAGGGGAGCGGAAGGAATGCGAACGAAACAATGCGATAAGGAAGAGCGGTCGATAGGAAAGATCACGAGATAGCTTGAATGATATTCAGGAGTACATTCGGAAGAGAAACGACATCGATAGAATCACTTTGCGTTCTGACAAGTGCGTTTATTTTATTATAATATGTAGTGATGGAGCGTTCCCCTCGCAGGTTATCATTATTCGTAAACATATGTTGCGCGTTTAATTCACTTCTGATTGTTCTCTTACTACGCTCTGTATGTCCACAGGCGATGTCCTCATTTGTTCATCTTCTTGGAAGAGGCAATACTTCTATCGCCCCGCATCTCTCGCTCTCTCGGCGTGCTTATATATACACACGTCA
Source organism: Periplaneta americana (assembly GCF_040183065.1). NCBI lineage: Eukaryota > Metazoa > Arthropoda > Insecta > Blattodea > Blattidae > Periplaneta > Periplaneta americana. Next base: position 65,756,119 of record NC_091118.1, read on the forward strand.
AAACAGACAGTAACGCCACCATTGTTTTTCGGTAATCGTTCCTTGCGCGAGCTATACTAGTCAGCGACGTATGCAATGGAGGGAGAAAGCAACTAGCCATCCTACCTATTATCTCGTAGTTCAGTTGCCTCATGAGTGATGCCTTATTGGTGTCATTTATGAGGTTCAAACCTGTCTTCGGACAGTTTACTAAACAACAACAAATAACACTAGTGAACTGAATCGCTGGTGGAAGATAGAGGGAAATCGAAGTAATACCGCGAGAAAAACACTATGCAACTTCAGCATATTTGTTTTTTGTTTAGTCAGCTGTTCGAAGACAGATTTGAACCACAAAAGTGACACCAATAAGACATCACTCATGAGAAAACTATACCATGAAGTAACAGGATGAGTGGCCAGTTCCTTTCCCCCTCAATTGTATACATCGCTGACTAGTAACATTTTACACTAATCAGACGTCAGATGTATACAAATAATTATTGTTCTTCCTCTGACACATATCGTCAAGTGAGTTTCGCTGCTTGATAACAGATGTACGTATCAACCAGAATCTCAATCAGAGGTAATACATTTGTTAAAAAATATCTTTCTTAATAATTGTATACACAGACGTAATTACCAACATATCGAGGTACCAACCTCTTTTTTCGTTTCTCTACGGCGACTCCTTACACAGGAATATAGTAGCCTACTCACAGAAAATGTTTTCTGTGCCTTTGTGGTTTCTTAAATTTCCAGACAATATTAGCGCCAAACAGCTGAAATCTGAGGTATCCCATATTAAGCACCACTGAATATTAAGACTTTTTTCTCTATAAAGATTAACTCCGTACGAAGATGAAATTAATTGGGGATCATCAGTGCGGTTTGAGGCGTAATAGATCGACTATTGATCAGATTTTTGTATTCGACAGATATTGGAGAAAAAATGGGAGTAAAAGGGTACAGTATATAAGCTATTCATAGATTTCAAAAAGGCATATGACTCGGTTAAGAGAGAAGTTTTATACAATGTTCTTATTGACTTTGGTATTCCCAAGAAACTAGTTCGATTAATTAAAATGTATCTCAGTGAAACTTACAGCAGAGTCCGTATAGGCCAGTTTCTATCTGTTGCTTTTCCAATTCACTGCGGGCTAAAGCAAGGAGATGCACTATCACCTTTACTTTTTAACTTTGCTCTGGAATATGCCATTAGGAAAGTTCAGGATAACAGACAGGGTTTGGAATTGAACGGGTTACATCAGCTTCTTTTCTATACGGATGACGTGAATATGTCAGGAGAAAATCCACAAACGATTAGGAAAAACACGAAAATTTTACTTGAAGCATTTAAAGTGATAGGTTTGGAAGTAAATTCCGAAAAGACGAAGTATATGATTATGTGTCGTGACCAGAATATTCTACGAAATGGAAATATAAAAATTGGAGAGTCATCCCTCGAAGAGGTGGAAAAATTCAAATATCTTGGAGCAACAGTAACAAATATAAATGATACTCGGGAAGAAATTAAACGCAGAATAAATATGGGAAGGGCTTGTTATTACTCGGTTCAGAAGCTTTTGTCATCTAATCTGCTGTAAAAAAATTTGAAAGTTAGAATTTATAAAACAAATTACCGGTTGTTCTTTATGGTTGTGAAACTTGGACTCTCACTTTAAGAGAGGAACAGAGATTAAGGGTGTCTGAGAATATGGTTTTTAGGAAAATATTTGGGGCTAAGAGGGATGAAGTTACAGGAGAATGCAGAAAGTTACACAACGCAGAACTGTACGCATTGTATTCTTCACCTGACATAATTAGGAACATTAAATCGAGACGTTTGAGATGGGCAGGGCATGTAGCACGTATGGGCGAATCCAGAAATGCATATAGAGTGTTAGTTGGGGGACCGGAGGGAAAAAGACCTTTGGGGAGGCCGAGACGTAGATGGGAGGATAATATTAAAATGTATTTAAGGGAGATGGGATATGATGGTAGAGACTGGATTAATCTTGCACTTAGGGACCGATGATGGGCTTATGTGAGGGCGGCAATGAACCTGCGGGTTCTTTAAAAGCCATTTGTAAGTAAGTAAGTAAAGACCAAGAGACTGAAGCTAGATTTTTATTGAACCTGGAATGTTTCTATTAGGCTAGTTCAGGGATGCAGAACTGGGGAAGAGAGGGGTGGAAAGTGTTTGTTCCCCGTCCATAGTCCTCCGGCCTTGAATTACGTATCTGTGACGTCCGCAAGCACACTGAATACGTATTTCCTCTCCCCCTACTATATAAAATGATATGTGTGGGGGTGAAAGGAAGAGATGAGTCACGTGTTCCGGCTTGTGACTTGTGCCACAATTATAGCACAGTTTTGCATCCCTGGGCTAGTTCGTATGATTAGTACATTTGGGAAATTGAGTAATCTGAATGAACTTTGCTATTGATTAGCTTGCTCTTTTCCACTGAAACACTCTTTCAGAATGAAAGCTAGTTCATCTGCAGCTTGTTACATAACCTTTTGTGCTGTAAGGGAATTAACAGAAATGGAGTGCTCATAAATGAAGATTGTCGTGTTTTGAAAGCAGCTGTATCATCAGCCATATGCACTCGTGTCTTCTCTGCCGTTTCATTTAATATGTTTGCTGTACCGTGGGCGGCAGAAAGCACTGCTCTGAACGGAAATCGATCCATTGCCGATATGAATTGCCCATTAAATAAATGTACTTCAGGTTCAGGGAGTTCCTTTACACACGGGGATGCCCCATACTGGGCCCTCCAGAACTTAGTGTACATTCATGATTTATCGCCTGCATATATATCTTCAGACTACCAGCATAGCACACTAGTCAGAGAAGTAGTCGCATTAGCACGGCGTTCGTTTTACAGGTGACAGGAGGAAGTCGCGATGTGGAAACAAGATAGTGTAATGAAACCTACGAGTGAAGGTACATTGTACTGCATCAAAATTGTAACTTGGAAGAAAAATGGCCCACAAATTTTGCTTGAAGACCGCTCACTTAGGGAGGAGGTTCTTCAACGTGCCACAATCCGACATGGGCTCCCAGCTTTACTTTCTTTTCGAAGAAAGTAATGTTGTGGGTTATTATCGCCTTAACCCTCGAGAAGGCGCGCTGGATTATGATGTGCTCCAATTTTAACTTTTAAACATGAAATTTTCTTGCGTTTGACGTTCGAGAAATCTAGTCACACCTTCTATTATTAAGAAGACGTCATCCATGTGCGCTACGTCACGCAAGCGATACGAACTGCTCTATTCCGCCCAGGCAGAGAAAGTGTATAGTAAATATAAAAGATTAACGAAATATTACACTTAATTTAATTTAATAAGAACAGATTATTCGTTCTCAGTTACATATTTTTCAAAGTCACAAAATATGGTGTCTTTAATAACACACCTATCGAAGTCCTGTTCAGACGTGTGAGTGTTACCAACTGTGACGTAGATTATGAAGTTCTGAGATTTCTACAATCCTACTTCAGTTGCTTCAAATTTAAAAGAAAAAGAATTACTTTGCCACAGATGGGAACTTTAATAAATATTTAAGGGGTTAGATACAGCTTACAGCAGTAGAGTCCACGCCTGTGGAGTAACGGTCAGCGCGTCTGGCCGCGAAACCAGGTGGCCCGGGTTCGAATCCCGGTCGGGGCGAGTTACCTGGTTGAGGGTTTTTCCGGGGTTTTCCCTCAACCCAATAGGAGCAAATGCTGGGTAACTTTCGGTGCTGGACCCCGGACTCATTTCACCGGCATTATCACCTTCATATCATTCAGACGCTAAATAACCTAGATGTTGATACAGCGTCGTAAAATAACCCAATAAAATTAAAAAAAAATAAAATACAGCAGTAGAAATTTTGGAAATATTCAAAATTTTTGTCTCCATTGTCCCGCGCCGTGGCATCGCGGTCTAAGGCATCCTGCATTACGGAATGCGCGCTGGTTCGAGTCCTCATGGGGGAAGCAATTTTCTCATGAAATTTCGGCCAGTGTATGGGACCGGTGCCCAGCCAGCATCGTGATGCACTTGGAGAGCTACGATAGATAGCGAAATCTGGTTGTGAATACCGCCTATAACGGCTGGGGGGATCATCGTGCTAACCACACGATACCTTCATTCTGGTTGGATTATCGTCCACCTCTGCTTCGGCATGTGGGCGTGAGGCCAGCAGCCGGCTGGTCGGTCTAGGCCCATCACGGGCTGTAGCGCCACGGATTATTATTATATTTGTCTCCATTACTGTATCTTGTACAATAATGAAAATTGGTATATGTAAAATACTGTCCTTCTGCTATACGAAAAAAATATTTTTACGATTTAAAAAATATGATTTATATATATTTTTTCAAAATTCAAAATGTTGACACTTCACTGTGCAGTGATGAAGCGTTTCCCTCATAAGTCATAGACTTGTTAACTTTTTCATATTCTCTCGCTTTTATTTGATTGCTGAAACTCATGTTTACAATATCATGCTCTTTCAAGTACATTCTTTAATAAATAATATTTGTTTTATTTTGTGTTAGAAGAAAAAATTGATATTTGATCATTTTTAAAATGAATTTAAGTTATTGTTTATCAGACAAGTTATCAAAGATAGAGAAGTGATTTTGCATCTTATTGTAGAGACATGCATAAATACACATAAAAATTTCATCATAGAATATTGGATAGTTTTTAGGTATGTTGGAAACGCTTCATCACTGCACAGTGAACTGAATTTAAAAAAATGTAAATAATTTTTTTTAATCGTAAAAATATTTTTTTCATATAGCAGAAGGACAGTGTTTTACACATACTAATTTTCATTATTGTACAAGATACAGTACGGTAATGGAGGAAAAAAGTTCAATATTTCCAAAATTTTACTGCTGTAAGCTGTACCCAACCCCTTAACGTACTAGTTTTAAAATGTATCTGGAACAAATCACAGTCTTGCCTTATTTATTTAGTGATGTGCGTTATTTCATGAAAGATGGAGAAAAAAATTTACCAATAAATTTAGAAAGTAGAATGGAGAGCTTTGATATCCAATGTTACCTCTGTTTCATTTGAAGAATGTTAAAAAATAGAAAGAAACTTTATTCATAACATCTGCAAGAAAATTACCGAAGTATTATAGAAACAATAATAATTAGATGTGTTACCCACAACTTGTATGTGCAATAGGGTTCTGTGTCGACCATAAAGAAATTGTTTGTAAAATTAAAAAAGAGACCTTTATTTCCAGTGTAGTTTCACAAATATGAGAAGATTCATCAGTGATCTTGAATTTAAATGGAAAAAGAAAATGTAATACAGGCTTCTTGTTAAAAACGCTAACATACGCTTTCTTTAAGACAGTTAATTGACTTGTCTTCTAAGTTATTGGGATGAAGAACGGCAATTATGAAGATGTCAGGTGTGGACGAATTGGAGAATGACTAATTTTAAGTACCGGTACTTTAAATATTTTGCTTACAAAATGTAGGCCTATATTAACCCTTCTGCTACCAAGAGGGGTAACAGGATTACTCCACTGATGAATTTTAAATATGATTTTCTTTTTTCTCCATATTTATTTTTGAAATTCCATGTATTTGTCCGTTATATGTCTACTAACATTTTGAATTAAAAATAAAATTAATAATTAACCTACTTTAAGATGTAATTCACATTACTCACGTGGAGTGATCTTGTCACCCCCTTGGTAAGCTGTGTCATGAAAATTTCAGGATGTAAAATTCAACTTGCAGCTTAATTTTCTTCATTTTTGAGTTTATCTGCTTCCAAATTATTTTATTTTGTGTTATTCATAATATTATAATGTTCTGTGGATAAAAAACTGAAGGGTATGAAATTAGAGTAGAGTAATATATCATTAATAGTTTGTTAGTATATTATAATTTACAAGCCTGCCGTAATTAGAGTATAATTATAGGCTAATTGGTAACTAACCTAGTTTTCGTTCTAGATCATGTCACGTATACAAATTATGGATTTGTGAAAGACAAATAAATATCCGAAGTATTTTCTATCTCTATTTTTAAGGGGAGATGTTTTAAATTTACAAAATAAGCCTTATCAAGAACTTAAGTATTGGCAGATTTATTTTATCTTGTTATGTCTAATTACATTTTTTAAATGCCTACCTAACCTCTACATTCTATTCTAGGATACACACTAACTATGGTTGGGATAATTTGATTTTATAGGGACTTTAAAGGCTGTTTTACTTGAATAATACACATTATACCCAAATTTCCCAATCCATGGGGTAAATTGAGTATAGTTAAACGTAGGGTTAATATTATAAGAATGGGTCAACATACTTGAAAATACAATAGAATCGTTCTAGAATGTCAGAGCGCTAACATATAAAAAAGTGACTGACAAATTTGATCATAATAAGAGGTTATGGATCTCTAAACTTAATGAAGGCTGTATTTTATACCCGAATTGTCCCAACTCACCCTGCTGCTATTCGGAAATGACTATAACACGCAATCGGCTTATAACCAATAGAGAAACATTAATACTCCGAGAGTATGTGATGCCACTCGACAACTTACTGCAAGGAAATTCGCCACGAAGATATCCATACAAAAATTCCATACATAAAAAATACTTGTGCTAGCTATAACTTTCTATTTACGGAACTGAAATTCCACTGCAAGAATTCTATTAAAGACAACATTTTCTATTTCAGTGACAAAATAGTTCAAGGAAAGTTGGTGGAGAATTTCTAACCTCAGTGCAGACAACGACGTGTTTAACTCGCCACCTGGGATCTGATTTCTAAGTGGGCAAGTGAGTACTTAAGAGGTAGTTCGTGCTGCATGTCGCTCAAAGAGCTGCAGCGTATTGACATGCGATCGAATTCCGTGCAGGCAACCAAATCATTACGCGGTATGGGCTGAATGCAGTAGACAGTACTTTACACAACAAAAGACGGAACCTTGCTTTGACACTTAAAGTTGAAATCCGAAATTGCAGGTAACTTTATCTGAAGTTTATTATGAATTGGCATTGGTACTATATTGGCATAATTATTTTACTGGATGAAACATTTGACAGAATCCAAAAGTTCAACGGCTGCTGGTATGAAACATGGCTTCAACTATGGCTTAAAACTTTACAACAAATTAATTTCTCGGTACCCTGTTTTAGCTAACCTAAGTATGATTAAATTCGAGCTGAAAATTAAAGAAATTGTTAAGGAAACTTAACATAGGGTTAGATAATTAATTGGTAAATATTAGTCTTATATTGTTATACTTGTGAATATTGGTTATAAACATTTTCAATTGTGATAGTTCTTTATCTTTTAGTTTTGTAATCTGTGCTGTTTTATTGCTTGTATTAATTTGTTTATTTTGTCTTCTTCTTTCCGCTTATCTACAGGTCAGTTTACTCCCGACCACGACCGTTTACTCATACGGGGGTTAATTCTTTAATTTTATTTCTGTTTTATGTATATAATAGTTTCTTAATGTATCTTTTTAATGTACGAATAAATACATAAATTGTTCTTGTTAACAGTGGAAAAAAAAATTTGGTTGACGATTTCAACTCCAAAACACTGGATTTCTTCATTGGTGGAAACGAAACATTGTTAGAATGTTGGATGTGAATCATAAACAATACAGACGTGTGCAAATTTTTAACTCAAACGATAATATATATGATTCAAGTAACATTTATTCTACAAAATTCTTTTATTACACACTGTTTGCAACAATTAATATTTAGTATGAAACCCTTTGTTCTTTATTAGCCTATAAATTTTATGCGGTTTGGCATGCTGTTCATGAGATTTTCACATTGTTTCTTGACGTTTTCATCCTTGTGCCATATTTGGATAAGTGCTTCTATGAGGTCCACCTTGGTGGTAAACGTCGTTGTTTTTAGTTTTATCTTTACGATAGACCAAAGATTTTCAATTGGATTTGCGTCCGAGCTGTTACCTGGCCAGGGAAGGCCGTCTACATTATTTTCAGCCAGACAATTAGTTACTGATCTGGCTTTGTGACAGGGTGCTCCATCCTGCATGAAGACACATTCACCATCAGGGAACCAGTCCCTCATTTGTGGAAAAATTCCTGTCGTATAAAGTCCTACAGAATTATTTTGTGGCCAGTAATTCATGATATTATGAAAATGTAAAAAATGTGGTGCTGAGTCTAATAATTTGCACACGTCTATACATGAGAATATATTATTTATTCGTTTATATATTCTGTTTATATAAACTTACTTAATTTTAAATTTAATTAAGTACACTGCGGATTTATATAATACTTTAAGAGAAACTGTAACCGGAAATGTCATTGGGAATAGGTAGAAAGGACTAATTTGTTGCTAGATGCTTAAAATATGTAAGGAGAAATTACGTTTCATCTCCGTAACACCGATTTATTTTTTTTATTACTGGTAAAAATGCGTCGGAACTACTCCTCTCTCTCTTCCTTAATCCTAATAAGTAAAGTTACCTTATGTTTAGGCAACGTTTTTATCAGACTCGTCAACAAATGTCGAATACTTGGCAAACTTGTAAACATTTTTTTAGAAACTACCATTTTCTGACTCGGAATTTCTCCCTATTTAACTTGTCAACTTGTCACTAGTAGAACTATTCGGTTTAAGAAACAGACTCTGGACTATTGTGAACTCACTTGAGGTCACTAGTGTACGGGAGCAACATACCGGAAAGCACAGAAATGCAGCTACAAATTGAACTTGGCTACTGAACTATTCGAAAGTGAATTGAATGTATTCAGTGGCGTTACATCTCTTGAATACGGGCTCAGGGACATTGGGAAAAGCCTCGTGTACTATTAGGCCTATTGTATACATATTATATATGGTTTCTTTTCAATTCAGAGGTAAATGGTGGGAGACAAATTTGAAGGTAAACGAAATCCCGTCCTTCTTAGGGGTCTTGATATTTCCATGCGATGACTGAGTACTGAGACCACACCTAGCCTCTATTATGTCTTTCAGGCGATCCAGGTTCGATTTTCGGTAAGGTCTGGTTTGATTTTTTATTGAAAAATTCGTAATGATACTTATGGCGAACAAGGTTGTAATTGGCGTTTTAATAGTTTTTTTCGTGTCCCACGTGACGTATCTACATTATTCCGTCAACATCTCCATATCATCACTGTGGAACGGATTTCTAGGTGCTAAAGAGAGATTTAGGACTTTACAAAATCCGATTTTGGACTTTTGGGAGTTTTTACAAAATTAACAATTTATAATTTTAATTTTAGTAAATATTCCATTTTAGGTAGAACTTAAATACAAAGAACTGGTGCTGACAATGACTACTACTGAACTGAAGTCTCAAATTATTTCAGTGAAAGAGACTGATTGCTGTTTGGTGAGTTTCATTTCGGACAATGAGGATGCAATGGCGCGAAAAATAATTTGTAAGCTCTCGCTTAACCCGAACAACCTACCACCAATTTTATGCCAGTGGACTTTTCCAAACGAACTTCATTCTAGGAAATTATGTAAAATCATCTTCTCTCCCCTTCTAAGACCAATATGGAACGAACTTACCAGACCAGTGTTTACCTGTAACAGAGTTTTTTTTTTTTTTTTTTGCATTTTAAATAGCGTATTTGTAGTTTTTTTATGCATTTTTTCATTTTTAGTACAAATACGGAAGATACGCAAGATACTAAAAAGGCGCTTTTCAGGTACAAACATAATTTTTAGGCATTTATAGGAGTTTATAGTTCACGTAGGCGTTTTAGGTCCTATAGAATTTTAATAGTGGGATCCTGTGTACATGAAATGTAGAGATATCTAAATAACTTAGTCTAGGTCTTAGCAAACAAAATAGGTACAGGACTAGAAATCCGTTCCCTAATCATTATTATTGAATAATATTCCCCTGCTAATGAAGCTGAGAGGAGGCTGGTTCGGTCAAGAGTGGGGCTGCCTTCTCGCAACCCGAATACACAGCGAATCTTAGCGCAGGCGACTGGTGTGGGTTGGGAACGCATCTATATGGGAGCTAATGTTTAAATAGCAGATGTACAAAAAAATTCAGTCATAATTTAATGAAATGTTACAATGCATCGATTAGAAATATTTTAAGGTGTGGGACATAGCTTTTCGTTGCATAGGTTCCTACTGACTCACTACTATATGATCTGTGAAAAATATTCTGAAATTTGCATCTTTAAAACTCACATTACACTCCGTGGAAAGCACACACGTTTCACGTAATTAGGCTACAGGGATCCTACGAATCTTCTGTAACTTCTATGAATTCCCGGAATCCTTTACATCATCCTTTACAGAATGCTTGAAAATTGAGATTTTAAGGAGGATGATTTGAATGATTTTATATTATTTTTCACCAAAGTTTAGGGGAGAGCTGGGTAGTATCGGACATCGGGTAATATCGGACAGTGCGTTTCTTTCATCTACAACCAGATGATAGTACCTGAATGACATGGTTACGTTTCTGTGATGTCGTATGCAGTTACGTAACCATGTCATTCAGGTACTACTATCTGTGGTAGATGAAAGAAACGCACTGTCCGATATTACTCGATGTCCGATACTACCCATCTCTCCCCTAACTGATTTGTATTACTATGATGTACCGAAATACATATGATATTTCCATGCAGGAATTCTGCATTAGCCAACGTACTGTGGTAGGAAGATTATGATTTTAAAATCAAACTGAGGAAACAGAAAACGGATGTAGGTAAATTCTCATTTTTAAATGGAACTATAAATGATTGGAATGACCTACCTGTAGCGGTCTTTGAGGACTGTCCTTCCTTAAGGAGATTAAAAAATAACTTAAAAATTTGTGTATAAAGTGTAAATTAAAATTAAGGTGACATTTATTTTTTAAGGTGACGTGTATTTATTTAGCATGACGAGTTACTCTCTTGGTTTGAATTGTAAATTATTTAAAAATAGCGTATAAGAGGATCTTAGACTACAAATGTTTAGTTTAAATGTAGTTCTGTTTATAAGTATGCATAAGGGTGTAATTATTTGTCTTATTTGAACTGTTGTATCAGTGAAGCGAGGTGAGTCAGTGAAGTTATGGTTTCATAGTGCAGTGAATAGTTCCGATCAGTGATAATTTATAGTGTCAATGAAATGTGTTCTATAGTGTCAGTGAAATGTGTTATATAGTGTCAGTGAAATGTGTTCTGAAGTTTCAGTGAAATGTGTCATAGTGCCACTACAGCGAGTGAGATGACAGTAAAGTGAAAGATTATTATCAGTAGCAATGTGAAACTTATGTCGGGCCTATACATATGTGGGTTGTAATGTAAAATTAGGTTCACTTATTAATAATAATAATCCGTGGCGCTACAGCCCGTGAAGGGCCTAGACCGACCAGCCGGCTGCTGGCCTCACGCCCACATGCCGAAGCAGAGGTGGACGATCATCCAACCAGAATGGAGGTATCGTGTGGTTAGCACGATGATCCCCCCAGCCGTTATAGCTGGTATTCGCAACCGGATTTCGCTACCTATCGTAGCTCCCCAAGTGCATCACGATGCTGGGTGGACACCGGTCCCATACACTGACCGAAATATCATGAGAAAATTTCTTCCCCCATGAGGATTCGATGTTCACTTATTACTTAGGTTATTTTATGTACTATTATTAATTGTAATTGTTGTGTATAATTGTATTGTGTATTGTTTATATTGTGTATACCACTGCCTCCGGGTGCTTGCTCACTTGCAGTGTAAATAAATACATTCATTACCATATGGTGAAGAATGGGTAGGACGAAGAAAAATTTCGGAATATGTATTATATATCTTTCGCGTGTTGTATATTACAGTACCTGGTTAACTAGTTTCAGCCTGTATTGGGCCATCTTCAGAACTGGTTGGTGCTGGTCTTGGCGCCTTTTGTTTGTTTTTCCTGTGGGGATGTGTTTTTGTAGTGTAATGTGAAATCAAAGAATGTGTGTTCTGAAATTAAGTTATGTGTTGAGAATTTCATTTGGATATGTTTTTGTGTGTCTGTATATTTCGTATTGTTCTAGTGTGTTTAATTTCTGGATTTTTGGTTCAATATATAGAATTTCCATGTCTGTGTTGATGTCTCTGTAGGTGTGGTTAGCATTTCTGATGTGTTCTGCGTATGTGGAAGTGTTTTGTAGTTTTGTTATGGCTGTGATGTGTTCTTTGTAATGTATTTGAAATGATCTGCCTTTCTGTCCTATGTAGAAGTTGTCGCAGATGTTACATTTGAGTTTGTATACACCTATGTGGCTGTATTTGTTTGTTTGTTTTGTTTGTGTGTATTAACCAACCAGTTTTGAAGATGGCCCATAACATGCTGAAACGAGTTAACTAAGTACTGTAATATATGTACATATTCCGAAGTCATATAGTGTTAAAAGTTGTGTAATCAAGATGTATAATCAAGAAGAAAAATTCTCTCCGACACCAGGACCTGAACTCGGGTTTTCAGCTCTACGTGCTGACGCTTTATCCATTAAGCCACATCGGATTCTAGTTCCGATGCCGGATTGAATCCTTTTCAGTTTCAGTTCTACCGTACCTCTCTATTCCCTTTTGTTGGCCAACCCTCGTGTACCGTGTCACAGTATGTGTGGCAGTAGACACAATGCTCAACCACAAATACAGAGGTGCACCCATTACCATTGACTGAGTGGCCGGGGTCCGACGGAATATGGCGCCGTCTTGAATCACGAAGTGATTACTTACGTATGTCATATAATGTACCGAAGTAGGACATATGAAGAGTTCGCGGGAAAAGCGATGAATGCTACATTTCTGTTAAGGATTATATAATGATCTAATTGGGTCTATAACTGCAAGATGTAGTGCTGTTTCTATAGAAAATAAAGGGAAGGATTACTGTATTCGTGGTGGTAATTCTCTTTTTACCATTTTTCATAAGAACAACATTAAATTCCGTAGTGATCCAGTGAATTAGATAATGACATCAACCTTAACAAAACGATGAATGTCACCTTTCTATTAAGGATTAGATAATGATCTAATTGAGTCTATAACTGCAAGGTGTAGTGCTGTTTCTAGAGAAAATAAAGGAAAGGATTACTGTATTCGTGGTGATAATTCTCCTTTTTACCATTTTTCATAAGAACAACATTCAATTTTGTAGTGATCCAGTGAATTAGATAATGACATCAACCTTAACAAAACGATGAATGTCACATTTCTGTTAAGGATTAGATAATGATCTAATTGAGTCTATAACTGCAAGATGTAGTGCTGTTTCTATAGAAAATAAAGGAAATGATCACTATATTCGTGGTGATAATTCTCCTTTTCACCATTTTTCATAAAAACAACATTACATTTCGCAGTGATCCATTGAATTAGATAGTGACATCAACCTTAACAAAACGATTAATGTCACATTTCTGTTAAGGATTAGATAATGATCTAATTGAGCCTATAAATGCAAGATGTAGTGCTGTTTCTATAGAAAATAAAGGAAAGGGTTACTATATTCGTCGTGATAATTCTCCTTTTTTCCATTTTTCATAAGAACAACAAATTTCGCAGTGATTCATTGAATTAGATAATGACATTAACCTTAACAAAACTGTGACATTCATCGTTTTTCCCGCGAACTCTTCATATGTTTTCAACTATTTTGATTTCACTACGATTCATACGGAAAATGACTTCTTACCCTGAGACGACGCGGTTACATGCGAGCACAATAAATTCCTCTTTGACTGTGGGTCTTCATAAAATAGCACATTACTGTGAGCATGTTTCTATAAATAGACCAAATTTGGTTACTAAGGACAAGAAAGCGAATGTTATCGTTCTAGTTCCGCATGGTACGTATATAAAAATTTCTACTCCACTTTCACAAATTACACATCGGACGCTTCGACCAAGAAGCAGCTGTTAATACATTAATATTAGCCGCGTCACGTCAGCTCCAATCACTAATTAAAAGTTTCGCCTATGCAGTGTTATCGGAAGTAGCCGAATCAGACATGGGTGTGACCTGCCCTCAGATTATTGGCTTCCATACCTTTGGAAGTCACGCATGTACAGAAAGTAGGGCATTGTAACGGGATGTGTTATCTTGAAAATCTGCTGAAAATCTAATTTTGCGTAAGCAGAATGAACTTAAACAGATATGCACACTTACTGTTCATAAGATATTGATCATTTACTTATCTCCTGTAAAATAAAATATTGATATTTTCTCACAAGTATAAAAGTTTTACAACCATCTATGTTACGAAGGCGTATTTGAAGGGTCCAGGGGGAAAAAAAAGTTTAGTCACACTTTGAAAAATTTTCAGGAGAGCATTCTTAAAGTTTACAGACTTTCAGAACTGTCTCTTGTCCTCAGTTTGGGATCTTAAACTAACATTTAATTCTTTCTTAACAAAATTCAAAGTGAAAAAATGAAAGTTCTTACATGATGCCACAACAGATAATAAATTAATTCAAGTTGTTGTCATAAAGTTGGACTTAGCATGATTTTCCCCTTTAAACTAAGCTACGTAAGCTAATTAAATTAATGTTATAATTTTTAATGCATGCTATATTTTTGGGAAACTTCACGTCAAAGTGCATTTCAGTCATACCACCAACTGAAGAAAAATTACCCTGGATTCCACATGTTCTTTCCCTGTTTACAATGTACCTGGCAGTTTCTTCTCGTGTAAGCCTTTCCTTAATATGCTTATAATGTGAAACCAAGCAAGTTTTTTCAGAGTATGCTTAGGGGATCTTAAAGATATCAGTTTTAACTGTGAGATTCAATTAAAATACAATATTACTAAATTTGGACTAAATGTGTTTTTCCCGTGGATCCTTCATTTGTTATTTAATAGCACAGATATTTTACAAGCGTTTATTATTGCAGGGACCTACTTTATAACTATGAAAATTTCATCTTCATTTCATAAAATGCAAATCCTAGTAACACAGTACTACCGAGAATATGACCTATGTTTGCATGAACATATTCAAACAATCATTGTTTATGTATTACATTATATTGCATGTACAGGGACATCATTTTATTTTTACTTCAATTTTCATTGTACTTAAATTTCTGAATGTACTTCACTCCCACCCCTTTTAATAGAAACCTCACCCATCCTCCACACACTACCAAGGCCGCATATGCAGTCGAAGTCGTCTTACGGTCATAGTAAACCGTACTGAGTGGGTGAGTATAGTGCGTTCCAGAAATATGGTCGTATTTTCTAGTGAAGGAAGAGAATTCATTATTGAATCATATGTGTGCATAGTTGTGCAACAATTATATAGTTTAAACCATGAATTTAACAATTATAATAATAAATGTGATATACAATGTGGAAGTGAAATAATCTTGCAGATTGGAAGGCACGATAGGATACACTGAAATGAATAGAAAAATTATATTACGTTTTGTGATTAAATTCACAGTTAATTATAAAATTAAGTTTGAAGTTTCAGCACTCTGGCAACATCGACGCTAATACCCTCAACGAAATTCAGGTTTGTGTCCCGAGGGAGCTACTTCCCACCTCGCTGACTGCTACAACGTTGCAATCTGTTTGAGTAGGTCAATGGCTTTAAATGAGTGGTTTTTAAATTAAATTTACACATAAATGATCTTCATTAAATTGTCTATCGATATGGACAAAAATCGCAATCTTACTCGCAATAATTATCGAATAAGAGGGTATTAAACATCTGGGGGAAAAACAATTTTTTCGGAGAAAACTATGAACTTTACACCAATATGATATATAGTTTTTTGTTACCTACAACGTGAGCTATTCTCTCTGAAAATCTGCAGGGTGTTTTCACTACCACTCTGTATAAAACTTTCAACTTCTGGAAAAATAGATATAGACAATATGGAAGAATATAAAGTATTAAATAAACAAGAATAGTTTAAAATTTAATTAATTTGAAAAGTATAAATGGAGATGAAGAATTCCTAAGTAATCTGTTATTAAGGGGACTTATACAATAGCGGTGTTGCAGATTGTAAACCTTTCACAAAATTTTTAATATCTCGGAGATAATGCAATAGATATATCTCAGTTTTTGTACACAAATGAATGGTATTTGGACCTCTCATTTGGCATCAACAAATATATAATTATTAAATTAATTTATTATTTTTATTTACACAAATTAAAGGAAATAATTTGCTGTTACATAAGAGGGAAAACATAGTATCTCCCCAACCACTTGTCAGATTCTAAGTTTCTTTTTTTATTTCTGACTCCAGAAATACAGTATTAGAGGATGGACCATAGTGAACTTCCTATGTTACAAAGTTTTTGAACTACATTTTTTTGTATTTTGTCATAAGAAAAAAAAAGTAATTTTTATTTCACATTATTTACTTAAAATTTATGACATTATGCTTATATCTCCATGAAAGTTGTTCATCCTTACAGTTTGAATGTCTACAGGTATCCCGAAAATTTGAAACAATTTGTACAATTAGTTCAAGAGATATCATGTTTTTAGTTTGAAAAATAGCAGGAAAATATTTCCTTTAAATTTTTGTAAAGAAAAATAACGAACTACTATGATAATTATAAATCTGTTGATGCCAAATGAGAGGCCGAAATACCACTTACTTGAGTACAAAAATGAGAAAGATCTCTGATCTCTGAGATATTTAAAATTTTGTGAAAGGTTTGCAATCTATAGAACCGCTACTGTATGAGCCCCCTTAAGTGATTATCAAGATTATTACCAAAGTAACCATAACCATAGTGCTTCTGTACAAAAAAAAATGAAATGCATAAAAATACTCTCTTTCAGAGTATATTATTTATAAAGTTCTCGATATCATCATAAATCTTATAACAATAGTCGCAGAAATATTTTGTTCCCATAAAACTGTTTCTTTCTACAAGTTTCGACGTATCTCAGCCTTTTTTTTTTAACACCAACAGTCAAACTTACTATTTTTTCTCTATATCTATCATTCTATCATAATGAGAAACTGAAATAGATTTTGTGGCTTATTCGTACGATAAATCCGAAGAAGAGGAAGAGGCAGGGAACACGAAGGGGCACGTCTAGAGGTCGGCGCGGGAGTTGAAGCAGAGACTAGACTAGATGGATAATTCATCTTCGCGTGAGATGTGAAGCTTAAATCATGCATCTCTTCTTCCCTGCACGCCCACACAGTGGCTGATACCAGGTTCAGATGTCTTGGAGGCGAAGTTTGCCATTCTCCTCTTGTTCATTTGCACAAACTTGTCCTAATTTAACAAGAAGATCAAACCTGGAGTTCACCTGTGCTAACGAAAACCGTTTATTGGAGCTTATTCTACCGGATAAATTGATCAATGTTTAACTTCTGACTTGAGAATTAATTTTCGCATGGCAAAATCGGATTCGGGAGTAATAATGTTCATTATATTTATTATTAATATTAGTGTGCTCGCCAACAGCTGTGAGCCAATTATAGGCTAGCACAAAGATGGTAATGATGATGATGATGATAACAATAATAATAATAATAATAATAATAATAATAATAACAATAATCATAATAATAATAATAATAATAATAATAATAATAATAATAATAATAATAATAATAATAATAATAGCAATATTTTTATTGAATAGCACTGGCTTCTGTCTGATTCTTAATTTATATTAAATGTGTTTTTTTCTCTCTTTTTTCTTTCTTCTTCTTTTTTTTGCTCTAGTATTTATTTATTGGTTTGAATTAAGTTAATTACTGTATTTAGTAAACTGTCTTTGTAAATTTTATGTTATATTATTGACTAAGACCACACCGTGCACGAGCTCTTATGGTAGTGGTTAGAAACATTTTTGTTTTATAATTTTAATTTGTACTCATTTTGCCTAATAGCTAGCTAGCTAAATAAATACAGAAAAGGGAGTATCTTCTGTGGACTTCTGGAGAAAAAACTAAGAAGTGCTTTGTGTGGAGTATAGCATTGTATGGAGCAGAAACATGGATATTAAGACGAAGTGAAGGAAAGCGACTAGAAACATTTGAAATGTGGATATGGAGGAGGATGGAACGTGTGAAATGGACAGACAGAATAAGAAACGAAGCTGTGTTGGAAAGAGTGGGTGAAGAAAGAATGATGCTGAAAGTGATCAGGAAGAAAAAAAGGAATTGGCTGGGTCCCTGGCTGAGAAGAAACTTCCTTCTGAAAGATGCACTGGAAGGAATGGTGAACGGCAGGAGAGTTCGGGGTAGAAGAAGATATCAGATGATAGACGACATTAAGATATATGGATCATATGCAGAGACTAAGAGGAAGGCAGAAAATAGGAAAGACCGGGGAATGCAGTGTTTGCAATGACAGGCCTGCCCTTGGGCAGAACGCTATAAATGAATAATAATAATAATAATAATAATAATAATAATAATAATAATAATAATCTAATGATAATAATAACAGTAATCCCTCAAGAATGGGGAGGACTCTTGCGATTGAATTGAATTGAAATTGAATTGATTGAATTGAAAGAGGAGAATTGGGAGGACAAATTTAAAAGGTACGAAAAACGCGTCCTTGCAAGGCTGTAAGAAACTAAATATGTGAGCTCCAAGCCTGTTGGCCACTAGTCTCACTCCGAGTTACGCTGCTCCACTGAAGGAGCTCTAGAAAATTTTGAAGGGGAAAAACCGAAAATGGACGTAACCTCTTAGGTACCACATACGCGAGGGGACGGAAATGTGATCAAAGTGATCACGGGACGGGACGAGGAAGAAATGGCTGGTGTAAATCTGCACATTGGAATGAACTGTGTCATTTCGCAGTGCACTGGGAGTCGAGAAGACTTTGTCGTCTGTTGTTCGATGACAAGGCAGGTGGAGACTTGCGATCCGTTCAGTCCCCATTAGACAAAATGATCCGTCCAACGTCTTCTGTGCTTTCGAAGTTTTGTTTCATCTGGGTGGTAATCAAACAACAATTCTCCGGAGAGTTGCTCTAGCTAATATCTCTACGTCATGTATCCAATTTATTTTATTTTCTTGGTCTTTCCTCTCTCTTTTATATGTGGAAGTTATTTCTTATAGGGTAAAGGTTGATAATATTGTGATACGAGTAATATTGTGATAGTTATTTTTGAGAATTCATTACAATTTCACTGAGCGAGAGTAAGATCGGTTTTATTGCGTCAACGTATTAAGGTAATATTCATGGACAAGTTGCTACACAAAACCGGTCCTTCTCTCGCTCAGTAAACATGTAATACATTCTCAAAAAGAACTATCACAACATTACTCGTATCACAGTATTACCAACCTTTACCCTATACTCATTTTGTGTATACGACGACAGAACGTAGAAATTTCTTTACTGAAGTCTAGAACCTTTTTCTTTGTTTATTTATAGAGTGCACGCTTGCCTTTCATGAAACAACTTTGGAATTACCGTTATTTCCGCATCTTTTTTTGTTCCGAAACGAATTACTAATTTAATTATTCTACAAATGATTTGATATTTGTGGGTTTTACTGTTATTGCTGTTACATGATATCCCGAGTAATTAGCTACATGTAGAAACGCTTCTCTGGAAAAAAAGAACATAAAAACCATTTTTTTCTAGAACGAAGATATCGTACAATAGGATTAAATAAACATACTTCTGTTACAAGTTTATCATTTCGAAGATCATTCAGAAGAGCTGAACGATGCACTCATACACATATTGATTAATATGGTATATTTTATATTTTATAATAGAAGTCTAAATGGAACAGTGGTAATAAGTAATAACTTTTCCACAAACTGAATACTGTGTCCCATTTTCTACGTCCGAAAATAAATAATCACTTTTTCACAGAGAATTCAATTGAGATCCTAAGCGTTTAATATCATTCGTGCTAGCCATACAGTAATTAATTTACGTAATCTTTGTTTATATAGGCTTACAATATTAATTGATTATGTATTTAGTTCGATTTTTAGGTTCTGCAATCGATGTTTGTCGACCACTAACTTTAGTGAGACAAAGTCAAGAGCGCCTAGAAGTTAGGCAATGTTCAAAATAGTTTACACGAGTGAAACACGGGGTGCAAATGCTTTATAATATCTAAATATACTTCAGTTCTTAAATAGATTTCGGCCTTATAGTTTAGGAAAATTATTCTCTAAAGGTATTTTAATCTTTAGTTTGGAATTAGTGAAAAAAATGTATTCTCTAAAGGTATTTTAATCTTTAGTTTGGAATTAGTGTCAAAAGAAAAATTATTGTCTAAAGGTATTTTAATCTTTAGTTTGAAATTAGTGTCAGAAAAAAAATTATTCTCTAAAGGTATTTTATTCTTTAGTTTGGAATTAGTGTCAAAAGAAAAATTATTCTCTAAAGGTATTTTAATCTTTAGTTTGGAATTAGTGTCAAAAGAAAAATTATTCTCTAAACGTATTTTAATCTTTAGTTTGGAATTAGTGTCAAAATACAAGGTCTCCTGACCATAACACTAGTACAGCAGACACAATATTATTATTATAAATTTGGTAACACTGAATTGACTACGTGTATTTACCAGAATTCCGTGCGAGTTAGAAATCATGTATGTGCACTGTTTGCCGCACGCTAACCCCGAAACGCGGTCAGAAATCAGCTTTTTGCAGCTGCCCATCGCCACTTCCGTGTTGTGACGTGACAATGCGGGCCCAGATTAACCCCTTTACCCCACCCCAAGTTTATCGTCAGATCTTCCACCGAGGTTTTGCTTATTGCTGTTTTCTACTTTCCCACCGCACGCGAAGTTATTGATACGACACCCAAGAGAGATCAGATGCGCGTTTACAGCCCCATTTGTGCCTGTTTACTGAAGAAAAGCTTTCAGGGAAGTCGTGTATTTATCTATATCGCCGACATGACACCATAATATCCAGAGATATTGACCCTAAGAAAGACGACGTAAGCTACAGACATCTTTACTTAATGGCGAATTCTATAAGATGGACATACATGCTCATGAACGATTACTTCGTCTTCTGATGTTAATAGTACTTTATTCTGTATCCACTGCTATCATTATTTCAATTTGTATTACAGTATATCACTAATAATTGACTTCCTAATAATTTTTCCAAGGGCGTACGGAGATAAAGTTAGTTTTTCATAGCCTACATTGATGTAACGTCATATTGGTGCGTGACACAGATACTATGAGAGAAAACTTGCATCTTGTTTGTTCTGCAGTTGACGTTCTATTAATGATTCAAAACTTGACCTTGGAGATTGTCGAGAATGCATTCTAGTGGTAAAGATTGATACTACGAGAACCTTTCCTACAATTTAAAATTTTTGTTCACTGGTTCTGTATGGTTGTGAAAATTGGACTATCACTTTGAGAGAGAAACAGAGGCTAAGGGTGTTCTTCGAAAAAAAGGTGCTTAGGAAAATATTTGGGGTAAGAGGAATGAAGTTACAGGAGAATGGAGAAAGTTACACAACGTTGAACTGCACGCATTGTATTCTTCACCTGACATAATTAGGAACATTAAATCCAGACGTTTGAGATGGGGTGAGCATATAGCACGTTTGGGCGAATCCAGAAATGCATATAGAGTGTTAGTTGGAAGGCCGGAGGGAAAAAGACCTTTGGGGAGGCAGAGACGTAGATGGGAGAATAATATAAAATGTATTTGAGGGAAGTGGGATATGATGGTAGGGACTGGATTATTTATTCTACTACTGTACTTTGTTTCATTCCCACACTTGATTTTATTCTACTCCACTAGTTGGTTTTATTCTGCCAGCTAGCTTTATTTTTAAAAAGCAGTTGGTTTTATTCCAGTACTCAATTTTATTCTAATAATGTAGTTGGTTTTATTGCAATACTTCATTTTATTGTAGTAATTGGTTTTATTCTAATGCAGTATTATTTTTATTCCAATATTTCATTTCATTGTATTTGGTTTTATTCTTATAGAGTAGTTGATTTTATTCTACCATCTGGTTTTATTTTTAAAAAGCAGCTGGTTTTATTCCAGTATTCAGTTTAATTCTAATAAAGTAGTAGGTTTTATTCCAATACTTCATTTTATTCCAGAAATTGGCTTTATTCTAATGCAGTATTATTTTTATTCCAGTATTTTATTTCATTGTACTTGGTTTTATTCTTATAGAGTAGTTCATTTTATTGTGCCAGCTGGTTTTATTTTAAAAAAAGCAGTTGGTTTTATTGCAGTATTCAATTTGATTCTAATAAAGTAGTTGGTTTTATTCCAATACTTCATTTCATTCCAGTAATTGGTTTTATTCTAATGCGGTATTAGTTTTATTCCAATACTTCATTTCATTCTACTTGGTTTTATTCTTATAGAGAAGTTGATTTTAGTTTTATTTTTAAAACGCAGTTGTTTTTTTTTTCCAGTATTCAGTTTGATTCTAATAAAGTGGTTTTATTCTAATGCAGTATTAGTTTTATTCCAATATTTTATTTCATTGTACTTGGTTTTATTCTTATAGAGAGCTTGATTTTATTCTACCAGCTGGTTTTATTAAAAAAACTGTTGGTTTTATTCCAGCATTCAATTTGATTATAATAAAGTAGTTGGTTTTCTTCCAATACTTCGTTTTATTCCAGTAATTGGTTTTATTCTAATGCAGTATTAGTTTTATTCCAACACTTTATTTCATTCTACTTGTTTATATTCTAATAGAGTACCGGTAGTTGGTCTTATCCTAATACTTGGCATACTTCTACTAGTTACCTTTATTGTACTGGTTGATTCCGAAACCTTCCAGTTCGTAGTCAGTCACTCTACTTTTTCTTACGTCTTCCTCAAAACAGAATTTTTGATATTACTACAATGTATAGGATCAGACAAGATGTCTCCATTTGGATTTCCACCTCTAAGCGTAATCGTGGTTAAGAAATAACAGCTTTCCTCGGCATTGTAGAAAATTATATTGAATCGATGGACATAATTATGGACTGAAATTAACATAGGATAGCATTTAATTAGTTTCCAACCACTTGTTCAAGCACCGGACATTGCTTCAATCACGGGTTAAAATGATTTGTCACAGGCAGCCACTACAGGAAGCAGCACAGTTACCTGCGGAAATGAACGTCACCCACTTTTTCATTATGTTGTAATATATGAGACGGAATGAAAGGCTCTCCATTGTATTAAGTTATGCTATTTATTCTCGCATTTATTGTCGTTTTGTAATACTATTATTTGTGCATTTTTAATAATCATTTGTTAGTTAATGTAATTTTTGTGTAACTTATTTATTTTATTTTCTTGTTAATGTGAACATTGTTTGGATACTGATTAAATGTTAATTCATTATTTATGAAGGGGGCAGCATTATTAAATATGACAAAAACAGTAAATTAAAAAAAAATACTTTATACTACCGGTACATTTTGTTATAGGGAAATTCATTACATGAAATTAAATGCACATTTATGTTGTTGTCAGTTGCTGTGACGTTGTTTTTAAAACATTATCGCACAGGGTTTTTAAACGACAATAAACTTTGATTGAAATTTCATACAAATTAGTATATTTTTATTTAATATAAAAGTTTGTATCTTCAGATCTATTATATTGGTACATACATTGTTTAGCTATTAGAAATCTTTTCTTTGGAATAAAAATTAATTGTTTTGTTGTATTTGAAAAGTGGAACCCCATATTTCTATAAAATTATCTCTAAAATTCATTTTTGAAGTGTAATTATTTGTCTTAAAGTTTTGAAAGTCAGTATCAAAATTCTGCTAAAGACATTTCAAAGAACGTGTTCTAGGAATAACGTGTCGTAGAAATTGTGAATTTATTTAAAAAAAAAATGGCTGAGATGTGAATAACTTTATCCCGGACTTTTTTTTTTTAAATTTGGGCCCCAATTGTTTTACAGAAACAAATCTCGAATTTTAGTTGTTACAGCAATGATAGTTCTACAAACAAAATATGAAAATTGTGCGTCAATTAGGGAAAAAAATTGAAATTTTACCATCATTTCCCCTTAACCTCCTGAGTCCTGAGACATTTGTTGTTTTATTTTTAAAATTCAATATAATTCTACACTCCAAAAAAAAAAAAAAAAGGTCACTCACATGAGGAAAAATACTGAAAAAATTCTGCAGGTTACAGTCAGGGTACAAATGCAGGTAGGCTATATTATACTATACTTCAGGTGTCTGCACATACATCTTATATCATAATCATGTATGAATTATATTGTATAGTATACTATACTCTCAGAACTCAGGAGGTTAAAACATTATTTACTGGATGAAGAAAGAGATAGATTAAGAGAGAGTTGAGTGGCAGAAAGTTTGGGATAGAAGACGAGAGGGGGGAAAAGGAGGTAATGAGAGAAAGGGTCAAGAAAAGATGAGGGCAATAGGGAAAAAAGATGAAAAGAATAAAGAGAAAGGAACAAAAGATTGAGAATAGAAAGTGGATAAGAAAAAAAAGGACGAAAAATGTATCAATGAAAGATAGGGAAAGAAAATGAAACCAGAAGAGAGAAAGAATAAACGAAAATTAGAATGAATCTAAAGGTAAGAAGGAAGAATACGGAATGAAATTATGAAGTTAGAAAGGAATGGAGAAAGTGAATAAAACAATCAGAAGAAGAATGAAGGCACAAGCAAGTGTGAGGAGGAAATGAAGAAAAGAGAAAAATGAAATGGAAAATAGGAAAAGAAAAAACGAATAAGTACATGAAATAATAAATTTATTTATTTATTTAGCTAGCAAAGTGAGTACCAATTAAATTTATAAAACAAAATTGTTTCTAGCCACTACCGTAAGAGCCAGGCTCGTCCACATCTGTGGAGTAACGGTCAGAATTTCTGGCCGCGAAACCAGGTGGCCCGGGTTCGAATCCCGGTCGGGGCAAGTTACCTGGTTGAGGTTTTTTCCGGGGTTTTCCCTCAACCCAATATGAGCAAATGCTGGGTAACTTTCGGTGCTGGACCCCGGACTCATTTCACCGGCATTATCACCTTCATCTCATTCAGACGCTAAATAACCTAAGATGTTGATAAAGAGTCGTAAAATAACCTACATAAAAAAGAGCCAGACTCGTGTACGGTGTGGTCTTAGCCAATAATATAACATAAAATTTGCAAAAACAGTTTACTAAATACAGTAATTAACTTAATGCAAATCGATAAATAACACACAAGAGCAAAATAAAAAAAGAGAGAGAAAAAGAGAGAAACAAACACATTATATATATATATAAAATCAGACAGAAGCCAGTGATATTCAATAAAAACGTGAATACAGTCGACAGAAATAAAAAATATTTCAAATTTGGAAAATTGTTTGTAATTTTATTATAAAGTTTTGGGCCGAAATTAGCACCATGTTTAAGTGCTGCACTTGTATGACATTTAGGCTCAATTAATGGGAAAGTATACTTTTGTCTTCGAGTATGATATCCATGTCGATTAGATTTATGTTTCATTTGATTTCTGTGTAATGAATTTATTACTTAAGAGTATAACGAAAAATACATCTTCTGCAGACTCTAGCAATTATTGTGTAAGCACGAACCTGGCAGCGATTCTCAGAAGCAAGTCAAACCAAGGTTTCCTAAAGAAATCTTTACTATTCCACTGCCCCGTACATATATTAATGTAGGCAACGGGACAGACTTACATCACTCGTTTCCATAGCAACTCCTATTCCTTGGTTCGTGACTAAACTAGAGACCCGTATAAAAATTCGACATGCAATATGTATGTCACATGAGATTTTTTTTTCCTTCATATGGAAATTATGACCCTTGTTCGAAAGAAAAGGAAAGGGGCGAGAAACTTTGATTTCTCTACGGTTTCCTGGACTGTGTGACGGATATTGGAAGCCTGTCGGTATGCTAATTTGTGTCCAAGGCACTCACGCCAGAACTGTGCCTTCTGGTGGTTGATAAATATTGCTTCTGTTGAACAGTGATCGATGGACTGAGGTTAGAGATACAACCGCACGATTATAAAGTTTATTCTTTACTAGTGCCTTATATGCTGTGAACCAGAAGTTGTTTCGCAGATGCCAAAATATAAAAAAAAAAAACTTAACTAGTGGTTTGTGCAGTTGAAGTTGCAATGTTATACATTCACTTGGTATAGATAATAGTAATATGCGTTACAAGAGCGGTAAGTTGAAGTTTTCATGTTCGAGGAAAAGTTTGAAAAAGCGAAACGTAGTTGAGAATTGAAAGAAAACATACCGGTCGTGTATCGTACATTATTTTATGCGAAGTTCGTTTATTACATACCTGAAAGAGGAATTTATAATTAGTTGCAATGAAATCTCCATCTTGGTTTCTGTTCAATGACGGCAAATTTGCAAAACAAAAATATCAATCTTCAACATTGTTGCTTTAAAATGTTTGTGTTTACTATACTCCAGCAGGCCGTGATATACGTCTGTCTTTTTTTTCCCCCAGTCTATGATGAGTCTGGAATCTTGTTGATTTTTTTCACGGCTTCCTTAATGTTACTTGCAACACGAACGCAGCAACTTTAGTGGAGTTGTAGAGTTTACTTAATTTTTGCAAATATTTAAAAACAATAAATAAGTGCAATTTAGGTGAAATTGCAGTGGTAAGTTTCCAATTTATAATAATTATTACTATATTGAACGTCTCTAAAAATAATATGTTAAAAGCCTAAAGCAGTAAAATCAATATGTCACTTAAGCGGTAAGAAGAGGGAAATTGTTATGTGTGTTAGGTTGGGAATACTCAAAGTGGAATTTTAGACTTTCCGCGGATTGGTGTTGTGCGGAAACCAAGCAAATACACACGATCTCGCACAAGTGAATTTATTCTAACTCTACTTATTTAGGTGTAATAATTCGATCCGGAAGAACCAATTCAATAACATTTTGTCCAATTCATTCTTAATTTGATATCACATTGTATCAACACAGTATAATATAAAAACTTTGTTTAACGATGTCCTACCAGACCTAATAACTTACTTAGGCCTACTGGCTTTTAAGGAACCCGGAGGTTCATTGCCTGGCCTCACATAAGCCTGCCATCGGTCCCTATGCTGTGCAAGATTAATCCAGTCTCTATCATCATATTCCACCTCCCTCAAATCCATTTTAATATTATCCTCCCATCTACGTCTCGGCTTCCCCGAAGGTCTTTTTCCCTCCGGTCTCCCAACTAACACTCTATATGCATTTCTGGATTCGCCCATACGTGCTACATGCCCTGCCCATCTCAAACGTCTGGATTTAATGTTCCTAATTATGTCAGGTGAAGAATACAAAGCGTGCTGTTCTGCGTTGTGTAACTTTCTCCATTCTCCTGTAACTTCATCCCTCTTAGCCCCAAATATTTTCCTAAGAACCTTATTCTCAAGCACCCTTAATCTTTGTTCCTTTCTCAAAGTGAAAGTCCAAGTTTCACAACCATACAGAACAACCGGTAATATAACTGTTTCATAAATTATAACTTTTAGATATTTGACAGCAGACTAGATGACAAAATCTTCTCAACCGAATAATAACAGGCATTTCCCATATTTATTCTCCGTTTAATTTTCTCCCGAGTGTCATTTATATTTGTTACTATTGCTCCAAGATATTTGAATTTTTCCACCTCTTCGAAGGATAAATCTCCAATTTTTATATTTCCAATTCTTAGAATATTCTGGTCACGAGACATAATCACATACTTTGTCTTTTCGGGATTTACTTCCTAACCTATCGCTTTACTTACTTAAAGTAAAATTTCCGTGTTTTCTCAAATAGTTTTTGCATTTTCTCCTAATATATTCAAGTCATCCGCATAGACAAGAAGCTGATGATGTGCATACTGCCTTAATAATGCAATCTGCATAATAATCTATTTCTGAGATTGAGTTTGTAAATGTTACTTTCTTGCTCCGAGTTAATTCTATCCTTCATAAAACGAAGTTTCAATTACCCGTTCATAAAACGAAATTTCAGTAAGAGAGGAAGCTCTTGTCAGTCGTTCACAAATTCAAAGAGTTTACTTTTCAAGTTATCTCTTTCTACACCACGTAAAACCTTGGTAGATTTAACCCTCCATACGCAGATTAATATTGCGCTTTTATACAGTCTATTGTTTTCGATGTTGATAATTGAAATGCGAACCGCAGCGGCACCGTACATTAAAATGGAGTGCATTTTATTTGTAGACAAAAGAGGAAATAATATTTCAATCAACAAGGCTTTCTAGTTTATATACTATATTCAATTTTAAATAATTGAATATTATAATGACATTATGCAAAAAGTAACAAAATTACAAAAGTTGATATTTTACTTCTTACTAATTTATATAATAAACAAGCTCGCAAGTCCCGTGTCAAATGTGATCGTTACCAATGACACGATCAGTAAGGGTTCGGTTGCTGAAGACTGCAAAGCAGTTATAGCATGTTTATTAGCAGGAGACTGTCTTACTACCGTATAGGCCTATATGTTTGACAGGATGTTTCTACAATACGTTAACGTTCTTTGTTATCCTCCCTTAGTCTAGGCCTGCTTGTGTATGTGTATGTAGTTATTTACACTGCAAGTTGGCAAGCACCCGTTGGTAGTGGTATACACAATATAAACAATACACAATACAATTATTATACAATACAAATACAATTATACAATACACAATACAATTTAACACAATAATTACAATTAATAATACATAAAATAACCTAATTAATAAGTGAACCTAATCTTACAATACAACCTACATATGTATAGGCCCTACATAAGTTTCATATTGGTACTGACAATAGTCTTTCACTTTACTCTCATCTCACTCACTGTAATGGCACTATGACGCATTTCACTGACACTTTAGGACACATTTCACTGACACTCTATAACACATTTCACTGACAGTTTCAAAGATTCCTGTCCTTCCTCTTCAATATATTTAATATCTGAGTTTACATGGATGCTTAGGGATCAGGATTTTTAAGTTTCGCTTGCAAGTGGATATAATTCATCTGACTTTAGATGGGAATACAAGTATCAGTGTTCTTATATATAGGTGGGATATTGTGTGTGTGCTTATTTCCATTTGAAAGAAATAAGTTGCAAATAAGTTGTAATATAGGTTCAGTTTTAAACACGTCATTTACAATTAATTTTCGGAAAATGTATTATGTGTTTTTCTCGTGTTAAATTTTACAGTACCTATTAACTAGTTTCAGCCTGTTATCGGTCATCTTCAGAAATGGTTGGTGCTGGTCTTGATGCCTTTTGTTCCTGTGGGAGTGTGTTTGTGTTGTGTAATGTGAAGTCAAAGAATGTGTGTGTTCTGAAATTAAGTTGTATGTTGAGAATTTCATTTGGATGTGTTTTTGTGTGTCTAAATATTTCGTATTGTTTTTGTGTGTTTAGTTTCTGACTTTTTGGTTGAATATGTAGAATTTCCATGTCTGTGTTGATGTCTCTGTAGGTGTGGTTAGCATTTGTGATGTATTTTCATATGTGGAAGTGTTTTGTAGTTTTGTTATGGCTGTGATGTGATCTCTGTAACGTATTTGAAATGATGTGCCTGTCTGTTCTATGTAGAAGTTGTTGCAGGTGTTGCATTTGAGTTTTTATACGCCTGTGTGGTTGTATTTGTTTGTATGTGTGTGTTGTTTGTGTGTTAAGATGTTTTTGTAGAGTATTATTTGTTCTATATGCGATGTTGTAATTTAATTTCTTGAATGACGTTGAAATCTTGTGTGTGTTTTTGTTTTCGTACGAGTATGTTAGTGTGATGTATTTTTTGTGTTCTTGTGTTTATGTTGTATTCTTATGCTTTTTGTGATTATGTTTTGTCTTTCTTATTATGTTATCTATTATATTAGGTGTTTGTTGTCGACTTCTGTTATTGTGATGTCTAAAAATTTATGGATTTGTTGTTTTCAATTTATAATGTGTAGTGTAGCTTTGGGTGTATTTTGTTTATGTGTTGATGCAGATTTTGGATCTGTCTTTTGTTTCCTTTGTAAAGTATTAGTATGTCGTCTAGTGTAGCTTTGGGTGTATTTTGTTTATGTGTTGATGCAGATTTTGGATCTGTCTTTTGTTTCCTTTGTAAAGTATTAGTATGTCGTCTACGTATCTGTGCCAATATATGATGTCTGCGTGTTTGTTGTTGTCTTTGTTTAGTATAGATGTCTGTTCTATGCTCTGTATCAATATTTCTGCTAGTATGCTGGAAGTGGGTGATCCCATGGGTAGGCCTTCGTTTTGAGTTTTCCGAAGTGATATAGTGTTAAAAGTTGTGTAATCAAGATGTATAATTAATTTTGAATCAAGGTGGTATATACTATGATTGGAGTGCTGGTGTTGATGTGCTTAATAATTACTTTCTATATTTTAAAAGTGATAAACATCACATATTCTGATACTCGTGTGTTCTGTTTATATTTTCCTGAGTGAATATGACAATGGAAGAAATGGAAGACAATCAATTTCCGTAAGTCATGTTTTGGAAAGAACCTTTAAAGCGACGAATGTGTCTAAATTTTCACTAGGCCTATATATTTACATGAAAGAAAATTAATCGGGAAAAAATGTTAAGAGCCCTTCCAAAAAACGTACTCGCGACTCTCCTGTTACAATATTGGACATATGAATTCATGAAACATTAAGACGGACAGTATTTGTTTTATATAAAGAAGACTTTATACAAGTTTTAGACGGTATTTTGCCGGAAGTTCGCAAAATATGAAACACTACAAATTAAAATATCTCGTCCCTCATTGCGGAAAGTATTACAAGCTATTTTATTTCAGTACTGCAGAAACGGGAGCAATAAGAAACATTAAATATAATGTGGCGACATTGCTGCCCATCGCAAAGAATTTTTAAGAGCAATGAGAAAAGTGTGGCAATTGAGAAGATCTATATGTTTAGATGCAATTATTTTAGTGTAATTTTGTATTTTACGTTCATATATTCCGTTACTGGTTGGGACACTGGCTGAGAAGAAACTGACTACTGAATGATGCACTGGAAGGAATGGTGAACGCGAGAAGAAAGAAATATTTCCAGATATAATAATTCTGCGTCGAAACGTTCCGCGATTTTATATTGCAATTAATGAACCATTAAACATTTTAAGACGGAAAATTCTATCTCTAAATTTAATTATAGTTTTACTGGCTCGTTACGCTAAAGATGCTTGGTGTGATATAAAAATGATTTAATTAACCAGTAAATAAATTAATGAATCCTTAAAACCTTAGTGCAGCTTGAAGAAACCGGCCCTGAGGATGGTCAGTATGCAAAGTTCCAGTTTTAACACACTGCGCATACTCAACATCCCAAGTTACAGACATAACACACTGCGCATGCTCAGTAACCCACGTTACCGTTATAACACACTGCCCATGCACAGTATTCAAAGTTCCAGTTTTGATACACTGCGCATGTTCAGTATCCCAAGTTACAATTATAACACACTGCGCATGCTCAATATCTCAAGTTCCAGTTTTAACAAATTACACATGCTCAGTATCCCAAGTTACAGTTACAATGCACTGCGCATGCTCAGTATTCCAAGTTACAGTTATAATGCACTGCGCATGATCAGTATTCCAAGTTACAGTTATAATGCACTGCGCATGATCAGTATTCCAAGTTCCAGTTTTAACACACTGCGCAACCTCAGTATTCAAAGTTACACTTATAGCACACTGCGAATGCTCAATATCCAAAGTTACAGTTATAACGCATTGCGCAAGCTCATCATCCCAAGTTACGTTATAACACGCTGCGCATGCTCAGTATTCAACGATCCAGGTTTCATACACTGCGCATGCTCAGTATTCAACGATCCAGGTTTCACACATTGCGCATAGTCAGTATGCCAAGTTACTGTTATAACACACTGCGCAACCTAAGTATTCAAAGTTACACTTATAGCACACTGCGAATGCTCAATATCCAAAGTTACAGTTATACGCATTGTACAAGCTCAGCATCCCAAGTTACGTTATAACACACTGCGCATGCTCAGTATTCCAAGTTACAGTTATAACACACTGCACATGCTCAATATTCGAAGTTACAGTTATAACACACTGCGCATGCTCAGTATTCAAAGATCCAGGTTTCACACACTGCGCACGATTAGTATCCCAAGTTACAGTTATAACACACTGCGCATGCTCAGTATTCAACGATCCAGGTTTCACACACTGCGCATAGTCAGTATGCCAAGTTACTATTATAACACACTGCGCATACTCAGTATTAAAAGATCCAATTTTAACACAATGCTCATGGTCAGTATCCCAAGTTACAATTATAACACACTGTGCATGCTCAGTATCCCAAGTTGCAGTTTTAACTTTTTGCGCATGCTCAGTATGCTGTTACAATTATAACATATTGCGCATGCTCAGTATCCCAAGTTACAGTTATAACACACTGCGGATGCTCAGTATTTCAAGGTCCACATTTAACATATTGCGCATGCTCAGTATCCCAAGTTACAGTTATAAAACACTGCGCATACTCAATATCCCAAGTTGCTGTTTTAATATATTGCGCATCCTCAGTATCCTAAGTTACAGTTATAACACACTGCGCATACTCAGTATCCAAGTTACAGTTTTAACACATTGCGCATGCTGAGTATCCCAAGTTAGAGTTGTAACACACTGCGCTTGCTCAGTATCCCAAGTTAGAGTTGTAACACACTGCGCTTGCTCAGTATCCCAAGTTAGAGTTGTAACACACTGCGCTTGCTCAGTATCCCAAGTTACAGTTGTAACACACTGCGCTTGCTCAGTATTCCAAGTTACAGTTATAACACACTGCGCATGCTCAGTATTAGAAGTTCCAATTTTAACACAATGCTCATGGTCAGTATCCCAAGTTACAATTATAAGACACTGTGCATGCTCAGTATCCCAAGTTGCAGTTTTAACTTTTTGCGCATGCTCAGTATCCTAAGTTACAATTATAACATATTGAGCATGCTCAGTGTCCCAAGTTACAGTTATAACACACTGCGGATGCTCAGTATTCCAAGGTCCAGTTTTAACATACTGCGCATGCTCAATATCCCAAGTTACAGTTATAAAACACTGCGCATACTTAATATCCAAGTTGCAGTTTTAATATTTTGCGCATGCTCAGTATCCTAAGTTACAGTTATAACACACTGCGCATACTCAATATCCAAGTTACAGTTTTAACACATTGCGCATGCTGAGTATCCCAAGTTCAGATTTAGGACATTGGTAATGCTTTGTGTGTGGTCTTATCAATCTTATTCTAATTTATGCTTAGAGTTGTGTTTGTTTTCACATCATGAGAGTTTATGTATTACCCGCCACTGAAGCAAGTTTGAGATTGAGAGCAATGCATGGACGTCAATCGTTCTTAAATATTTGGAGTGAGGTTGACGTTATACCTTCTCCTTCAGATGAGTTTCGCATGGCTGCCACAATACGTTCTGTTTGTGTTGTTGACTTTCTTTTTAATACTTTTCTTCTTCTTCTTCTTCTTCTTCTTCTTCTTCTTCTTCTTCTTCTTCTTCTTCTTCTTAAGGCACTAGAACTTCATTGAAGTTTTGGCCTTCTCAACGATTTCTTTCCATTTCTCTCTATCTTGGACAATTTTAGGCCAACTTTAATGCCTTTACTTTTTGTATAAACGACATTAATTTTATCAATAGATAATCGAAATAATAATATAAAACTGTCCTCTTTCACCCGTTTTTATGGCATATAAGTTATTAATTTAACGAGTTTTAATTACCATTAGTAATTTGAAATTAATTCTTTCTAGTCAAAATTTCTGTTCGTTTTGCCCATGTCTGTTCTTTCGCCATCCTAGCTGACACTAAAGGGGTGACGATGAACTATAAAATATAAAATTGTGTGTGTAGTTGTTAGCAAACATTAAATTCTTTTTTTTTTTTTTTTTTTTTTTTTTTTTTTTTTTTTTTTTTTTTTTTTTTTTTTTTCCCCCCCCATGCTATGTTTCGAGTTACGCAACTTAGAAATTTGCAGAATTCCTTCCTGTTATTGGCTTACATGCAAACTAGAGACTTTATATTTTGTACTTTGTTTTCCTGCAGATGGTAATTAATGTTTTTCGTTGCATTTTTCGGAGTCAGTGTCTTTTCACCTTTCTTACCCTATTAACGACATAGCCTACCCTCTTTTCTTTCTTGAATCTCGTCAACCTTATCTCTTCTCTCTTTATTCTCAGGTATATGCCACTCTATTTTTGTCTCATTTCCCAGAGCTTGTGTATGTATTCCAGCATTCCAATGCTGTGATCGTGACGTTAGATGAGCTGATCACTCGTCCGGAAGTCTTGATTACTGCAGCAAATGCACGTCACGCAGGTGACAGAGCAGCTTGTTCATTAGTCTTCATATCGTTCTTATTGTAGTGGATCTCGTTTCCTGTCACCGTTCATCCATCGATGTTGCCTCATTATCATATGTCCCTTTGCTTTCCTTTCCTTAATTCCAAACATTCCCTTCGATGAGCGATTCTTTCTCATTCATTACTTTTCTCTTCCTATTTCTCTCCTATTCTATTTATCAATGTCTTTTATTTTCTCTTCGTATTTTTACTCTTTAAGTTTTCTTATATTTTTTTTCCTGTTTCTCTTCTATCATTCTTACTGTTACACTTTTGTTTTTTCTTTCCGTTCTTCATGTTCTCTTTATTATTCATTCTCTTCCTTATTTTTGTTCTCTCCATTCTTTCCGTTCTCTCCGTTACTTCCGTTGTCTCCATTATTTTTGTTCTATCCATATTTTGTTATCTCTATTCTTTTAGTTCTATCCATTCTTTTTGTCCTCTCCATTTTTTATTATTTCCATTCTTTTCGTTCTCTCTATTTTTGTTCTCTTAATTCTTTCCATTCTCTTTATTCTTTTAGCTCTATCCATTATTTTTCTCTCTCCTTTTTTCGTTATATTCATTCCTTTCGTTTTGTCCATTCATTTTGTCATTTCCATTCTTTTTGTTCTTTTCTTTCATTTCATTCTCTCTATTGTTTTTATTATTTCCACTTTTCGTCCTCTCAATTTTTTTCGTTCTCTCAATTCTTTTCATTCTCTTCATTCTTTTCGTTCTCTCCATTTTTTCGCTCTCTCCATTTTTTTCGTTGTCTCCATTCTTATCGTTCTCTCCATTCTTTAAATTTCTCTGAATTATTTACATTTTGTCAACTCTTTCCGTCCTCTGCATTTTTTTGTTCTTTCCATTATTTTCTTTCTTTGAATTCTTTAAATTTCTCTGAATTATTTACATTTTATTCATTCTTTCCGTCCCCTGCATTTTTGTTATGCCTATTTCCATTCTTTTCGTTCTCTCCATTATGTTTACTATTTCCATTTTTTCGTCCTCTCAATTCATTTCGTCCTCTCCATTTTTTTTTGCTCTCTCCATTCTTTTCGTTCCCTGGATTCTTTAAATTTCTCCGAATTATTTACATTTTCTCCATTCCTTTCGTCTCTGCATTTTTTTTTGTTATTTTCATTCTTTTCGTTCTCTCCATTATGTTTATTATTTCCATCTTTTTTCGTCCTCTCCAATCTTTCCGTTCCCTGGATTCTTTAAGTTTCTCGGATTTATTTACATTTTCTTCACTCTTTCCGTCCTCTCCATTTTCTTTGTTCTTTCCATTGTTTTCGTTCTCTCCATTATTTTTATTTTCTCCATTATTTTCGTTCTGTCTATTATTTTTATTTTATTCATTAGTCTTGTTCTCTCCATTCTTTTTGTTCTCTTAATTCTTTACATTTCTCTGAATCGTTTACATTTTCTCCACTCTTTTAGTTATCTCTATTCTTTACATTTTCTTTGAATTATTTACGTTTACTTCATTATTTTTGTTCTATCTATTGTTTTCGTTCTCTAAATTCTTTACATTTTCTCCATTCTTTTCGTTCGCTGAATTCTTTACTTTTTCTTCATTATTTTCTCCGTCCATTCTTTCCGTTCTCTGTAATCTTTTCTTTCTCGCCTGTCTTTTCGTTCTCACAATTCTCATTTCCCTCTCATTTATTCTATCCTTTTTATTTTTCTTCTTTCCCTTTTTTCTATTTTTTTTTCGCTATTTCTGTTTCCTTTTATTAGATTTATACTAATTTGTTATTCTTTATTACTTTCGCTGTTTTTACTTTTATTGTTTCTCGTTTTTAAATACTTTCTTTAATTACAAGGTAGGTATCTCTAAGTTGGCCAGGTCTCCAAAGTTCGCCACTCGTCATTTTCGCCTTATTGTGTTAACTGTGGTTGCCGGAATAAGATTTGCTCTGTAAAGGCTGGTTCACAATAAACCGGAAACGGAAACGGAAACGACAACGAGAACGAGAACGGAAATAATGTTAAAATACGTTTAATATAATTTCCGTTCTCGTTCTCGTTGTCGTTTCTGTTCCCGATTTATAGTATCCGTTTCATCCAACGGATTAAGTAATGCATTATTCATAGCGTAATATATAATTTTAAAGTCTATTTTTTGTACTTTCTGGGTATTTTTTAATTACATTTACTATAGTTATGTCCTGCTTTATGACATTATAATTAAACATTGGAACTGTTTTTAACTTTGCAGCTTCTTCCACGATTAACTTAGGATCATTCGTTGCTGCTTCTCTGAGATCGTTTTAACCAGTTGGCAATTTAAATAACTGATTACATTTTAACTTTATTATTTAAATGAGTGATATTTTAGATATTTTATAAGTAAAGGAATACTAAAATTATTAATCCTGTGATAATTTATTAATGATAAAACTTTGTTTAATTCTTACTTTGACAATTTCTTCAGTATTGAAATATATTACATCTGTACTCTGATGGTATTAAAATATCATTTGAATTTACAACAGACACTTGTGGCGAGCTTAGGAAACACATGGGTCCTTACTTCGCCAGTTACATCTCCCTGTCTTTTTTGTTTCTGTGCGAGAAGGAGTATCTTATTCTTTACGAAATTTTTATTTAAGTTGCTCTTTAGTATCATATTGGAACGCAATTTTTTATATTTTCGAAATATGATTTCATCATCAATTTAGAAATAAATTTGCTTAAGGTGCCGAACTTATGGAGACTTACCTTAAATTTTACATTCCTTTATTTCTTATTTTCGTCTTTATTTTTTTCTGTACTGTCCTGCATTTTATTTCATTTCTTTATTTCATTCACTATTATACTTTCACTTTCTTGTGCAATATTAATTCTGAGTATTTAATTTGTAATTTCTTCTTTTGTATCTCTTTTCTCCGTCTCATTTTTCCATTTATTAATTTTAATTTTTTTTAAATGTCTCCTTCTACATTTCTGCATCGTCTTTCTTCTTTCTATCTTTCTTTTTTATTGATTTCGTCATTAATACAGTTTTCTGTTCCGTGAGTTCGCTATTTCCTTAATTTCTTTACATTTTTACTCATTATCTCTTCTTCTCATCCTTTCACCGTTCTTAGTTTCATATTTTCTCCCTTTTCAACTGTTTATTTTTTTACTTTATCTTTCTTCCTTCGTATTTCTGTTCTTCTTTTCTTGTTCCTTTCTCTTCTACATTTCTTTGCTGTTCTTTTATTCATCTTTCTTCGTTACATGATTAAATTTATTTAATCTATCTTCCTTCCTTCTTTCTTTTCTTTCTCTTTAGGCCTATTATAATTTTCATCTCCCTTTGTTTATTCCGTATTTACTTCTTTTTATCCCAATATTTTCCATTTCTTGCGATCAATTATAATAAGCTAGTAGCTACAATTATTTCTCCTTAGCTTTCTTTTCTTCCTTCTGTTTTCACTTTGTTGCCTTTCATCCATTTCTTTTTATTTTTTTGTTTTCCTTTCTCTTTTATAACCTTTTATTTTAGTTTAATTTCTTGCCTCTTGTTTTTTTCCTGTTTTAATATAATCCCCTCACTCTTTCTCTCCCTGTCAACGACGCCATGTATTCTGTGTCCTCGAGATGTCGTCCTGTCTCTGACACCTGTATCGCTATCGATTGCTGATTAACCGTGCAGCGCTGTGCCGGGCGGAAGAATCGATCGCATTGTCCTTGCATTTAAGACGAGCGCTTACCGAACTGGAGCGCACACCGGTTCGAGTCCCTGTTGATAGAATCTTGTCGAACATAAGTCATATTAGTAAAACTTTGAGCATTCCAAGATTCAAACTCTGAGGTGACGTGTTAAGATGAGAGAACTGAGGAGATGAGGATGATAGCCTGTCTGAAAGAAATATTGCCCCATCTTCGGTTCCCTAACTGCCTTCTACATCATTTCTCCAATATAACGCAATACAACAACGTGTAACAACAATCATGTTGTATAATGGAAAAGGCAACATTGCAAATCTATGACATACAACACAAATGAATAACGTAGACACCCATTTGTGGATAGCGTACAATATCTACTAAAGTTACGGTTTGTTTACGGCGATTATAAATGCTGCGATGATCATCCGGAAGTGGTTTCTTTATCAGCGTACATCGCTGTCAATTCTAATTTGTTTTGCTGTCAAAACTCGATTCAACATTTCTACATGGCCTTCTCTAAATATCGGTTATTGAACATGTATGCCGCAATGTGCGTCCTGAATTTGTTTCAGAAGCGACCTCCAGCGATCTGCGTCGCAACAATCGATCTACGTTGTCGATCATCGCTGTTAAGAAACCGTGCGCATTAATTTTAACTGCTAGCATCTCCAGGCGACAATCGCCGTAATAAAACCGCAGCTTAATAGTAGACAATAACACAACTGGACAGCGCAAAACACAAGTGGATAGTGCAGCAAGAGCGGGTAGTGTAAAACACAAACAGGTGCATAACGAGCAATACAAGCGGATAGCGTACAACACAAGTGGGTAGCTCAGAAGATAAATGGATAGCGCAAAACAAGTGGGTATCACAAAACACAGGTGAACAAGTCACAACACAAATGGGCAGCGCAATACACAAGTGAATAGAACATAACATAAGAGACTGGTTTAGAGCGCAACAAAAGTGGACAGCGTACAAGTGAGCAGCACAAAACACAGACATAAGTGCATAGCGCACAACACAAGTGGGTAGCGCAAAACACAAGTATGCAGTTCACAACGCAAGTTGGTAGCGTAAAACACAATAGTGGTTAGCGGATAACATAAGGGGCTATATAACATCAACAGAAGCGAATAGCGTACACCACAAGTACAACACAGGCGGAAACATAATTGAGGAGGTGGATTCCAAGTGTCCTAAGTTCTTTTTAAAAATGTTAATTTGCTTTATTCACGTTTTAATGTATCCTTTTCAAGCCTATATATAACAATATAAGTTTATTTAACAGACTCTCCTAAGACTTGACTTAGTGTTTGCATATATTTTTTCAAACAGATCTAAGGATGTCACATTTATTTGATCAGTTTTGTCATTTTTCTCATAACTTGTCATTTGCACTTAGGCCAGTTGGAATCCACCTCTTCAATTGGGTAGCGCAAAACGCAAACGTAAGTTTAGTGTATAGCGCGATCAGTACAAGTATACAGGGCACAATACAAGTGGGAAGCGCAAAACACAAGTGGATAGCGCAACAGAAAAGTGGGTAGCTCATAAAACAAACACAAGTATGTAGCGCGCAATACAATACCTAAAACATGTGGAAAGCACAAAACACAAGTGTGTAGCACGCAACAGAAATGAATAGAGCGTAACAAAATTGGGACCGAGCAAAACAAGTGCTAACGAGTAACACAAATGGAGTCCAATGCTTATTCGAAGATCAACAGGATTCGTTCCTTTCCAACTGAAATCGATACATTTCAAGATTATTAAATGCTATATTATTTAAGTAAACGTACTTCAACACAATCTGATAATTTAACTACTTGATATACATACGGTAGTTAAAAACAAGTCACTATCTACAGATGTTTCAGTGGGATATCCGACTTTTTAAATATGCCTTTTGTTTGACTAAATCACTAAAGATTGACGTAGCCAAGTGTAAATATGGGTTATCTCTGGGAAAATAATTTATAATTAAAAATGTGCTGGAAATGCCTCCCCTCCTTCTCCTTGCTCATTCACCATGTTGTCAGGTACGCACCTCAACATGTCTACGTCGATATTGTTTACTTTGGCTGTGATAATTGTCCGGAGATCCTGGATAGTTCGTGGTCTGTTTCCGTAGATTATTTCTATGAGATAGACCCACAGAAAATCCGCTGACTTCAAGTCTTGTGACCTTGGAGGCCACAAACCTTTATAGATAACGCGGTCCTCGATAAAAAAAAAAATGCGCATGTGTGCCATGGATTCGTTAACGTCGTGGCATGTGGCGTCATCCCGTTCAAAATATTCCTACATAAGTTCGATGTCGCCTAGCTGCTCCACGAAGTCCGTGAAAATGTTCTTATGCACATCAGTATTTACAGTTTCTGAATGACGGGGAGACAAATAGTAGATTAACGTTTGTTGATAGTTTGGAATGGACTTTTTCTTTTGCTAGTGATAAAATACTAACTACATGAACGAACACAAACTATTCGACAAGTATCAGTAAGGTTTCAGAGCTGGACACAACACAAGCACTGCTCTACTTAAAGTGACCGAAGACATTAGTGAAGCAATCGACTCTAATAAAGTAACAATACTAACACTTCTTGACCTTAGCAAAGCTTTCAACTCTGTAAATTTTGACCTGCTCACCCTTAAATTGAGAAATCTGCATTTGTCAGAGACTGCTGTGAGTTGGTTCGAATCCTACTTACGGGAAAGATAACAATGTGTTGTATCCGGGAATCGAAGCTCTTCCTGGCTTAACATCAGGTATACCACAGGGTTCGGTACTCGGACCATTGTTGTTCACAATATATGTCAATGATATTACATCTCTTGTAATGCATTGTAACTATCACTTGTATGCTGACGATCTTCAATGCTACATCTCTTCCCGCTTAGACTGAATAAATGACGCTATAGATAGATTGAACGAAGATATTGACTCGATTGTGACATGGACAAAGAAATTCCATCTTAATATCAATCCTGGAAAGACACAAGCAATTATATTAGGAAACAAACGGCAAACCGACGCTGTAAAGCAACTCGACATTTCCCCCGTTAAAGTAAGTGCAGTGCATATCCCTTTCAGTTCTTCGGAAAAAATCTTGGCATTCACATGGATAATAATCTCAACTGGGACATGCAAACCACAGAAACCTGCAGAAAAGTATTTTCTACTGTATTATCCATGTGCTAAAAAGGATGAATGTTCATCTTCCCTCTTGCTTAAAAAAGTCCCTTGTGAAGACGCTTGTATTTCCCTATTTTGATTATGATGACATTTTACTGACTGACCTTTCCAGCGACAACAAAACGAAACTTCAACGTGCTCATAACTTGTGTGTACGTTTTGTAAGCAATGTTCGTAAATATGATCATATTACCCCATCCCTGGAAACAATAGGTTGGCTTAAACTAGATAAGAAAAGAAATTTACATTCACTTCTCTTTCTCTTCGAAATCTTGAATTCTTCTATTCCTTCGTATCTGTCGTCTCGCTTCACTTACCTTTCTTCCCACCACAATCTGAACACACGCTCTCGCCATGAAACAATACTAACAATACCATCCCATCGCACCTCCTCATACTCATCCTCTTTCACAATAGCCCTGCCAAGACTCTGGAATTCGTTACCTGCTAGCATCAGGGACTGTCGAAATAAAATTGAATTCAAACGCTAACTTACTAGACACTTGATCAGTAATTGAGACTCGTTCAGACATGGTTTCTTGTAAATAGTTCTCTTAATCTGTCACAAAATATTTCAATATCCGGTAATTTCATTACTATAGATTTTTGTTATTGTAGGTTTAATTTGTAATTCAGTAATACAAAAATATTCTTTGTTCTTAACTTCTATGATAAAATGTCTAGCTTTCATTAATCAGGTAATCTTGTCGTACTTTAATTTTTATTGTAATTGTAATTGTAAATTTAATGTTAATTGTAATTTTATTGTTCATATTATAGTTGTAATCCTCTGGTAGAGGGGCAGAGAAGGCCTGACGGCCTTATATCTACCAGGTTAAATAAATAAATACTAATACTAATAAAATATAGTTTCACGTCGTTTCAAAGATTGGTTCTATCTTCGTCATCAGGTCAGAGGAAGACTACTCGTTGATATCGCTACATACAACTGTTTGTATGACTGATCAACAATCGTCAGGAAGAAGAAGATTATAAAACAGAAGACAACTTATATTACGTGCGGTGTAGAAAAATTAAGGTAAAGGCACCTAAGACTGCGCAGTCTCTAAGATTGCGCAGTGTCATGTTTTTATAGTTGGCAGCATTGTTGATTTCTGCAATCCTGTCGAGAGAGGTTGCTTGTCAGGTATAGCTCTATGGTCTGAAGTGTTTGTGTGAAAGTGGATTTATAAAGGTTTATCAGGTAAGAATTGATTTTACCCAGATTCTTTTATAAATTTACATATGAAGAAGGTTAAGTTTATTTAACAATTCCAACGATGTAAACCTGCATGCATGTATTACTGTTGCTAGACAAATACATAAGCTATGTTATGCACTTTTCCCTGTTTGTCTTAATAAACACTCCTGACATGTATTGACTACAATGCAGAATTGTGTAGAATACTCTAAGAATGCGCATCGGTGTGCAATCTTAGAGGTACATTTCGTCTCATACAATCAGTTTTTAGAATTTAAATATTATTTCTTGCAGCTTTCTACTCTAGTGTGTCACAACTTCGACGCATGTTAAGAAATCGGACAAAAAGTTAATATTTATCCAAGAATGTTAGAGAAAAGTGAACAAGAATTGAAGATGGTGAAAACATAGGGAAATGGAGATCAAATTTCCTTAACAGTCGAACCTGAGATTATTGAAGAGGCACTAATTTCACCAGCTATGATCTCTCCGTTACCAAAGACAGTGAAGTCAAAGAAAAGGAAACGAATTTCAGAAAAATCTGAGATTTTGTCTTCCTCTCCGTAGAAGAACTCACTTCTAGAAACAATGAAAACTTCTAGCAACAAGAAACAATGCAAAAACACCAGTTCTAGTGATTCTTCAGCTACAACAAAAAAGTCATGCAACATTAAACAATGCAGGAAGAGATTCAATTACGACAATCCATCAACGTCAACTTCGTCATGTCGGACAGTTTCAAAAGGAAAAATTGTCTGTCCTGATTGTGACGAAATCTATGAAGAACCAATTTATGAGGACTGGGTACAATGTAGTGGGTGCAAACAGTGATGGCATGAAGATTGTTCAAGCTACGAAGGCGTTGGACTTTTTAAATGTGACATGTGTTGACGCGCAATCTTAAAGGACAACGTGCGCAGTCTTAAAGGACAGTGCTTGTGAGATTGCGCGTTCACAACTTTTGAAAGAAGAATTTATGTAAAGAACAAATATTTTACTTTTGTAACTTTTTTCATATTATTGTGATCTTAAGAATCAAGAGTTTCGTTTCCGTTTCATAAATGTAGATTGCATATTCGTCTCAAAATGAGTATTTAAGGACACACATCCACTAAGTGCGCAATCTTAGGAGCATTTACCTTATATATCAGAACAAAGAACCTATTAAAACTTAAAATAATTAC
This sequence comes from Periplaneta americana, assembly GCF_040183065.1. Lineage (NCBI taxonomy): Eukaryota > Metazoa > Arthropoda > Insecta > Blattodea > Blattidae > Periplaneta > Periplaneta americana. Next base: position 65,799,671 of record NC_091118.1, read on the forward strand.
ATAAAAAATTAACCATAACATTAAAAAAACTGCCTGTAAAAACACTGTACACACAATCGAAACAAAGTAGTAAAGAAAGAAAAAGATAAAACTGAACTCAATCAATGACAAAACCCAATTAATAATTGCTGTCACTAGTTGAGTCTAGTTTTCTCTTTGTCCTTTGTTCTGTGACAACAACGAACATTATAACGATGTATCGAAAACAATCTGTCATCTACTAGTAAGCACTGAAACTTCTGATTTCTTGCATCGTTTCAATGTACTTACAATGTAAAAGTCATCTGTGGACGCAAAGTTTTAGCTAATTAAAAAAGTGGGGTACCCACTGAAACACTCTGTGTTACATATCGACGTAGCTCAAGACAATTAGATATTATATTACACAAATTGATACAGTGAACACAATTCCATATTTCATCACACGTAAATTGATGTAGCTAAACTTAATTCGATATTCTACGACACAAATCGATATAGTTAAGAGCAATAAATTATATATTCGTATTGATCTGAATGAATGGGGGGGGGGAAGCAACGATGAGTTCAATGGTTGAGCTGTTTGGACTTTTACCATTGCTAATTTTCCAAAATTGTAGCACAACGTTTCGAAGAATGGATCTTTCTTCGTCGTCAGGTGAAAACCTACTGTGGGGATCGTCACAAATAGCAGCTTTCAGTCAAACAGGTTACCTGTTTGTAACGATCCCCATAGTACGTTTTCACCTGACGACGAAGAGATATCCACTCTTCGAAACGTTGTGTTACAATTTTGAAAATTAGCTATGGAAAAAGTCCAAACAGCTCAACTATATATTCGGAACTTATTGAAATCAATTTAGTACTGTATAATGATATTTTGTTATACAAATTGATTTATTTGAACACAGTTCGATACCTTTTCTTTTTGTTACAAATCGATGTACTTCGAGAATTTTCGCTACTTAATGCACATTTCTTCTTCTTTTTTCTCCAAAATAGTTATACAGACTTGATATACAAATTATTAACACATGTAATACAATTCAATCCATATTCAAGCGAATTGGATAATTCCATATATTTTTAGTACCTATCGATACTATACTAAATCAGGTAACATAATGCGAATATAAATCGTTACATTACGGCATAAATTGATACAGAAATTTTACAAGGTATTATGTTAAAATTATTAATACCGTTTTAACAACATTTTCTATAGCACTGCATTTTAATAGAAAAGTGTGCAAGGAAAAGTAGAAGGAACCTGGATTTAATATTATCTTCGTATATCACTGTTAAATGCGTGTCGCAGCAGCCTATCGAAGATCAATGGGAAGGCCTGTCTCAGCAAAGGTGAACGATTATCCAACCACTACTGGGGTATCGTGTGGCCAACAAGATGGTTCTCCCAGCCATTATGGCTATCTTACGAAAATGGGTTTCACTATTCACTGTCGCTCCTGAAATTGACCACGATGCTACTTGGACACCGGTCCCATACACTGGTCGAAATTTAATGAAAAATTCCCTTATCGCGTGAAGACTAGAATCAGCATTCATTCTGTATCTTCAGCCCAAGGCATAGCACCTTAAATCACGCAGCTACGGAGAGAGACATATTCCACTTCAGCGATTACACAATTTCTGTGTAAAAATTATGCTATAGCTCAGACCTATTGTCTCTCAGATTAAATACTCGCTAAAAATGTCATGCGTTGTTTAATATTCATGATAATCCATGATCTTCTATGCTTCATATCATAATGTAATCACAGTCTAGTATATACAGTCACGAAGCTCAATACGTAATAAATATGCATCCATAAGTAGTTGCTAACCACTAGGATCGCTACTATCGTCTCATTACAGACAATGCGAAATAGTACCTGCAGAGTCTATTGTTTCTAGTATCCTCATAAACTCAAGCTTCGTGACTATATATACTAGACTGTGATATAACTCAAAACTGAAATATTGCATTTTTATGCCTTGACGTGCCTTTGTGTGTTACATTAAAGTTATATTAGATCTTTGGACTGACAATTTTCTGTGGGAGAAAATTAAGAATTCTCCATCCTTTGGCATATTTTCGTAACTACAGATGCCAGCCTCGAGTTGGTGTAAGGAATTTCATATGTATGCAAAAAAGAGATTCTTTCTACATTTGTACGCTTAAAAATGCATGACGTGAAACACACAAGAGTGTGGCATGAATTGGGGAAACCGTTCAGGAATTTCATGTGCAATTTCTAACTCAGCGGTATTCAGTGTGCATAATATTCTTTTCTATTCCAGTCTGCAACATACTACTATTTATTTCAAGATTTCTTTCAAACACTCTTAGATTACTTAGGCATAAGTGGCATAACTGAAACAGCTTGAAGATTAACAACGACTGTGTTACGACTGTGACATTTAGTTAAGTTTTATTGACAAAATGACTTAAGATTATGTCAATTTCTGATCTTGTAGGCAGTTAAAAAAGCTATGGTATATTCCTCTAGTTACCTAGTTTTTGAGCCATAATTATGAAATACATAGGCTATCTTTTGTCTAAGAAAAAGGAAAGGGAAAATACTAAATGCTATGGCTGTGACAAAATTTTCCATTGGCAGTCGCATTCGTGTACTTCTTTCAGTAACCCTGCTAATTGGTAAGTTCTGAAAGAGTAGAGCTTTTTTTTTCAGTATCTGTAAGATTTTTAGAACAAGATTACCTTCTTTAAATTTGGATTTACGTTTGACCAAGGCCATACAGGATATTTATAACACGTTACGGATGTGACAGAATAGTTAAAATATGAAATTTCAATTATATTATTATTATTTCCTCCAATAACCTAAAAATACAACTAACTAAAGATATAAAAGGAAACAACAATGCAATCAGAAAGTTTTACTGTGAAAATTAATCAGGGGACTGCTGTCTCGTCCTGTATTGCTCAATGACTGAATCACAACCGATGTGAAAGCTGACTCCGTAGAACTGATTGTAAACAAAAGATACACGATATCAAGGAATTGCTGTCTCGTCCTGTATTGCTCAGTGACTGAATCACAACCGATGTGAAAACTGGCTCCGTAGAACTGATTGTAAACAAAAGACGCACAATATCAGGGAATTGCTGTCTCGTCCTCTATTGCTCAGTGACTGAATCACAACCGATGTGAAAGCCGACTCCGTAGAACTGATTGTAAACAAAAGACACACGAAATCAAGGTCTGCAGAAGTCGCCCTCAGACCATTTTGTTAGCGTACACAAGGTTTTAAATCGAATCGATCTTCAAACTTATTTTGCGTCAAAACGATACATTGCCGGGCATGGGTTCCCAATCAAAACTTATCTACTTAGTCCCCTCTACAACCCCTAGAAGTTTGTAATAATAATTCTGAAACACCTGTATAATAACGAGATATGTGAGGAAACAATGAAGCATAAAAGAAAGAAATAAGAAGATACAAAGTAAAAAATAAAACAATTGCTCAAAGAAACGAACAAAATAGAAAAATTAAAAAGAGGAAAGTTAGGAAGAAGATATAAATAAGAATAATTACCGTAATGATTTTGAGGAAAGGAAGATAAAGGATAATAAGAAGAGACCAAGGAAGAAGAACGAAGAAGAAGTAGGAAGAAAGAAAAAGTAAATGAATAAATAATGAGAGGAGAAGTAATAGTTACGGGATAGCGAGGCATGTGTAATGTTCCGATGCAGAATATCGACGTCATACATTATTGCTACACTGATACAATGTTAGAATGCTGTTAATACATTATGAGGAAGTTTTGAGGGAAAGCGAAAACTATGTCAACGCTGTCGACCAATTGTCTATCGACATGGAGCATATTTTGTGCATTCAACTCCATGTACAGTGACGAACGACTTGCAATCAACAGTGCCAAATCCACGCGTCGCGTCCATCATCACACGCTTCCACGATTGTTGTACATTGAAAGGTCGTAGAATTCAAACGACGTGTAATAGGAAGTGTATTGTTTCATGAAAATTGTTGTATTGTATTGTACGCTATCATTTTGATCTTGATGCATCGTGTAACGTATAGAAAAATTAGATATGAACATCTTTTCCTTCGCTTTTCTAGATGATTTAAGACTTATCATGATACTATATAATTTATCAAAAGAAGTCCATATTAGTGAGTCTGTATCAAATCCAAACCAAACTAGAATATTCTACCAATGGCAATAATACTCACTCATGTAAGGCAGATCAATTTGTTCATTTCACATTCTGTTTGCTGATATTACTGTTTACAATGAAAATTCTTAGAATTTAGTGTTCTCCTATATTTTTGTCTTTTTAAACTATACGCATGTACTTCCGAAATAACATTATCATTATCGTCTTCTAACTGCTTAAAATTGCAACTGCTCTCTTACATTACAATTACAGTTGCCATTTCGTCATTTCTGAATAAACTCTAGTCTAGAGTTTACATCATACGATTTAATTACAATTAAAATTTTCTTCCTATGATCTGTAAACTGTTTCTGCAGTTTAAACGTTATATTAGAATTACAATAAAATTATCATATCATCATAATTGTCTCTGCAGTTTAAAAGTGGTGTTAGATTTATAATAAAATTATCATCTCGTCATTTGTAAATGTTCTCTGTAGTTTTTAAATGGTGTTAGACTTACAATAAAATATCATCTCGTCACCTGTAAATTGTGTCTGGAATTTAAAACTGATGTTAGAATTACAAATAAAAGTAGGGTAAACTAGGGTCTGTTGGACAGTCGGGCTTGTTGCACACTCTGTACTTTAACGTGTTACCTCGCCACTTGTGGGCACCACATTCTGCTAGAAGTCAATGACGGAAGTAGCCACGAGTGGGGTTACTTCCGTCATTGACTTCTAGCAGAATGTGGTGCCCACAAGTGGCGAGGTAACACGTTAAAGTACAGAGTGTCCAACATGCCCGACTGTCCAACAGACCCTAGTTAACCCTATCTCTTATCATCTCAAACCGTCTTTGCAGTTTAAATGTGGCAATATTAGAATTACAATAAAATTAACTCGTCATCTGTAACTCGTCTCTGCAGTTTAAAAGTGATTTTACTATTGCAATAAAATTGTCATCTTATCATCTGTGAACCGTATCAGAGTTTAAAAGTGATGTTGAATTACAATTAAATTATCATCTCGTCATCTGCAAACCTTCTTATCACTTTAAAAATGATGTTAGGATTATAGATACAGATGATTAGATGATAATTTTAAGTCTGTTAGAATTATGATCTCATCATGTTTACTGCAGTTTAAAAGTGATGTTAGAATTACAATTAAAATTATCATCTTAATATCAGTAAAACTCTCTGTAGTTTAAATTGTTGTCAGAATAACTATAAAATTATCAACTCGCCATCTTTAAACCGTCTCAGTAGTTTAAAAGTTATGTTAGAATTACACTAAAATTATAATTATCATCTTATCATTTGTAAACCGTCTCTGTAGTTTAAAGTGATGTCAGAATTACTATAAAATTACAATCTTGTCAACTTTAAACCGTCTCAGCATATTAATAGTGATGTTAGGATTAGAAATAAAATCATTATTTAATCACCTGTAAATCTCTTAGAAATACAACAAAATTATCATCTTGGCATTTGCATTGCAAATTAAAAGCGATGTTAGAATTACAATCAAAATTATCATCTTAACATCTGTAAACCGTCTCTGTATCACTGATTAAATTGCAAACTTCTTTACCGCGTTAATATTTAGGATTTACCTTGCTTGACTAGTTTCGAAGTATTGTGCTTCATTGCCCGAAGCCTAGTGGAGATCCCGCACCATCTTCTGTTTCCTGTTGTGGTTGGGTGTGTTCATGATTGTGTCGAAAAGGGTGTATGTTTTGAAATTGAGTTGAGTGTTCAGGATGTGATGCAATTTACTGCACTTTCCATCTTATAGCCTCTAAAGGCTCGTTCACAATAAATCGGGAACGGAAACGACAACGAGAACGAGAACGCAAATATTGTTAAATACATTTATTCTAACATTATTTCCGTCCTCGTTCTCGTTGTCGTTTCCGTTACCGTTACCGGTTTATTGTGAACCAGCCTTAACTGTCCTCATAGATCATCAAACGAGAAGCCGTTATGTAACTGCGCTCAGAATGGGCCTAAATTAGTTGTTGCAGGACATATTACATATTGATTAAGCTATGAAATGTCTCCTTTTGGACGAGCAATCCAGGTGAAGTTCTTAAAATCAATAACCGGTTGTAGGAAAAACTTTGCAGTGAGAAATGAGTTAGTCATCTTTACGGTTGGCTGGAGAACGGAAGATTATGTAGACAAATGGAAAGAACATCTTTAGATAAAGAATGGGAGTAGCAGTGAAGCATAATTTATCAGGAAAAAGAGGAAGGTAGATGGATCAAGAGACGAAAGGAATCCAATGTAACTCTGTAAGAAGCAACAAATGCAAAAAGAGCTAAACGTCGATCAACAAGTTAACATTGCATATTGAAAGAAAATTATGTGGAACGCAAAAGAACTTTAGAAAAATAAATAAACATACTCGTATTTGATAATATGAGCTTTTGTATTTGTTTTCTGTGATATGTGTTTCTAAGTCTAAACAGGAGGTTATTTACTCGTATTATGTGAGAAACCATTTTAACAATGTTTTGACGCATGTAATACTTTTACGTCTTACAAGTCAGCTTCTATAAATGGGAATACTATAGACGGCCATAAGGAAAAAAGAAAGGGAAAATTAAGAGAGAATAGAGGACAGAGGGAATGGTTATTATAAATTGCATAGGAAGAAACAAAATAAACAAAATAGAGTAGGGAAAAAGAAGCCGAATTTTAATTAAAATAAGTAATTGAAATAAAATTAGAGTTAATAAATGAGAACAGGTCCATAGTCAGAAAGAAAAGAGAGCAATAATTATCAACTAGACTACACCTAAAGAATGAGGACGTGTTAGGAAGAATGAAAAGGGCTAAGCGAAGTGACGAGATAGAGGAGGATATCAGAAGGTACGAAACGAAAGAGGATAGAAGAATAGACAAATGATGATAATAGGAGGGCGGGACGAAAGAGGATACTTCTATCCTCAGCAAGGTCGAAAAGAAAGAGGATAGAAGAATAGACAAAAGATGATAATAGGAGTGCGGGACGAAAGAGGATACTTCTATCCTCAGCAAGGTCGAAAAGAAAGAGGATAGGAGAAGGGGTGAGACGAAACAGGATAAAAGAAGGGATGGAGGAGGATGTTAGAGGGATCGGGACGGAAAGGTTAGGGGAGGGGGTATGAGGAAAGAAGATATAGTTCATGCTTTTTGTCAAGACACTCGCGATGTGCAGTACGGGAACAACGTTTCTGTGAAGGGGGTAGGATAGAAGGGAAGGTCGAGAGTGTGTCTACCGAGTTCAAGGCAAAGGCAAACCCATTCCCCTATGATTCGTAAGTAGACTCATCCGATCTCGTGCGCAGCTCTGTAGGAAGAGTGGGGGAGTGTCTTGACAAAATGCATGAGCTGTACTAGAAGGGATGAGACAGAGGAGGAGAGGAGAATGGAGAGAATATAATAGAAGGGACGAGACGAAAGAGGACAGGAGAAGGATACGAAAGGGTCGAGACGAAAACGATAGAAGAGGGGACAAGAGGAAGAAGGATACCAGAAGGGACGAAACAGAGGTGGATAGACTAATGGACAGACTATGATAATAAAAGGTCGAGACGAAAGAAGATAGGAGAAGGGATGAGACGAAAGATGATAAAAAAGGGACGGAGAGGAATCGAGAAGGGTCGAGACGAAAGGGTTAGGGAAGGGGACGTGAGAAAGGAGGATACTAGAAGGGAAGAGTTGGAGAAGGAGAGGAGAATGGACAGAATATAATAAAAGGAACAAAACGAAAGAGGATTGGAAAATAGACAAGAAGGGTACGAGCAGGGGTGAGACGAAAAGGGTAGGAGAGGGTATAAGAGGGAGGATGATACTAGAAGGGACGAGACAGCGAAGGATAGGATAATGGACAGAATATGATAATAGATGGAACGAGACCAAAAAAATCAGGAGAAGGGACGGAGGAGGATACGAGAAGAATCGAGACGAAAATGTTAGGAGAAGGACGAGAGGGAGGAAGATACTAGCAGGGACTAGACAAATGAGTACAGGAGAAGGGACAGGAAAAGATAACAGAAAGGGAAAGACGAAAGAGGATAGAAGGGACGGGACGGAGGAGGATCTAGAAAGAAGTAGGCAAGGGAGGATAAAAAAGAGAGGAGGAAATTAGAAGGAAGGAGACGAAAGATAGGAGAAGGGACGAGACGAAACATGATAGGAGAAGGGACGAGGCGAAAGAGGATAGGAGAAGGGAGGAGATGAACTAGAATAAGAGAAATGGCAGACTAAAGAGTATATGAGAAGGGATGAGACGAAAGAGGACAGGAGAAGGAACAGAGAAGGACAATAGAAATGGCGAGACGAAAGAGGATAGAAGGGACGAGACGGAGGAAGATACTAGGATCAGTATAAAGAGGTGTAACTGAAGGAAAAGGAAAAGAACGAATGATGCAAATAAGATGTAAAGAAAGGTGGAAAGGAAAAATAAATAAGAAAGAAAAAATAAGAAGAAGGGAGAAACGAAGAAGAAGATATAAGAAAAAGAGAAAGAACAAAGAAGAAGAAACACCAAATGCATGATGAAAGGAAGACAGGAAACATAGGAGAAACGAAAAATGAAGAAAACAAGTAGGTACGTGAAGAAAGGAAAAATATAGGAAATGGAGGGAGAATCGAAGAGAATAAAATACAGTTGGATGAAATAAAATAACGGAAGTGGAAAGAAAACTCATTGCAATAAGTAATACAAAAGAGACTGGAAATGAAATGGAAAGATAAGATGGAATCGAACATATAGATAAAGAGTAATAGAGGAAATAATAAGAAACTAAATGAAAGGAAGAAAGAAGGAATTAAGAGAGTAAACTTAAGAAACATATTTGAATGAAAACAAATGTAAATGAAGGAAATGAGAAAGAAATAGACGGAAATATAAACAATAGGAAAATGTGGAGAAGAAAGGAGAGAAAGAAGACAGATGAAAATGAATAATTGAAGAGGGAAAATATAAGACGGGCTTAGTTGGGGTTTCAGGGTGGTTGGATTTGGGTCACTTGGTATCACACACGCCCCCACGTATGTCACGCGCAATTGATCAATATTCCTGTGAAACTGTTGCAGAGCCTTCGTTTCAATTTCAGCTGACAGCTTGGAAGAATCCGATGGTCAGTCTGCCACCTGGATCGCTTCAACGCAGTCATTTGTTTAATAGTTGGTTGTTATTCCGTTAGATGGCGGAGAATTAATTTATGGCACTTGCTTTGTTATTTTATTTTCTTGTTTTATTTTTGATTGCAATTGGCTATCCAACTTCTCGTCAGATAGCTAGTAATCAAAGTTAAAATTTACTGCTTCCCCCATGCATATATACATACTTCCTTCTGTTTTCCACATACAAGGAGTTCTAGTCAACATTACATTTTTCACATGCGCAGTCTGAGCCGTTTGGGAATTCATAAAATAAAATCATTTTAAAAATTGAAACACGAGTGATACAAAAGTTATTTTAGTTTCAATATAATGTTAAAATACGGACTTCTTTTTCATTTTTTTCACGAACAAATGAATTTAGATTGTCACTTAGCAACGACTGAATGAATAAAACGCCGTTTACTGCAAGGCAACTAGCGAAATAAGCTATGTGTTGCTGTTTCCAAATTACAAGTATAACCACAGTCTAGTATATACAGTCACGAAGCTTGAGTTGTTGGGGGTACTAGGAACAATAGACTGTGACAGTACTATTTCGCATTGTCTGTGATGAGGCGATATTAGCGATCCCAGCAGTGACGGTTCCTCCATGGAACAGAGGGAATAGGCTGTTCCCTTCCTCCCTGCCCCCTTAACTGAGATTGTGAGATATACTTCATTCTAAAGGATAGGCCTACTTACAGTTTTCGAAAAGCGAAAACAGCTATCGTTAGCAGGCTTATTGCAGTGAAGTGACAACGACTCGAGCCCTTCCCGTCTGCTGTGCGTGATAATGTGATGGGAGTCTCAAGCAATGTTTCTCCGAAGCAGGCTCGAGTGGACACGAACTTACCCGAGTATCGCTGGAAGCTGTAGAGTTACCTCTTCCCTCGCGGAGTATTGAGAAATGTGGAATATACTGTTTCATCAAGCTAGTTTATTCATATAGTGATAATTCGGAAAACAATTAAGTTCGAAAATTTTTTCGTATGACATAATATTGTGTGTGAAATTATAAAATAGTTCTTAAAAATCTGTCCGATTTATGCATTCGCGGCCTGCGTTAAATATGACGAAATAATGGCAATGGAACAGGCGACTCCTGCCTGTTCCAACTTCAACGAGACCGAGCGCGAGCGCCCTGATGCGAACCAAGACAGCGATCATTGTATCGATCAGCTGAAGTCGAGAGCGTTTAGTTCGATCAATGTTGCTGAGAAAAGCGCGGTTATTTTGAATGGCAAACCTACTCCTCTCCTTACATAACTTAAAGCTAAAACAAAATCTTATACAAGACATTTTCAAAGTGGCTACTATAATTCTGTGAAATAGTTAACTGGGTGCTCGTCAAGCGGTAAATTGTAGGTTTAATTTAGGTTTATTTATTTTTAGTTAACGGTATTATATAATTAGGCCTAATAATAATAATAATAATAATAATAATAATAACAATAATATAATATCATTAATCTGTTTTATATTAATATATCTTTTTTCTGATTAAGTTGTTAATGGAGTAACAAAAAAAAAAGGAATTGGTAATGTTGCAAAATCATAGTACAGATTTTTATATTATTATTATTATTATTATTATTATTATTATTATTATTATTATTATTATTATTATTATTATTGTTGTTATTATTATTGTTATTTCTGATCTGTTCCCCATCGAGAAATAGCACCGCACGCCACTGGATCCCAGTGGTTAGAAACTATCTATGAATGCATATTTACTACGTATTGAGCTTCGTGACTGTATATACTAGACTGTGGTATAACATCAGTTCAACGTTGTTATAACCATGAGTATGATGTTCGGAAACCTCGAATTACAAATCCAGAAGATTATACTACCGCACTTCTGAAGAAAGTGATCTGTTAACATTCTACATACTGGTGGCCATAGGCGTGTTCTCGAAACTGAAGCTTCTATTAGCGCTGGTATGACAGCATGCTCCCAAGAAGAGTCTTAGACGACTCTCCGTAGAAAATACAATGTCATACATACGTAGTATCTTGTCAACGTTACCTGAAACTTTACCTCAGGTATTACGCAATGTTGATCTCCAGAAAGAGATGATATTTGTTTTTCATACCGCAGCTGCAACAGAAAAACAACATGGGTATTGTGTTCCAATAGTATGGTGCGTTATTTCTGCATACTTTCGTTAATTCTTCTTTATCCATTTCTTTCTCCATTAGTGTCTATTTTCTTTATTTAAATCCTCTTCTTTCCAACCTTCAGTCTTCTTTCTTCATTTTTTCTTCCTTCCTTCAGCTTTTCTGTCATTGTTTTATCAAGATTATAGTTTTCATTCATCCATTGTTATATCTTTTTTTCTTCACGTTTTCCTCTTTGTACACTTTTTTCCCCTTGCTTCCTTCACCCTTCCTCTCTTTCTTCGTTCAGTTCTCTCTCTTTTAGTTGTCTTTATTTTTTCCCGCCTTATTTCTTTTTATCATTATTCTTCGTCTAGTCTTTTTATCTAGATTTTTCTTTAAATCTTCATTCATTTTCATTCCACCTTCATTTTCCCTGTCATCTTTAAATCATATAGGCCTATTATTCCTTTTGTTAATATTCTCATACCCTTCCTTTGATACTGATATTTCTTTCATTGTTCATTCATTATATCTCCTGTTCTTCTTTTATCATCTCTTCCTTTTTTCATTTATTCTGTACTGATACAAATGGCAGTACACAACGTGTCGATATAATTGGCATTGGTAGAGAACATGATAATGTCGTAATTATTGATGCAAGAGTTCTGTTTGAGACCAGTGCTGACCAACCTCAACATGTAACCATAGAAAAGAAGAATATTTATGAGCCAGTTAGTGAATTCTTTAAGCGGAACTATAAAATTAATGGTGATACAGCTGGCGCCAGCGTTTTTGGCGTGTGTCTAGGTATACAGAGTGTTTCAAAAATACGGGGCATAATTTCAGGTATGCATTTCCCACATGTAGACAATCAAAATAGTTCATTACAACATGTGTCCGGAAATGCTTTATTTCCGAGTTATGGCTTTCACAACATTGAAATTCACCGGAACGTTTTTCTTTCCTCAGGTCGTTGTCAGTACAGAAGATGTTCAAAATGTCCACCTCTGCTTGAATACAGATCTCACATCGAAGTCTCGTTGACCTGGGAACACAATCCCAAACTCCAGCAGTATTGCGTATGTCCTCAGAACATGCCACAATTCGATTCCGAATGGATTCCAAATCATGCACCGGAGACGAATAAACCAATGATTTTAAATGGCCCCACAAGTAGAAATCGAGAGGTTCATATCAGGTGAGCGTGGAGGCCAAGCAATTGGGCCACCTCTACTTATCCATCGATCAGGAAACCTTCGATCAAAGTACTGAATGTAACCTTCGCTTCGGAATGAACTGTCAGAGTGCCCTCTTAATGTCTCCTTTGACGGCAACGACCTGCGGAAAGAAAAACGTTCCGGTGAATTTCAATGTTGTGAATGCCATAACTCGGAAATGAAGGATTTCCGGACACATGTTGTAATGAACTATTTTGATTGTCTACATGTGGGAAATACATACCTGAAATTATGCCCCGTATTTTTAAACACTCTGTATAGTGCCCAGTTTGTGAGCATGTTGCTAGTGTAGCTGAGAATGTACCACTTCCTATACACGTCAAATCAGCCATTTGCCAAACACAGTTGTCAGATTGACTACGGTAAATATAAAACACTCGCACTTAACGTTCCCATTACTTATTTCACTCGCCAAAACGGTGATGCGAACTTGTATAGAAGTGATAGGTTTGTTTCTAGATTCTCAAACTTGTCTGTTGAATTTTGTAAAGGGTTTAATGTTTCAACGCTGGCCGTTACTACTGATAAATATTCAGTGCAAATTCTCAAAAACCATTTATATGTACAATGAACCCAGAAATAAATAAATAAATAAATAAATAAATAAATAAACAAAGAAATGAATGAATGAATGAATGAATGAATGAATGAATGAATGAATGAATGAATGAATGAATGAATGAAGTGTTTGTAGATCTTATTGTACAGTAGTGGCAAAAAAAACCGGACCGAACCTTGTAGTTGATTTCAGAGCCTTTTTCACAGTGACAGCACGATAAACTGTTAACTAAGACTTTCGTGGTTCGAATCCTGTCTGGGAAGGAAACTTTTTTTTGTTCCTTATTCAAATTTACTTCCAATACTTTTCGATTCCAGCGATATTTTACAACTTAATTGACTTATTATTCCCAGAACATGAATTTGACCAGCTTATTTTCTAATGGCTTTGTATTTGGAACCTTCTCACAAACGTCAGTGAAGAAACGAAATGATTAGCATGGGTTGAATTGAGACACTATGCTGACTCTATTACACTCATTTTCAATAAAATAATTTACATACGTCCTAGATGCTATGTGTCCAAATATTAAAAAGAGAACAGTGTTTAATTTACATTGCTTTCAATATTTATTTTATAGCTTAAACTTATTACTATTTTTGCTCGTTACAATTTCAGCTAATTCTTTTGAAAGTGTATCTATTGGGTTAGATCTCACTCACTCACTCACTCACTCACTCACTCACTCACTCACTCACTCACTCACTCACTCACTCACTCACTCACTCACTCACTCACTCACTCACTCACTCACTCACTCACTCACTCACTCACTCACCCACTCACTCACTCATTAATTTAATTATTTATTTATTCACTCATTTACTTTCTTAGCCATTTATTTACTTATTCATTTACTTATTCATTCAATTAATAAATTTTCATTCATTCATCATTCATTCAATCATTCGTCTGTCTATAACAGGGAAAAGCCCCAATTAGACAGTAGGCTATAAATAGTTACTTATAACTTAAGAAATGAGAAAAAGAAAATGAAAAATGAGCTGTGCCAGGTCTATGGGCTAACGTCATGAGCAGACATCGGATTCTAGGGCAAATGCCTATTTTGTTTCTTTAGGAGAAAAGTAAAAATAATTATTAATATTTGTGTTTCATGGAAATTGAAAGGTATTCAAAGAGTTTTATAGTGCCCTAAAATGCCCTAAAACGGTCATTAGAGCCTAATTTGTTAATATTCGCCTAAAAATGCCTAACTTACTGTAAAGTTTCGCATTTTACTCTTACTTTTTATAATTTATACATGCATTCACTGCGAAATTTAAGGCATTTAAAAAGTGGAAAGTTTGCTTCACACCGGCCATGAAACCATTGATAAAGGAAACAAAATGTTTTGAATCTCACGACACTCGCAATAGATTTCACCGAATTTAACATGTTTGGAGGCATAAATGCCGACAAAGAACCAACCTTAGTTTTGAAGCAGGCAACAATCACAACATGTGTTGCTACCGATTCAGAGATATACTATACTATAAAAATGACTGTTTTCGGTCTGAAACCGATTAGCTATACTGCCCTTCAGAGTGTCATAAAATCACAATTTTTGGAGAAAGAGTGTTTTTGAAATATTTATGAAAAGTCGTAAAACTGCGAATTAGTAGGGTAAACCGTTACAAAATATTTAAAAGAATGGCCCTCCTAGTGTTAACACTACCAGAAAATGCAACAATAAGTGGAACTTTGTATTTTTGTCCAATTGAATCTCAATAACAACGGTTCATTTGAATGCTCGTTAACAGTTGCTCTTTCCCTCACCTTATTTGTGTTGAGAAGTTTTGTGCGGTAGGACGTTTTCCTGTGAAGTTTAACGCGATAATGCCGAAAAATATAAGTGCAAAATCTACATTGATCCGGCAATGGCTAACAGAATATTCAGAATTCACTTATGATGGAAAAATAATATTCTGCAAGATTTGTAGCAAACAGGTATGTAACAATAGTTGAAATATATAAATTCTATTAATTTTAATGAGTAGGCCTATAATATTTATACCTTGACTGAGCTATCCTGAGGTATAATTCTTTTTAAGACCACTACACTTTAACCTTTTAAATTCCGATAGTTAAAGTATTTGCAGGTCATTAAAATTTTGATTGTACGAACCCACTAACTTTGTGATAGAAATACGGCAATACAACAATTAGGATTTTATTTTAATTCAGTTTACTTTACATTTTTAGATTTCGCAAGAAAAGAAGTGCCACCTAAAGCAGCATGTGCAAGGAGAGGCTCATAAGGCTAAAGCTCAGCAGAAAAATCAACTGCAACAAACATTACTAACACAGCCTACTTCATCCAATCTCAGCAGCAATTTCTATGCTGATTTAACCAGAGTGTTTGTTGCTGCTAACATTCCCTGGAATGCAATTGAAAATCCGGTTTTAAGACAGTTTTTACAAAAATACTGCAAACAAAATATCCCATCTGATTCGACCCTAAGAAAAAATTACTTAGAATATACAATGAAACTTTAGCTTCCATTCGGGAGGATATAGGTGATTCTTACATATGGGTCTCTGTGGATGAAACCTCAGATCCTATGAATAGGTATATAGCAAATATGGTAGTAGCAAAACTTAGTCCTGATGGACCTTCGATTCCACACCTCGTATGTGTTAAGGAACTTTCGAAAGTGAATAGCCAAGCCATTGCTTATTTTGTAAATAAAGGCCTACAGTCTTTATACTCAGGTAATATAGACGATTCAAAAGTTCTGTTGTTTTGTACTGATGCTGCCTCATACATGGTTGCTGCAGCTCCACTTCTTAAAACATTTTATCCTAACCTCACACATGTAACCTGTCTAGCACATGGCCTTCACAGGGTTTCTGAAACAATCCGGAATGAATTTCCTCTTGTCAATTCGTTTATTTCTAACACAAAAAAATGTTTTTGTAAAGCCCCATCCAGGATTTCAATATTCAGAGAGAACTTTCCAGATATCCCACTCCCACCTCAGCCGGTTGTTACACGATGGGGAACCTGGATTCAGTCAGTGGTGTATTATTCTAAGTATTTTAAAGAAGTGGTCACAGTTATTGATAAATTACCTGAAACTGATAGTGCAGCGTGTGTGAAAGCAGTGAAAGATTGTCTGAATGACTCACGAGTGAAAAACGATATTGCCTACATAACATCAAACTTTTCTTTCATACCTGCAAGCATTGAACAATTAGAACGTGAAAAACAATCTCTTTGTAGCCAAATAGCAATAGTAAAGGAAGCTCAAGTGAACATACATTCTGCTTTGGGCGAAACTGGGAAAAAAGTTAAAAATAAGTGGGACAACGTATTAAATAAGAATGTAGGATTTTCATTGTTGGAAAAAGTATCAAGAGTGATATCGGGGGAAAGTGTAAATGTTCCAGTAAGTATTGATGTTTCTATTGTACCTAATTTAAAATTTGCGCCTCTCACATCAGTTTCGGTTGAAAGAAGTTTTTCTGCTTTCAAAATGATTCTCAGTGACAAAAGGCAAAGGTTAACTGTGGAGAGTTTAGAAAAAATTCTGGTGGTGTACTGTGCAGATAATTATAATAAAGTCTGAGCATGGAACTGAATTTCAATAACTTAAAATGAGTAATCTTGATATCAATAATCATTATTTCATTAGTTTCAATATATTAAATTTGTGCAGCTCTGTTTATAAATATAATATAGTATTCTTTTTTAATGTTTAAACATACTTTTTTGTGCGTATTTTAGTGTATAACTGAAACTTTCAGTGAAAGAAATAAATATGATACCTTGATGTGCCTAAAATGCCTATTTTCATTAAAATAGAGCCTAATTTTACAAATTTTGAGCTTATTTTAGGCGCCTAAAACTGCAATTTTTAGTGCCTAAAAATCCGATGTCTAGTCATGAGCAAGCAGATGGTAGGTTTCTCCACAATGTCGTCTGTGATGATGGTTGGCCTCCCACTGCGCTCCTCGTCATGCACATTTTGGCGTCCTGCTGAAAATTGTCTACAGCAGCAACGCACCATCTGCTTGTCCATAGACCTGGCACAGCTGACGATCAATTACAATCGGCGCTATCCCTTGTGCATTCAAAAACTTTATCACTGACTGCACTTCACGCGGCGGGAGCTGGAATAGGAACGTCCATCTTCAACCAATGCAACGAAGCTACTGAGAGAACTCGGGAAGTTCCGCTAGCGCATGCGCCATGCCAGGACATTACTCTATCACGTACACGCAATCACTTCGCGTAACATATGGTTTGCTAGCTGTGAGACGAGTGGGAAAGTTACTTTATGGACGCGCCTCATACGTATAGCACTGTATATATAAGTACAAGGTAAAGGTATAAATACAAATGAAAAATGCGAAAAGACGTAAATACAGATATAGGCCTAAACCTAAATACATTTATAAATACATAAATATGTTCTTAATTTTTAATAATAAAGTAATTTATTGGTCAGTATTCACTCATAATAAGAAGTCTAATAATATGAGTTAATTTTATTATCTTTGTACTTTTAGAAATAATTTCCTAATATTATTAGAAATATTAACTAATGTTTTCGAACAATTAACTAAAAATTAATTATGAATAGAACTGTAACACTGTTTTTTATTTTTATTTTATTGGGTTATTTTACGACGCTGCACAGTGTGCAATATTCCCAATCTAGCTCGACAAAATTAATTTCTCATTTTCCTTTGGTCAGATTTCAATGAAACTTTATATTCAAGTTTATATCAACCATAGAAAGATATGTTTCAATTTTTATTTAAATCGGGTGATTAAATCAACCCTTTCACATAAGGGTGGGAACGATATATTTGTTTTAATGAACATATTACACTGAAAATGAGTTCTTGGTATGAAATATTTGTCCAATGTAGAATTTAATGTTTAATGGGAAAGTGATATTTATAAATTCCCTTAAATAAGAGTGAAAATATTATTTTCTTTCCCACAGGACACATTGTAGCCTAATTAAAATTAATATGTGTATTAAATATTGAAATATTTGAAGTGTTGTAACAGGACAGAATATATTTTGAACCACTTCAGTTAAAGAAATAATTGATTTTAATGTATTTATTTATTTTGACCCAATGCCAGGAACATTAATATTTCAATTAAATATTTAATTGAAAGTTAATTTACATATAACATTATTCTCAGTTTCATAATTTCTTGTAGTGAATTATCTAAGTTTTACTTCACTCAAAGTGATATGGCAAAATAAATAATACACTTTATAACACAAATGTGCGAAATGATTTGAATTTACAACAATTTCTTTAAACAAAAGATTTGTTTTAAATCGGTCATATTATTTTATGCCGTAATGAAGAGTGTATATACAACTGAGACAATAGATCTGCTGTTATTTGTCTAGAATAAAAATTATAACACTAATAAAAATATAGGCTAATTTACAGGCGTGCTTTATTCACTATCCGTTTCACTGGAAATATCGCCAGATGCTTCTGACGTTGCCGAGCTGCTTACTGGTGGATTGGGCAGTAGTAGATTAATCACTTGTGGTGATAAGCTCTCACTTTTCTTCACGGACAGTTTTCTTAATGAAGAAATGTGGGGATCAGATGACACCAGCAACATTGATAAAAGATCTTGATTTGTAGATATTCTTGACTTCTTTCTGGTATGTCCTTCCCTAAACTTTCTCAAATCTTTGTTCCTTGCTTCTTGTGTCTCTTCAGAAAGTTGTCCAATGGGTAATATGCAAGATTTTATTATTTCTGTGCTGTGAACTGTTACCGGCATGAAATACCAGGGATATAATTCCATATAAAGTGTTTTTCTTTCTGCTGTGTATAATCTGAATGCTTCTAAATTTATATAGTAACCACTTGCTATTGTTTCCAAAATCACACAGAATCGTCGTATAAGTTCTTCATTAATTCCAGTAATATCACTACTTTGTTTTGAATTTCTGAAGAATCTTCTTGCAGTATTACCATCATTACTGGTGCCACTACCTGGTTGAAGTTTGTCAACTATGGGACCCATATCAGTTCTGAATTTTTCTTGTATTACTTTTTTCCTTACGTTACATACGGATTTGTCCACCGTTTGTTGAGGTTGGATAAAAATGTGTCCAATGTATTTTTAATCTGAACTTCAATGTCATGTGAACAATTTTGTAGGCCTAAAACACTCACACAATGATTAAAAATTTCCTCATTTCGTGATTCTTTACTGCTTAGCCAAACATGGAATAGTTGCCGCCGCGTTACCGTGTGCGCCGCCACTGAAAACAATTAATTGCTGATAAATGCGCAAGAACGCGAAAAACTTTGAAACAAGGATTCAACACTCTAAATGTTTTTTCAATTGTAATATTTAAACCCTATTGTAAGAAGAAGAATAATTTACAAACTAAAAATTGAAGTATCATTAGTGAGAACATACCTGTCTGAACAGGTTCCATGTCTCAGAATACAAATAATAACTATCAGCTGGCACTTTTTCGCCCACACAGTAAGCTACTTTGCCTACGACTGAACCGGAGCGAGAAATGCAAGGAAGAACTCAGTGTTCCCACCCTTCTAAAAATAGCTTGCTCCTGATAAAACAGTAAAAGCTATCCGTCACAACATTCTCCAAACATTAAAGAACATGAATTCATATTCATCTATGCCAAACTAAACGAGTTGAAATTTGATTTTTGTCCACCTAGATTGGGAAAATTGCACACTGTGCGCTGTATCAACATCTAGGTTATTTAGCGTCTGAATGAACTGAAGGTGATAATGCCGGTGAAATGAGTCCGGGGTCCAGCACCGAAAGTTACCCAGCATTTGCTCATATTGGGTTGAGGGAAAACCCCGGATCAAACCTCAACCAGGTAACTTGCCCCGACCGGGATTCGAACCCGGGCCACCTGGTTTCGCGGCCAGACGCACTGACCGTTACTCCACAGGTGTGGACGTAACACTGTTAATATTATTAATTTCTTACCAATAATATCAGTATAAATGCTTTATGAAACAGGCCCAAGGACATCTTATTCGATGGCCGTGTACACCATACTTACGGCTTTTAAGAAAACCTCAAGGTTCATTGTCGCCCTCACATAAGCCCACTACCATCGGTCCCTATCCTGAGCAAGATTAATCCAGTCTCTACCATCATATCCCACCTTTCTCAAATCAATTTTAATATTATCCTCCCATCTACGTCTCGGCCTCCCCAAAGGTCTTTTTTCCCTCCGGCCTCCCAACTAACAGTCTATACGCATTTCTGGATTCGCCCATACGTGCTACATGCCTTGCCCATCTCAAACGTCTGGATTTAATGTTCCTAATTATGTCAGGTGAAGAATACAATGCGTGCAGTTCTGCGTTGTGTAACTTTCTCCATTCTCCTGTAACTTCATCCCTCTTAGCCCCAATTATTTTCCTAAGCACCTTATCCTCAAACACCCTTAGCTTCCAAGTTTCACAATCATGTAGAAAAACCGGTAATAATTATAACTGTTTTATAAATTCTAACTTTCAAGTTTTTTGAGCGCAGACTGGATGACAATATCTTCTTAACCGAATAATAACGGGCATTTCCCATATTTATTCTTCGTCTAATTTCCTCCCGAGTATCATTTATATTAGTTACGTCCACACCTGTGGAGTAACGGTCAGCGCGTCTGGCTGCGAAACCAGGTAGCCCGGTTCCGAATCCCGGTCGGGGCAAGTTACCTGGTTGAGGTTTTTTCCGGGGTTTTCCCTCAACCCAATACGAGTAAATGCTGGGTAACTTTCGGCGCTGGACCCCGGACTCATTTCACCGGCATTATCGCCTTCATTTCATTCAGACGCTAAATAACCTAGATGTTGATACAGCGTCGTAAAATAACCCAATAAAAAAATATATATATTAGTTACTGTTGCTCCAAGATATTTTAATTTTTCCACCTCATTATAGGATAAATTTCCAATTTTTATATTTCCATTTCGTACAATATTCTGGTCACAAGACATAATCATATACTTTGCCTTTTTTGGGATTTACTTCTAAACCTCTCTCTTTACGTGCTGTGTACACCATGTTGTACATACAAGAGAATTAGATGCACTGTGTGTACATAGAGGTAATGAATGGAATAAATAAGTGTAGTTCTGTCTCTAGAAGGAAACGTGGGGATGGAGTTTGAGGAAGGGGTGAGATTCGAGAGAAGAGGAAACGAGAGTGCTGGCTGAAAGCATACGTGGGGATGGTAACAATGCTCCGCTACCCTCAATCTTGAAGCTGTGTCAACTGATAGGGGGCGTGTATCCGCATTTCATTTGTGTAATTGTGGGCGTGTGTGATCCTACACTATTGATCTCCGAACGACTAAGTCCCGTAGAAACGCGGACTGATGTTTTCTAGTGAGTTAAGCCTTTAATCCTCTTTATTTCTGCTGAGGGTTTCTTTTCCCGTATTTCAATTTAGAATTTAGAAGAAATCCCTATATCCGCTACCATAATAAATTAATGATACTGACATTTGTTCTTCATGTAAATCGTCCTACAATTATTGTTATTTTATGGTTCTTAGTATCTTCATATATACAGAGTGTGGAAAAGCTTACTTACTTACAAATGGCTTTTAAAGAATACGCAGGTTCATTGCCCCCTCACATAAGCCCGCCATTGGCCCCTATCCTGTGCAAGATTAATCCAGTCTCTATCATCATATCCCACCTCTCTCAAATCCATTTTAATATTATCCTCCCATCTACGTCTCGGCCTCCCCAAAGGTCTTTTTCTCTCCTGTCTCCCAACTAACACTCTATATGCATTTCTACATGCTACATGCCCTGCCCATCTCAAACGTCTGGATTTAATGTTCCTAATTATGTCAGGTGAAGAATACAATGCGTGCAGTTCTGCGTTGTGTAACTTTCTCCATTCTTCTGTAACTTCATCTCTCTTAGCCCCAAATATTTTCTAAGAACCTTATTCTCAAACACCCTTAATCTCTGTTCCTCTCTCAAAGTGAGAGTTCAAGTTTCACAACCATACAGAACAACCGGTAATATAACTGTTTAATAAATTCTAACTTCCAGATTTTTTGACAGCAGACTGGATGGCAAAAGCTTCTCAACCGAAAAATAAGAGGCATTTCCCATATTTATTCTGCGTTTAATTTGTTACTGTCATTTATATATTTGTTACTGTTGCTCCAAGAAATTTGAATTTTTCACCTCCTCGAAAGATAAATCTCCAATTTTTATGTTTCCATTTGGTAAAATATTCTGGTCACGAGACATAGGGTAAACTAGGGTCTGTTGGACAGTCGGGCATGTTGGACACTCTGTACTTTAACGTGTTACCACGCCACTTGTGGGCACCACATTCTGCTAGAAGTCAATGACGGAAGTAGCCCCACTCGTGGCTACTTCCGTCATTGACTTCTAGCAGAATGTGGTGCCCACAAGTGGCGTGGTAACACGTTAAAGTACAGAGTGTCCAACATTCCCGACTGTCCAACAGACCCTAGTTTACCCTAATCATACACTCATATACTCCAGATATGGAGGGTAGCTGCGAATATATTAAATAAGCAGTCATGGACAGCAGATAAGGCGTGGTCCTCCAGCTTGGGGGTTGGGCGAAGGGCTAACAACCCATCACCGTAAAAAACAGCTTGTTACGAATCCATACAATAAGGCTCGGAATGGCACTGATTCTCTGGCACGACCACAGCAAAGGAATAAGGTTATGAGATTTGGTACGTGGAAAAGCTATCTGCAGAAAATTTAACTGTGAAAATGTTACGGTGCTACATGCGTCAATTTTAAAATAAAATTGTATTTGTGTGAAATTTGATGTAAGCAATCTAATTAGAACGAAAACGGACTGTTGGCAGTTACTGACACAAGACCTTGTTTTTATTATCATTATCATTAAAACATTTACATTAATGTTTACAAACGAAACAGGAGTCAAAATACTTTATTGTCCTGATGTTCAAACTTACTGCTGCAAACAAAGTTGATCTAAACTCCTACGTCAGCGGTCATCAGTATACTGGACTTTCGGGCTAGCGTCTCATACCCGCAGATCCCTTACAGCGTACACCCGCGGCTGCTGGTGGGTATGCTGTCTCCCTATTCCTTCTGCACGACGGAGCATATTTTGTTGCACTCCTTGCATTCTACCCATTTCAGCGAGTGCTGACGACCACTGACCTACACGCTACTGTACGTGTGAATTGAGTACGGTGGACCATTAGAATGGCCTCCGCATTCACCTGACTTTTCACCTGATTATTTCCTTTGGGATGCCACAAAGGAAGCAGTTGACAAGCTAATTGGAAATGTATATTATTTTTAATGTGCCGAAGTACATATGATATCATATATTATATTATATTATATTATATTATATTATATTATATTATATTATATTATATTATATTATATTATATTATATTATATTATATTATATTATATATGTTATTATCATATGTAGCCTACTTCGGTACATCGCAATAATATGATATGCGTATATAATCATTTAGTGATTTAAGACGGCGGTCATTCCGTCAGATCCCGGCCAACTAGTCACTCATAACGAGTACACCTCAGCACATGTGTGGACTTCGGTCCTACGTTCATAGACATCTATGACGTAGTGCAGAGGGCGGCCACTAGAGGGAACCCAAGAGTTGGAGCCTAATCTGAGACGATTCTGTCCGACGCCGGGGTGGTATCCGGCGTGGCTTAGTGGATAAAGCATCAGCACGTAGAGCTGAAAACCCGGGTTCAAATCCCGGCGTCGGAGAGAATTTTTCTCCGTTCCATTACTCTTACATCGTAGTTGGAAATGATTAAATCTTAATACAACGCATAATGGCTGCAGCAGAAATCATACAAACTAATCCTGAAATCTTCCAAAGAACATGCCGATCTTAGCTGCGTCGCTTTGCTACTTGTCATAATGTCAACGGTTCTATATTTGAATATTTGTTAAGACGTGTTGAACATTTAATACTGTACACACATTTAATGATAATAAAAAGAAGCTCTTGTGATTTCACATAAAAAATGAAATTTGAAAGTTGTTGCATGTGGCACTGATACAAAGCTTTTGCGACCCCTGTTTTCTATCCTCAAAATACTGTACTTCATTCTGAATATACTTTTCACCCACAAATTTTCTGCACAGAGTTTTTCCGCACCTTGTATTTTCAACGAAGACATAGACACACGTACTGAATATTTACAAGTTATATGCTTCATTTCTTTTAAAACATATTTAAAAATAAATTATTATGCCGATTTATTGGTTGCTTAATGCTGGAATAATCAGTTGTTTGCGCCAGAATCCGGAATACCCGTGGTTATTTACTTCTTGAACTATTAAAAAACGGGAGTTCTATGGAATTCTGATAAAGATGATTCTTAAAAATGTCGAAATCGTGTTAAGAAAGCTGAAGTACTCTAAGAAATACTGGCATAATACTGCCTTTGTCCACCATCAGTTGCTCTTGCATTCGCCAGCATTTGAACCGGTTCTTGGGTCCTGTTTCATGAAGTTGACAAGTCCTACAATCATGAAAGTTCTACAAATATGTCAGAATATTGTAGAATTTGTTCTTTGACAATTCCTACCTGCTTTGACGAATACAATTTGTGAATTGTCAACAGCGTTTCATAAACATGACAATGACAGATAAAGTATGTGTAAACATGTAAGATCGATACCAAATTATTTCTTCTTATTCATTTTATATTTTTATAAAAGTAATCGATATGAGACGAGCTGATCGGATGATTTATAATGCATGCTATTATTGAGCTTGTTAAAATTAGTAACCATCGTTAGAAATTCAATTATGTACAGCGAGAAAATTACAATATATTAATTCTGAATGTGACCAGGAAAGCGACGACATTCCTGCCAACAATGCAGTCTCATTTCGAAAGGAAGCATTCATTTTTTTATGACGGACCCATTGATAATCCCATCACCTCCTGGCAAATTGGCTGCGCTCATGGAGAGCTGTGGAATGATTTCGATAATATATATGTATCAGCAGTTAAGTAATACTGAGTTCCATTTCCCATTCAATGTAAAAACACATACTAATTATTTTGACTCAAGTGCCTTATCTATTTTTGTTTTGTGCTGCAAATCTCCTATTTTGTACATATTTTCAGTTGATGATTTGCTAATACGAAAATGTAATTTAGATTTATCCTTTCTTTAAAAATATTTATACTTCGTGGTTCCCACTATAATCATTATTTTCTCTACTGCTACTAATATTGAACATGACTTACGTAAAATAAAGAATTTTCCCTAAAATCCATATCAATAGTCAATAGCCTCAGTTATATAGCCCCGCTACTGCAACTATAAATTGTCAACTTCCTATGACATACGTACGAAACATGAGGTGTCAGAATTTCATTACAATTCTACATACCGTATATGTAGAATTGTCAACACATGAATTGACACTTTTCTGTTTCATAAAATGAAATGTGTCAGAAAGTCTTGACAAATTGTAAAATTTTGCCTGTCATGATAAAACTTTTATGAAACAGGAATTTGACAAATTGTTATGAGTTTTCCTAACAGGCGGAATGTTTTATGAAACAGAAATTTCACAATTTGTAGAGTCGTCATTTGTTACTTGTCAGAATGACATATTTACAATTGTCAAGTTCTATGAAATAGGCCCCTGACCATCGTAGACATTTTCCTCATGGTCATTGGTGAAAACGATTTGTTAAAGACAATAAGAGGTTTGAAAGAGTCAGTTGCGACTTTCTTTAGTTACGTCTTTGAATTCAAAAAGAGAAAGTGGAGAAAGAGGAGAAATGAATTAAAGAAAAAGAGATGAAGAGGGGTGATAGGTCTCAAAAAAACGGAGGAGAGAAAGGAAAGGGTGAAAGTGATGAAGAGCATGAATGATGATGATGATAATGATGATGATGATGATGATCGAGGATTAAAGGATAATGATGAGGAAGAAGAAAAAATGGAAATGATGAAAAAGGAAAGGATGAAGATACTGAGGATATAAAGGGTGAAGATGATGAGAAAGGAAATGATGAAGTTACTGAAAAAGAAAAAGAAAGCGGGAAAATACCGAAGAAGAAAAGTGTGAAAATAAGGAAAAGAAAAGGATGAAGGGTTAAATGATGAAGGAGGATAGGATAAAGATATCGAAGAAGAAAATGGTGAAAATTAAGAAGGAAAGGATGAAGGTGATCAAAAATGAAAGCAAGAAACTGAATAAAAGAGAAAAGATGAAAATTATGAAAAAGTAAATGATAAGGATATCGAAGAAATGAAGAGTAAAGATGATGAAAAGAATAGGATGAAGATACCGAAAAAGGAAAGATAAAGATGAAGAAGGAGCATAGATAGAAAATGCCGAAAAACAAAAGGTTAAGATGATAAAGAAAGATAGGATAAAGGTACCGAAAAAGAAAGCGATTAAGATGATGAAGGATAAGATGAAGATACCGAAAAAGGTAAAGGTGAGGAAGATGAGAAAGTAAAGGATGAAAGTACTAACGAAAAGGAGAGGATGAACATAATGAAGAAATAAAGAGTAAAGTTGAGTAAGGTGCAAGTAAGATTGGAATGACCTACCATGATTGGAATGACCTACCTGCAGCGGTCTTTGAGGGCTGTCCTTCCTTAAGAAGATTCAAGAATAACTTAAAAAGTTGTGTATAAAGTTCAAATTAAAATTAAGGTGACATTTAACATTTAATTTTTTAAGGTAACATGTATTTATTTAGCCTGACGAGTTACTTCCTTGCTTTGAATTGTAAATTATTTAAAAATAGCGTGTAAGAGGGCCTTAGACTAGAAATGTTGAGCTTAAATGTAGTTCTGTTTATAAGTATGCATAAGGGTGTAATTATTTGACTTATTTGAACTGTTGTATCAGTGAAGAGAGGTGAGTGAGTGAAGTTATGGTTTTACAGTGCAGTGAATAGTTCCGATCAGTGATAATTTATAGCGTCAATGAAATGTGTTCTATAGTGTCAGTGAAATGTGTTATAGAGTGTCAGTGAAATGTGTCCTAAAGTGTCAGTGAAATGCGTCATAGTGCCACTACAGTGAGTGAGATGAAAGTAAAGTGAAATACTATTGAAACTTATGTAGGGCCTATACATATGTAGGTTGTATTGTAAAATTAGGTATTTTATGTTTTATTATTAATTGTAATTATTGTGTCAAATTGTATTGTGTATTCTTATTGTGTGTATTCTTATTGTATTGTGTATACAATTGCATTGTGTATTGTAAACTTTATTGTGTATTGTTTATGATTTTATTATGTATTGTTTATCATTTTATTGTGTATTGTTTATATTGTGTATACCACTGCCACCGGGTGCTTGCCCACTTGCAGTGTACTTACTTACTTACTTACTTACTGGCTTTTAAGGAACCCGGAGGTTCATTGCCGCCCTCACATAAGTCCGCCATTGGTCCCTATCCTGAGCAAAATTAATCCATTCTCTATCATCATATCCCACCTCCCTCAAATCCATTTTAATATTATCTTCCCATCTACGTCTCAGCCTCCCCAAAGGTCTTTTTCCCTCCGGTCTCCCAACTAACACTCTATATGCATTTCTGGAATCGCCCATACGTGCTACATGCCCTGCCCATCTCAAACGTCTGGATTTAATGTTCCTAATTATGTCAGGTGAAGAATACAATGCATGCAGTTCTGTGTTGTGTAACTTTCTCCATTCTCCTGTAACTTCATCCCTCTTAGCCCCAAATATTTTCATAAGCACCTTATTCTCGAACACTCCTAGCCTTTGTTACTCTCTCAAAGTGAGAGTCCAAGTTTCACAACCATACAGAACAAATGGTAATTTTACTGTTTTATCAATTCTAACTTTCAGATTTTTTGACAGCAGACTGGATGATAAAAGCTTCTCAACCGAATAATAACAGGCATTTCCCATATTTATTCTGTGTTTAATTTCCTCCCGAGTATTATTTACATTTGTTACCGTTGCTCCAAGATATTTGAACTTCTCCACCTCGTCAAAAGATAAATTTCCAATTTTTTATTTCCATTTCGTACAATATCCTGGTCACGAGATATAATCATATACTTTGTCTTTTCGGGATTTACTTCCAAACCTATCTCTTTACTTGCTTCCAGTAAAATTCCCGTGTTTTCCCTAATCGTTTGTGAATTTTCTCCTAACAAAGTAAGATAATTATTATTTTAAAAATAAAAATAAAGTATCAGGGCGCTCCCAGCAACTGGACTACATCCTTGGATGTAATAGATTATGAAGATAAGAAGTTGAAAACGAAGAGAAGTGAAAGCTAGAATAATAAGAATGGAAATAAGAGGGACAGAAAACAAGTGGGTAAACTGAAGAATATTGAAAAGCAGAAAAAAAAGAATAACAAATAAGAATTCACCACGTTTTACAGATGTTGAAGCTAAAAGCCTGAACTAAATCATCGCGGATTTGAAAATTCGACAGACGTGCTTGGTGTGCTGTATTTTGCTTCGTGCCACTTTAATGGTTGTAATATAGCGACCAAGAATTGCAATCTGTTCATCAGAGCGCGGGCCTGCACCGTGCTGTCATTATCCGCTATCGAGGAACTTTGATCTAATATGCAACGATGTAGAGGCGGCCATTGCGATAATAAACCACGTGAAATAGCGACGGAGGCCATCATATGACACACACACACAACACACACATCGCAGAGAAGCGTACTTGAGGTTAAATTGCAAATGCCAGTTGTTTTCAACTTTCAAATTAATTGTAAATGTCTACTTTTAGACAAGTTTTATTTCTACAGTAATAGTACTGTTCAGATCTCGTAATGCCGCGTGTCATTTTTAATTTCCAGCTTCTGAATGGCCGTTTTCCATTATGTATGTAATTTAAATTTCTATTTAGAATTCTAGCATCATTAAAAGCTCATGTTTTTTACATTGAATTTCCTGTTTATCAGTGTGGTAATGTAATAGATGGAGGACCAGAAAGGAAGTACTGGTCGCCAAGAGAATATGTAATTAGAAGATTTCGAAGGAACCAGAGATTTAGAAAGGGAACAGCGCATTAACCGACAAAAGTACTAGTAGCCTAATAAAAGTTTTATTTTCCCTGACATAGTTAGGGCCATCTGGCCTTCTCTTCCACTCAACCAGGATCAAAACACATACAGGAAAATACCTACCGGTATAGACACGTATTAACTTAAAAAATAATTAATAATAATAATAATAATAATAATAATAATAACAAACAAATAAACAAAATAAAAAAGAGAGATTGAATACGTATGAATATAACCACAAACAGGAAAATACATTCTGGTATACAAGTATGAACTTAAAAGAAAAGAATTAATACATATGAATATAATCACAAAACTAAAAGAATAGTACAATTAGTATAATCAGCATGGGTTACATTGAGACAATGACTATTGTGTACGACTGAGAGAGTATAAATGATTACAAAGTTAACAAGTTGAAAACGTGCTTAGCACTTTCTCTACTTATTTGTTCAGTTATTTATTGATAATTTGTATATTTATTTAGATATTTGTTACTTATTTTACTGATTAACTTTCCAGCTTCTTTACTGTGTTAATATTCAGGAATTTTCCTGGCGACTAGTTTCGAATTGTCACATTCGTCTCACGATTGGGGAAAACCTCGGAAAAAACCCAGTCAGATAAGCCCAATGAAGAACAACACTTCGAAACTACTCGCCAGGTAAATTCCTAAATATTAACACAGTAAAGAAGTTGGAAAGTTAATCAGTCATATATAAGTGTTAAAACTGTACATAGAAAAATGAAGAAGTATTTATTTTAATTTTCGTATTTTTAATTTATTTTATGCCCTATTGCTGACAGTCTTATATTTTTAATCAAGTGTGTATGGTAAACTCGGCTAATTCTGCAGTACAGGTAATTCCGCTGTAGTGACTATATTATTATACTGTGCCTTTACAACATCTTGAATATAAGTTTTGAGAGAATTTCAAGAAATTGCACATCCTCTGCAATATCATACAAAAAGTTGGTTGATTTTTGTGTTTTACTACATAGTTTTATAAACTCCTGAGTCCTTAGACTATAGTATGCTATATTATACTTCATACATGATTATTATATAAGATGTATGTGCAGAGACCCGAAGTATAGTATAATATATCTGCATTTGTGCTCTAACTGTAACCTTCAAAATTTTTTTTCAGCATTTTTTCTCATTTCAGTGACTTCTTCTTCTTCTTTTTTAATGTAGAATTATATTGAACTTTGAAAATAAAACAACAAATGTGTCAGGATTCAGGAGGATAAATGATTTTATTAAGAGACAGTTTCTGTTAGGTAATAAAATAATAATAATAATAATAATAATAATAATAATAATAATAATAATAATAATAATAATAATAATCTTCCTAACAGTGATAGTCCTGGAAGGGCTGTTCCGGTTTACAAAAGTTTTCCCGTCATCTCTTCACAGGGCGACCAAGTGATCTTTTCCCTGTTGCTCTGTAGTTCAAGATCGCTCGAGGAATCCTTGTTCTAGGCATACGCTTGACATGGTGAAGCCAGTTGTCTTGATATTGAGTAATATACTGCAGTACAGGTACAAGAAGTGGAAAGGAGGATAGCGATGGCAAAGAAAGCTTTTGATAGAAAACAGAGCATCTCCTGCGGACCTCTGGAAAAAGAATTAAGGAAAAGACTAGTGAAGTGCTCTGTGTGGAGTGTAACATTGTAGGGGTAGAAACATGGACGTTACGACGAGTTGAACAGAAGCATTTGAAATTTTGATATGGAGAAGAATGAAACTTGTGAAGTGGACAGATAGAATAAGAAATGAAGCTGTGTTGGAAAGAGTGGGTGAAGAAAGAATGATGCTGAAACTGATAACGAAGAGGAAAAGGAATTGGTTGAGTCACTGGCTGAGAAGAAACTGCATACTGAAGGATGCACTGGAAGGAATGGTGAACGGGAGAAGAGTTCAGGGCAGAAGTAGATATCAGATGATAGACGACATTAAGATATATGGATGAAGAGACAAAGAGGAAGGCAGAAAATAGGAAAGATTGGAGAAAGCTGGGTTTGCCCTTGGGAAAAACACTAAATTAATAATAATAATAATAATAATAATAATAATGTTACTTACTTACTAGCTTTTAAGGAACTCGGAGGTTCATTGCCGCCCTCACATAAGCCCGCCATTGGTCCCTATCCAGAGCAAGATTAATCCAGTCTCTACCATCATATCCTACCTCTATCAAATCCATTTTAATATTGTCTTCCCATATACGTCTCGGCCTCCCCAAACGTCTTTTTCCCTCCGGCCTCCCAACTAACACTCTATAATGAATTTTTGGATTCGCCCATACGTGCTACATGCCCTGCCCATCTCAAACGTCGGGATTTAATGTTCCTAATTATGTCAGGTGAAGAATACAATGCGTGCAGTTCTGTGTTGTGTAACTTTCTCTATTCTCCTGTAACTTCATCCCTTTTAGCCCCAAATATTTTCCTAAGCATCTTATTCTCAAACACCCTTAACCTATGTACCTCTCTCAAAGTGAGAGTCCAAGTTTCACAACCATACAGAACAACTGGTAATATAACTGTTTTATAAATTCTAACTTTCAGATTTTTTGACAACAGACTGGATGATAAAAGCTTCTCAACCGAATAATAACACACATTTCCCATATTTATTCTGCGTTTAATTTCATCCCGAGTATCATTTATATTTGTTACTGTTGCTCCCAGGTATTTGAATTTTTGCACCTCTTCAAAGGGTAAATTTCCAAATTTAATAATAATTAATAATAATAATAATAATAATAATAATAATAATAATAATAATAATAATATTTTGTTACTTGTTATTTAGGTACTTTTCTACTTTGCATGTATTTATTTATTTTATAATTATTGTTTCCTTACTGTTTACGTGTTGCTTAACAAGTTCATCACGAACACGAACGCTTTAATTTCCCTGCGTGTAAGTTTGATGAACTGCCGTCAAGTTGGCAGACTCTCACGTGTCTCTGCTAGATGAGGTGATTCTGTATTCTGATGTTGCAGGCGACCCGTGCTCACGAATTCGCCGGTGCAGGGCATTACGTTTATACTTAATTCGATGTAGGTCATGCATCACGCGCACGATCCGAACCATAGATTACTCTCGGCTCAGTGAACAACATTGTGACATTTTCTGTGCTTTTTTAAGTTTATGTCCAGCATATCATTATGACGTGTTTCTATAAGGTAACATATCTTTAAACCTTGATGTGGTAACAGTCTAGTATATACAGTGACGAAGCTCAATATGTAGTAAATATGCATCAATAGATAGTTGCTAACCACTAGGATCGCTACTATCGCCTCATTACAGACAATGTGAAATAGTAGCTGCACCGTCTATTGTTTCTAGTACCCTCAACAACTTAAGCTTCGCGACTGTATATATTAGACTGTGATATGGTTATTTAAAGTTATCAACAGTTTTTCTTTTAGCGATATGAATCGGTTGCGATATTTTACGCGGAAATACACGTTCCTCACCCCCAAAAAAATTGAACTATGATTCCAGGATTAAAGTTGAATAAAATATTAAATATTAGGTTGATGCTTAAGTTCGTAGCGTTTTTGTTTTCGTTATCACAGCACTGCGTTGTTAGGAGATTGTCGTTTGCCTTGTCATTTGTTATTTGGAGTGTTTTTCTTGTAAATACTCCTTACATTTTGCGGATTTGAGGAATGTTTGTGCTACATGTGGGCTAAATAAGTTGGCATCAGGTGGAAAAATGCGAACACTTCCAACATATTCTTTTGTTTGAGTTTAATAGAGGAGCAAAGACAGTGGAGCCAGCTCGAAACATTTATACCATCTACAGGGAGGATGCCATAGAAGAAACCATGGTTAGGTTCTGTCGTTTATACGCAGAAAACCCTCGTATAATAGTTAGTTTTCCCTCCACAGAAGATAATGTTACGCGTCTGGTGGACACCTTCTTGGTGTCATGTACTACGAATTACTTCCAAGGAATGTAATTATAACTACTGACATGTTTTGCCAACAACTCAGACGCCTTGCGGACGCAATTGAAGAAAAACGACCGGGAAGACTGCATCAAGTGCTGCTACAACACGATAATGCACTCCCACACTCCGCTAACATGACCAAAGCAGCTATCCAGAAGATTGGTTGGGAGGTGATTCCACATCCTCACATATTCTCCCTATCTTGCTCCCTCAGATTTCGACCTTTTCCGTCCTTTAATCAACAATCTTCAAGGAAGTCTTTTCATAACGAAGATGCTTCACAAACTTGGCTTGACGACTTCTTTAACTTCGAACCAGCAGATTTCTTCAGACACTTAATCAAAAAACTACTCCAGCGTTGGCAGATATTCATAAATAATGTAGGAGAATATATTACTGATTAATTTGTTTTCTATTTATCTCAAATAAAGATTCTTTCACTGTGAAAAAACGCTATGAACTTTTTCGTCAATTCAATATTAGATTTTGAATTAAAACAACTTTTCCTCTACATTAAAATTAAACCTCTGTTGAAACACTGTACTTATGTATTTACAGAACTCAAAGTATTTTTTGTTATTAGTTTTCCTTAGTTTAGATACTTAATTTCTCAATTGAGTGCTTTATTACTAGATTGAGAATTATCTTTCTCTTTGCGTATTTAAGGTTTCTCGAGTGGTACTCAAAAAAATTTCAAATTAATATATTTTGTTAATCTTCTATAGCATAGATGTCCAATTATACGAGGTAACCCCTGGCGTAAGCAACCCACAGCTCATATTCTTTAAGGTCATTTTTCCTATTTTATATGGAAAGTTATTGGCCTTAGCAGAGCATGATTGACGTGCAATTTCTCCTGGTTCTATAGGCGTTTGGTCACCCATGTTCTATAGCAAAATAATATAAAAACATGAGATATATTTTATTAACCTTCTAAAACAAAGACATACGAATAACATTACATGTATTTTCAGAAATAAAATAAATATGAAACACATTATATATATGTATATATATATACACACACACACATATATATATATATATATATATATATATATATATATATATATATATATATAGTTAATCTTCTGAAACAAAGAAATACAAAACACAAAATATTCATTCATTCATAATATTCTGCCCAAGGACAAGTCTTGCACTGCAAACTCAGCATTCTCCAGTCTTTCCTATTTTCTGCCTTCCTCTTAGTCTCCGCATATGATCCATATATATCTTAATGTCGTCTACACATGATTTATACTCATATTTTGTTAGTCTTCTAAAACAAAAGATATATGAAAAGCGTGATATATATTTTTGTATTTTCTAAAACAAAATAAATACGAAACACATTATATATATTTTTGACGGGTCAGTTCAAAAGGAAAACAACTAAAAATTTAAAGTTTTGAGAAACCTGCATTTTAGAGCTTCATGTAGTGAAAAATCCAAGGATTATTGAAATTACTCCAAATTCTGTTAATGATGTTTTATACGAAATGTGTACTTTAAGTTTGGAATTATTGTGTGTTAATTGGATTTTTCACAGCAACATGAAGCTTTAAAATGCAATTCTCTCAAAAGTTTGAATTTTGAGTTGTTTCCCTTTTGAACTGGCCCGTAGTTTTGTTAATATTCTATAAATAAATAATTAAAAAACATGAAATGTTCATTTTGCGTAAGGAAAGAAACATGTTCAGTGAAACCGATTCTTACTTCACAGACACTATGTATAAAGAACAAAGGACTGTGCTAGTTTGTTTGCACTATTTCGAAATCACATTCCACGCTCCGTACCGCACGACATACAGATACAAATTGAATTCAGGGAGTCCGGCGAACACAATTGGCTAAAAAACAAAAGCGACTGTCAGCCATTGTTGCGCATGTGGAGCGTGTTCAGTCGCCAGGGACTCTTCTTCGCGTCTTCCTGTTCAGATGTGTCACATCCTGGGTTTATAGAGTAGACCTGCAACTGTGGCAAACGGAGAAGTTTCTGTTCCATATCGGAGGACGGTTGTCAGTCCTGACATCAGAACATAAACGAAGCGTTAACAGTACAATTTAAACATCAGGCTATAAGGCGTATATTCGAGAGTCTTTTGTTTTCACTACCTCATTAGAGGAAGTATGATTCTGAAAAATTCTGTATCAAAATTCACTTTAAAAAAGCATGTTTTTTTAGTAATTTTATACCGGGAAAGTGGTTTTGAGTGTCGACTATCTGTCTATATTCCTTATAAATTGTTGGACGGATTTTGGTCATGTTTTTTTTTTATTTACAAGTAAAATTACCCGGGAATGACGAATATGAAATACAACAATGGTTCCCATACGTTTTGAAGGCGTGACCCAATTTTGAGCGTGACATTTTTACGATTCCTCACTATCGTACTGTTACTTAACTCTATTCGAAAAAAAACCTGTAAAAACGATAATCTTACTCAAAATCAGTGTACTGATACCTGCAAGAGAATAAATCTGAATATGCAAATCTATTTTCCAATTTTATTTGGCTTCTTAGACCGTATTTCTTTGCTGATATATTTTTCGAACACTCAAATACTTTTAATAGTAGTTTGTAAGGTCAAGTTGTTAATATAAGAGTCAGATATAACATTTTAGAATTTTTAAGGAAATTTATATCTTATCGATATCACTTAGTAAAGTGCATTTTATTAATTCCAATGAAGGCCTCATGAATAACTCGTGGAAAATTTAGCTCCATACTGTATGATAGGACAAGTGAGGAGCATAGTATCAAAGTTAGTACAACTCCATTTTTTGCGATTTCGAGATATTGTTTCTCATAGAATTTTGTGTGCTGGATGAAATTCTGGAACTGTTTAGGCTCAAAAACGGACAGAACAAAGCGAAAATAGCACTTAATTGTGCGCTTTAGAATCAAAATGTAGACAACTCCATTGTGTCTTGGTTTCAAATTAGGATAATTCCTTCATTAGCCAATGAGAAGCCCACATTCGTACCATCTTTTCCCATCACGCACTGCGAATTCTACGTGGCTGATTGTTTATATATTCGGTTTGTGGATGAATAAGTACTGTTTTACGTAAATTTGCTTTGAAACCGAATTAGAAGACTTAGGTTCAAAAGTAGATAATTTTACTTTAAGTATGGCTTCATTTGGCTTCAAAAACAGACAGCTCCACTTTAAATATGACTTCATTTGGTTTCAGAAACAGACAACTCCATGACTTAGTTTCAGAGATGGACAACTCCACTTTTTAAACTTAAATTTCGACCTGAATATTAATTTTAATCACATTTTGAGACTGAAAAAAATATTTCTATGACCTATGAGAATGCAAATCTGGCTTTCAGATAGTAGCTCCCTGTGAAGCAAGTTTGAATAATTTCAAGGAAAAATTGTTCCGGGGCCGGGTATCGATCCCGGGACCCTTCACACAGAATTTGTGTGCACTCAAAGTTGGGTTCTGGCTTCTTGTCAGCCCATTTGAGTTGTGTTGATATAAAGGAAAAATTGTGACGGTGTCTTGTATGGTTCCTGGGGGTAGCTCAGTCAGAAAAGCATTCGTGCGCTAAGCGAAGGGTCCCGGGATCGATACCCGGCCCCGCAACAATTTTTCCTTGAAATTATTCAAACCCATGAGAATGTTTAAAAAATGTACGTATAACGGTGACATTGGCTTCCAAGGATCTAGTTTTTCGCCTCTCCTGCAAAAAAAAAAAGCAAAAGTGGAGTTTTCCAACTTTGATACCAAGCTCTTCAAATATACTGCGTCTTTTTTTTTTTTTTTACAGATATGCTATTAAATTTGAATTAGAATAATTTTAGAGAGTTATAACCTCAATAACTTCGTAGTCGTTCAAACTTCTCAATTGAGAAATTTTGCAGAGAATTTATGTCTTCTAGAGATTTTTTCTGAGAGCACAGTACGTTGATTTCTATGTTTCTTATTTTGAACACTTTCCGTTTCACGAAATTTATTTTCCAAACTTTGAATCGTATTTCGACCTAGAAATTTTACATCTGGGAATCTCAATTGACATAATCCGAGCCGATTCAGTGCACACGTACGAATCATACATAAACACTCTTTGTCGATAGAATACCTGGATTCAACCATATTAACTTAACACGCACATTCCGAATAACGTCGCCTAAGAAACACGTGATTATCCTGCAAAATTATAACACAGACTGAAGTGACGTGATGTTCAGGCAGCGGACTTCACAATCAGCCGTATGGCGGCGCTATCGGCTTGACTTCCCGCGGACGGATGGGCCGAGCGCGCGGGTCAGTGTTTATTGATCACCCACTATATTTTAATATCTATAACACTTCTGTTTTTGAAAAATAACGCATGATTAAACCTTACAATTAGTGAACGTAATCAAAAGTCTTACTTTTGTGATTATAGAAATATAATTAGTTTGTGGTCTGGAAATGATCTTATATTGTTCATGTATACTGAAACTTTGTAGATTGCCAGCTTTTCAGTATACTTTACCTTATTTGAAAGTAAATGGAATTTTATCCATAACTATAGTAGATAGACAAACAAAATTATCACCATAGGCCCTGCATGTGAAGTGGACAGAGAGAATAAGAAATTAATTTGTGTTGGAAGGAGTGGGTGAAGGAAGAATGATGCTGAAACTGATCAGAAAGAGAAAAAGGAAACGGTTGGGTCACTGGCTGAGAAAAAAACTGCCTACTGAAGGATGCACTACAAGGAATGGTGAACGGGAGAGGAGTTCGGAGCAGAAGAAGATATCAGATGATAAACGACATTAAGATAGCCTATGTGGATCATATGCGGAGACTAAGAGGAAGGCAGAAAATAGGGAAGATTGGAAAATGCTGGGTTTGCAGTGAAAGACCTGCCCTGTCAACAATGTGACGCTGAAACTTGTGTTCAGGTTACTGCACAGCGACAGTCTTGTTAGGCCTAGCCTCTATTATATTGTATTTTATTTTATTTTTTATGATTGGCTAATTAATATCAATCCGGCACACTCACAGTCACACTCACATTCGTATAATTTTCCAGACTCTAGACAGCCAGGTAATTTTTCTTCTCCAAGAAAAATTCACCGAGAGCCAAGCCCGGGAATCGAACCCGAGACTTTCAGATCTGGAAACCAACATGCTGACTAACAGACCACGGAGGCAATCTCAATTTTCATGAAACATAAATATTAATAATTTTTTTTTCCTTTCTCCTAAAGCAGTGATGTCAAAGCAAGCGCATTTTTCTGACCTTGTCGTCGTGCGCGGGCATCAAGCGCTAAGTATGGAAAGAGGAAGGGTTGTGTATATGAATAAGCAATCTGTTGGATTAAGAAAACAATGGTGCACAAACTTCAAACGGAACGTGAAATTTCATGTCGTTATTTTTATATGGCTTCTTTCTGTTTGATATTATCTATATTAAAACAAAAGTACTAATACCAATTTCTTAATATTGCAGTTGTGTTTAAAATGTTAATAACATAATAAAGAGTTAAGAAGGAATATTTACATAAATTCCGTAGTAGTACAACTATACTGTACTAAATGAATGAAACACATCATTCATAAAGAAAATGGTATCCCAATAAAAGAGATTGAGTATGACATTATAAGTTGGAATTGATATTGATGGTACCTTTAGCCTTATAAAGGTAATCAATAAATTAATCAAAACAATATTATAGTACAAAGGAAAGTTACCTAGGTGCTGTATATGTTTTAAGTGTAACTAATATTACATAACAAAACTCTTATAGCATTATGCTTTTAAGGTGATATTGGTGAGCAACTTCCAATCACCAGAATATTAAATGAATTTCTCGAAATATGATGAAGCTATAGAGCTGAAATTTTTACGACACATGGGCACGTATCTTTTGCTTATGATGTAACAGTAATTGCTTTGTTAATTCATTTCCTTACTAACAATTTCCATGCGAATATTTTAAAAATTTTCAATACACTATCTTCAGTAATACGTATTTACGGTATATTAGATTTACGAAAACATTCTGTAAGGCTACTAAATAAATAGGCCTATATCTGAAAATTTCACTTTTCTATCAAAAAAGTTGAGAAATATTTCTTTTGAACAAAAAATCAAACTTATGAAAAATGAACATTAAAATTAAAACTTAGGGGAGAGTCGGGTAGTAGCGGACATCGGGTAGTATCGGACAGTGCGTTTCTTTCATCTACCACCATATGGTAGTACCTGAATGACATGGTTACGTTTCTCTATGCGACATCATAGAAACGTAATCATGTCAATCAGGTACTATCATCGTGTGGTAGATGAAAAAAATTCACTGTCCGATATTACCCGATGTCCGATACTACCCGACTCTCCCCTACATCTTATAATGCACTTATACTTCTCAGACAAATCTAAAAATGAACATAGATACAGTTATAATAAATTCCCTTCCCTTTATCCATTGAATCAGTGCTGGCCATCCCTGAATATAGCTCGACCAAGTGGCATATACTACCTCTTTCGTCTGTCTCTTTCCTTTCCGCTGTAAAGCGCTCAGGCTCTCCTGGGCTCTAAAGCACGCGCTTGCTCCTATGGGCATCAATTGACATGACTGTCCTATAGGAAAAAAATAAGCATTTGCTCTAAAATCCGATGTCTGGTAATAATAGATTCAAAATACGTAAAGTATGTGATCTTTACGTAGTGAATTGGAATACAGTATTTTAAATATCTAACTAAATAGAATAATTTAGATAACTGTGAATAAGAATTTACATCAGCCACATTTCGCTTCATTTTCAATCCATAACATTTCCGATCGCCTAAGAGCTGGTGTGTGTGAGGATGCTAGGGGAGTTTTCACAATAAATAGTTCCCATGTGCGGTGATCGTAGTCCGATGGGTTCTCCCTCCCCCAGGAGAATTAAAATAAACTGTGCGTATCTTACAAAACGACTTGTCAGGACATAATAGATATACAAATGTCAGCCAAGCAACGCGCTCCACAATTTGCTTAACAGTGACGTAATATCGTCTTGATAAATCCGGTGTGCTACACAAAACCCCCTCTAATATCCCAAGGAGTGATTTTCCTCTCGAAGGCTCGCATCTCGTTCATCCCCCCCCCTCCCAATCTCCTACCCGCAAGAGAGAGGCTCTCAATTCCGCTCCTCTGATTGCTTAGCTTCACGTTTCATTAAACAAAGACCGGATTCGATCTAGAGTCTGCGGTGTCGAACCCACGGCTATCACTTACCAGACTGGCAGGCGAGCGAGAGAATGCGGAATTAATCTCCAAGCAGTTGGCCGCATTGTTTCAAAACTCAATTTCGTCCAAAAATTCCGTATGCAAAATGGAGATTTATTACGATGTTTCAAAGTTTATTTGCACTGGAGGCGTTCATAACTTGTTCTAGGCATCACACACAACACGACTGAGCGTGGACACACAATACTTTTCGTTGTTGAAGTTCTCTAACTCGCAATGCTTATAGTTTAGTCTTAGTAACGGCTGAAAACAGTTAAAATAATAAGTAGACATAGGCGTAAACGGATGGTCTGACTGATATACATATTGATTCATACCGTACGTTTGAGCAAAGAAACAGTCATTTCATTTCTACCTCTCGAGGTAGGCCATGCCTCTTACGTAGAGCAATGCATTCGTATGAATGTTTCGACTGCCTGAGAAGGTTCGATGCTCGGTTCTTCCTTTCCTACTTTTTAATTTCTAACTCCGATTCCACGTGATTCTAGAATATTCTAGTTAATACTTCTTTAAAACGAGAATGCGTATTCGATCGAAACATAATTCCTTTCATAGTTATCTGCTCAAGTGTAAGTCTTTCATTGCAAATCCAGCATTTTCCAATCGTCGTTATTTTCCGCCTTTCTTAGTCTCCGCATCTTAATATTTATTTATTTATTTACTTATTTATTTATTTATTTATTTATTTATTTATTTATTTATTTATTTATTTATTTATTTATTTATTTCATATTCTGTCCACTTCACACGCTTCATTCTTCTCCATATCCACATTTCAAATGCTTCCAGTCGTTTTTCTTCACTTCGCCTTAATGTTCATGTTTCTGCCCCATATAATGCTATATTCTCCACAAAGCACT
This sequence comes from Periplaneta americana, assembly GCF_040183065.1. Lineage (NCBI taxonomy): Eukaryota > Metazoa > Arthropoda > Insecta > Blattodea > Blattidae > Periplaneta > Periplaneta americana. Next base: position 65,841,005 of record NC_091118.1, read on the forward strand.
TCGCTAGTTTCTTCCTTAGTCCTTTTTCCAGAGGTCCGCAGAAGATGCTCCTTTTTCTGTTAAAAGCTTCCTTGGCCATTACTATCCTCCTTTTGACTTCCTTTCTGCAGCTCATGTTAGTGTCTATAGTACATCCCAAGCTGTCCACTTGTTCTACTGCCTCATTTAGAATTCTAAACTTTATTTGTCTTCGTATACCATGATCTTCGTCTTGTTTGTATCCATCTTCATCCTATACTGCTCACAGCTGTCATTTAGCTCCAGTAGCCTATCGTCTCCTCTTCTGCTAATAACGCCACATCAGCAGCAATCTTATGCACTTTATTCTACTTTTACCTCTCCCATGTTCTGAAAACAGTTCTTCACCATATCCTCCAAGTAGATGTTGATAAAAGCATCCTTGTTGTACTCCTCTCCCTATTTCACTTCCTTCAAACATTTCTTCTCCTATCCTGACTTTGACTCTTTGTTTCATATATAGATTACTGAATAGCCTTCTGTCTTTTCAATTCACACTTATTTTCTTCAGGATGTTCATCAATTTGTTCTAATCCACTCTGTCAAATGCCTTTTCTTGGTCCACAAATGTGTTGTAGTAATTGTAAGTCGCTTATCTTAGTGATAATTCTGCTTGAACATGAAATTTATGTAGCCACATTGACAACTAAATTGAGGCATTTTAGCTGCTTGATCACAACATAACCAAAGCCACGGCGTAGCTCAGTCGCCTGAGACGTTTGCCTGGTGATCCAAAGTTGCGATCGAGCGTGAGTTCTATTCCTGCTTGGTCTGATTATCTGGTTTGGTTTTTTCCAAGGTTTTCCCCAGTCGTAATGCAAATGTCAAGACGTAATCCATGGCAAATCCTTGGCCTCATCTCGGTAAATACCATCTCACTATCACCAATTACATCAATGTTAAATAACTTAGTAGTTGATACAGCGTCGTTAAATAACCAACACAACAAAATAACTTATTATGGTTAACTACAAAACAGCCACTGGCGTAGCTCACGCGGTAGCATATTTTCCTACAGTTATGGAGTTGCTCACAGGCGTGGTTTCTATTTCCGCTTGGACTGATTGGGTTATTTTCGAGGTATTCCTCAACCATAATGCGAATGTCAGGTAATCTATGACCAAATGTAGGCCTCATCTCGCCAAATACCATCTCGTTATCACCAAATCCATCATCGCCATCCCAGTAGTCGATACAACGTCATTAAATAATCAAGTAAAAAACCTACAAATCCGATTCGTCTTGCTGCGTTCTGTATTTTTGATTCGATGCTGTTATTTTTCTATCGGCTAATTTCCTAGAAGACGGGCAAAATCCAACGTGGCTGACGAAAACTACCAAAAACGTTCTGCCAACTATGAAGTTAAAATGCCACCAAACATCACAAAATCAAAGATGAAAAGTCAAACATATATTCATATTTTTAAAGAACAAGCCCTTAAAAAAATGAAAATATGTTTAATTTTTCATTTTTTATTTTTTTGTGTTTGGTGACATTCGAACTTTATAGTTGGCAGTACTTTTCTGGCAGTTTTCGTCCGCATTTTACCCCCATAAATCAAAAACAAAACGTAACTTATCACCTTAAGAAACAAAATTCAATCCGCATTGACGTTTTTAACGACAGCCACTTCACTTCCAGTATATGCCACAGGTTTCAAGGCAATCTAAATTTAAACCATGCAGGCAACAAAAGAGCTAAACCAACACTTTGTCGTACAGTCAACTTCGCATAATTAAACCATGTAGGCCTATTTACACAAAATGAAATTCTCTTCTTAACACTTATTACACATTAACGTACACGGAAAATTCAGTCAATAATTCCTTGGAACCACAGAAATATAGTTTTTCCTCCTCAACAATCAACACAATTCTTATTCACCAGCGAAAGAACTAAACCAAAATCGACACAAAATTTAATACTCTGTTCTATGTTCACACATCTTTCACAAATTTTAAAATCATAAAATGAGAAACTTTCAATAACTTTAGCCATCCGACACAATATAACATCACTCACGTCAAACAACCAAGAACAACTAACTTACATCATTATCCATTCAAAATTAACGAAAATTCTAGAACAAATGACAACTATAACCAATCAAATCGAAAGAAAATAAAAAAATGACAAACTTTCAATAGCTTTAGCCATCAGAACAATAATATAACACCACCCACGTCAAACAACCAAGAACAACTGACAACATCATTACCCATTCAAAATTAATGAAAATTCTAGAACAAATGACAACTATAACCAATCAAATGTGTTAGTAGGAACTGTTTCACATTTGTGGCGTACAATGATACTCTAAGTTTTAAAATTGATAATGTAAGTAGACTACATAATCAAATGTAGGAAACAGAAAACGGATGTAGGTAAATTCTCATTTTTAAATAGAACTATAAATGATTGGAATGATCTACCTGCAGCGGTCTTTGAGGGCTGTCCTTCCTTAAGGAGATTCAAGAATAACTTAAAAAGTTGTGTATAAAGTGCAAATTAAAATTAAGGTGACATTTAACATTTAATTTTTTTAAGGTGACATGTATTTATTTAGCCTGACGAGTTACTTCCTTGGTTTGAATTGTAAATTATTTAAAAATAGCGTGTAAGAGGGCCGTAGACTAGAAATGTTTAGCTTAAATGTAGTTCTGTTTATACGTATGCATAAGGGTGTAATTATTTGACTTATTTGAACTGATGTATCAGTGAAGCGAGGTGAGTCAGTAAAGTTATGGTTTTACAGTGCAGTGAATAGTTCCGATCAGTGATAATTTATAGCGTCAATGAAATGTGTTCTATGGTGTCAGTGCAATGTGTTCTAAAGTGTCAGTGAAATGCGTCATAGTGCCACTACAGTGAGTGAGATGAGAGTAAAGTGAAAGACTATTGAAACTTATGTAGGGCCTATACATATGTAGGTTGTATTGTAAAATTAGATATTTTATGTTTTATTATTAATTGTAATTATTGTGTTAAATTGTATTGTGTATTCTTATTGTATTGTGTATTGTATAATTGTATTGTGTACTGTAAATTTTATTGTGTATTGTTTATCATTTTATTGTATCTTGTTTATATTGTGTATACCACTGCCACCGGTTGCTTGCCCACTTGCAGTGTAAATAAATACATACATAAATAGAATTTTACATATAAAACATTATAGCATTGAGCAAGGTCATTATATGGAATATATATAAGAGTGCCATCAATTATACATGATACAACATACACCCTTTCGTCGTCATTTCAGTCGCACACAATGCACAAACTGTGTACTTCCGCATTGTCTACCGGTATTCGTGTTCAGTCAACAGCATCAGTCTCCTCTGCCAAAGTCACAATAAATAATCAATCCCACTCTCACTTCTCTGATCTTCACTTGTCATCGTACGTTTCCAGGACGTCAGCCAAGTGCTCGTTGTCTCGCTGCTTCTTGAGCTGCTTCTTGTGCTGGTTCGGTTTCTTACGCTTGTGGGGTATCGGCTTCTTGGGTCCATGATCTTGCATAGAGTGGATTCCCTGTTTCTACAGTTATTCCTCTATCTTCAGGTCATCCATGCTCTCAACTGCCACAGAACGCCAGAGTTTCTGGAACTCATCGTTCAAGGGCAGAGCTGTAAATAACATCACGGCGACACCTTGTATAAAAACCAAGAACTAACGTATAAAAGTCACTAAAAATCACTAACATTTAATTCTAAAATAAAAAAGTTGGCGATACTTATTACATCCAACCAGGTGCCCGTCTTCTATGAAATTACCCCCTATCGATATCAGTAAAATCTCGAAAACCCAATATCGAATCCAATATAGTCAGTAGCGCAAGTAAAGTATCGATACCTACTTTTATCGATAGTATCGCAACGTCCCTACTTATTGGCGGGCCAATATGGCGTGTTGGCAGTGATATGTAAACAGAAGTGCTAATAAACGATGGAAGATTAAGGAGTTTGGTTAGGCTAAAGGCTTATCAATTAGCAAAATGTGTAGGATTGTGCTCGTAAGTGACTATATGGAATACATATTAAATTATTATTCCCCTCCGTGTTTTAAGAACATGTGAAATTGTTTCCCATGTCTTGTTCAATATGAAAACCATTTCTCGATTAAATATATTGGAACATACATAAATATCTATCCCTAGGATACTATCTTATGGAACAAAATCTTGTGTCTATGATTAATGAATGCTCGGCTATAGCAAATTCGTCCGATTGATATATGAGCGTTCAGAGCTAAAGTGGATTAAGTCCATGAGAGGTAGTTTTGAAATAATAGGACTTAAAGTTAATTTCCTCTAGTGGATTATTTAATTTCACTAGCAGTAGTTTTATTGCTCCATTCTCAAATTCTAGATTTATAAAATGTAAACAATTGTGATGTTAATTGATGCAACGCTTTAGTGACATGATACACTATGACTCAGAACATCGTGAACAAATAATCTGAGCCAAAAGTGGCTGGTGTCACCTACCGGCGAATGCTTGGAATTAAGACTTGATCCATTACTGCTCGGAAAAGATGCAACTTCAGATAATCAGAAAATGAATTATATTCGATTTATGAAAATTTGTGACTTGATCCACTTTAGCTCTGAACGCCTCAATCTAATGTATCTACTATGTTCTGACATTCGTGTTTCAATACTGAGACCTTTTTTACCTTTATAAACTTATCCACATTCGCACGGAATTTAGTAAATTCCCGAAATTTTGAGTCCCATGCCGTATTTCATGGCTTTAACAAAATTATATTATATTTATGACTACTTGAAGAGAGGCCATTTTTACCATTATTTTCCATGCGATAGGTTAGGAACTTCCCTTAAATAGCCCAAATATTTGTATTCTGATACTTGTTCAGTGAGTATGCCATTTATAACAATTATTAAATTCTGAATGTAATTCCCACACATTGCATTGACATTGTTTCGTAAGTGGAAATTTTCATATTGTATTTAATGACAGAGTTTTATAAATTACATGCCATGATTTGGAGTTCATCCTCTGATGTAGCTATTAATGTTACTTTGGTCATCAACATAATTATAGTATGCTATTGATTTAAGTTATGTTACACAGTTGCATTCCATTAGACATTTTCTTTCTGAATTCTTGTAGAATTTGATGAATATAGATATTTAATAGTATAGGAGAAAGTCCACAACTCTGCCTTTATTTATTAATGTGAATTGGTTCAGACACTGAATTATCATTATTATTATAATTAAACTACAGAATGAATCAAAAGTCTGGAACCATATAAATATCTTCCATATGCTTGATTTTCGATTACTATAGGTGTTACCAGTATTTGTAAGATCAAATGCTCTACCAGTGACACATTCGATTCTAGCCCTCAGCTATCTCAAAAGCCGCCATTTTGGGTGAAATTTTGAAATTTTAAATCGAAAGGGGGTCATATAAGTATTCAAAATCATGTGAAATTTTCTGAAAAAAAATCAATGGTGCAACCCGTTTTGAGATATCTCTAATCGTTTTCAAGTTATCTTTAAATAACTGTCATAATGACACAAACATTAGATTTGCATCTACAGATATTTTGTAACATGGTACAGTATTAAGGAGGCTTTGGAAAAGGTATTTTTGTGCAATTCTGGTAATTAACTTTTCCTGCTTTACTGTTTGGTTAACCTGTGACAGTTTCAATGCATTGTTGTGATTATTTGAAGCTTTCCTATAACAAATTTCTTGTTTTTCGTGATGGCATTATCGAAACAGAGAAGAATTGATAGGCTATCATTCTTAATTCTGGTGGGTTAAGCCACACAAATGTTGCAGCAGACTGGACGAATAGTTCCCTGATCATTGGATTGGTCAGCATGGACCAGTAGAATGGCCGGCCAGGTCTCCAGATTTAACACCCCTTGATTTTTTTCTTTTGGGGTTACACAAAGAGCTTGGTATATGAAGACAAAATTAAGAATGTGGAGAGAACATTTTGTAGGACATCTGGGGTGACTTTAGCATAGGCTTCAATGATACGGTTCTTTAAATGTTCATCATTCTAATATTTGTGTCATTATGACTGTTATCTTTAAATAACTTCAAACGATTAGAGATATCTCAAAATGAATTGCACTATTGATTTTTTTCAGAAAATTTCACATGATTTTGAGTACCTACATGACCCCCTTTCCGTTTAAAATTTCAAAGTTGCACCCAAAATGGCGTCTTTTGAGATAGCTGAGGGCTAGAATCGAATGTGCCACTGGTAGAACATTTGGTATTATAAATACTGGTAACACCTATATAATCGGAAATTAAGCATATGGAAAATATTTATATGGTTCCAGACTTCTGATTTAGCCTGTATTTTAATAAAATAATATCATGACACGTATTTCTGCTTACAAGAGGCGCCTTTATAAATGTTTTAAAAATGTAGGCCTATCAATAAATTTAAAAAATGAAATAAATATAATTCACAGCTATCATTTTCCAGCCACGTAAATTATGGCAGGAAATAAAGTAGTTCGTATTTCTATGATCCCACAACATATTCCAGATTCGTCCATATTTATTCAATACTTATACTCGTAGCGGAATTTTGACGGATTCATAGCTGATTTTGTGTTTCAATAGTTGGGCACATTGATGTAAGGTTTCGCTCTTGAGTTGGATGAATAATAATAGTTTTATTGAATGGAAAATGGAGATGAATCCAGGTATAAAGATTAGTAAAGATACATTATTAAATGTTCTAATGTTTGCCGATGATGTAACATTAATACAAGACAGTGAAGAAAAATTGCAATATGCCATTCACAAACTACACCTACTAGGAAAAGAAAACTATAATTTGAGCATGTCAGCTCATAAAACTAAAGTAATGGCCCACAGTGGTAAATTTCCAATTCGTACAAAAATAACAGTTGATAATAAGCCCATAGAACAAATATCTCATTTTGATTATTTAGGTTGTAACATAACTTATGATGTAGATAGAGATATTGACAACAAAATAAGCAAATTCCAGTGGATATGCGGAACAATAAATAGAACACTAAAAAATAAAACTAGAAAAGAAACAAAACTAAAGTTCTATAAAACTGTGGCGGTACCCGTGTTGACATATGGAAGCGAATCATGGATAAATAAAGAACGAGATAAAAGTAAATTACAGGCTGCAGAGATGAGGTTTCTTCGCAGAGTAAAGGGATGTACAAGAAGGGATCTGATAAGAAATGAGGATATCCGTAAAGAATTAAATATATACAACATAAACGAAAAAGCTGAAGACACCTGTCTCGAATGGATAATGAAAGAATTCCAGCACTGATACAACAATACCAACCTAAAGGCAAAAGAGATGTCGGACGTCCTAGGAAGAGGTGGAACTGAATAAAATGTGAAGACGGAACAGGCACTAAATCTAAACCCTGAAGTGAACATGATGATGATGATCGATATTGAACGAGTCAAGAACACAGTACACAGAAATGTACTCGAAACACCCTGTATAAGCCATGTGTTTGCCTACATGCATAATCCATTTCTTAAAACGTTCCTCGTAGCTTGCTGATTGTAGCATTTCCCAGAATCCCCCAGGGCGTGAACCTAGTACAATAAATCGACACTAATGCAGGGTTCTCACTAGCTCCGGGGAACTGTAGGCCTGTAGCTGAATCCAAAATCGATTCGTATTATGGATTTTCTTGGGGATATCTTGAAAGTGAAATATCTAGAGGAATGCGATGTCCTGATGCGCCACTCGCACATTCATGCGACTCTGGATGCCTACGCGTCTCTTCACTCACTTTGTTGGTGGCTTCGACTTTGAAAGAGGGAGCAGAATTCTGAGTGCGGAGGTCGGAGAATTGAAGTCTGAGGTAGCTCGACGTAATACATCTTATGACGTTGTGGCTTGATATTGAAGAATATACGAAAATAATAATAATAATAATAATAATAATAATAATAATAATAATAATAATAATAATAATAATACTTACTTACTGGCTTTTAAGGAACCCAGAGGTTCATTGCCGCCCTCACATAAGCCCGCCATTGGTCCCTATCCTGAGCAAAATTAATCCATTCTCTATCATCATATCCCACCTCCCTCCATTTGAATATTATCTTCCCATCTACGTCTCGGCCTCCCTAAAGGTCTTTTTCCCCTCCGGCCTCCCAACTAACACTCTATATGCATTTCTGGATTCGCCCATACGTGCTACATGCCCTGCCCATCTCAAACGTCTGGATTTAATGTTCCTAATTATGTCAGGTGAAGAATACAATGCGTGCAGTTCTATGTTGTATAACTTTCTCCATTCTCCTGTAACTTCATCCCTCTTAGCCCCAAATATTTTCCTAAGCACCTTATTCTCAAACACTCTTAACCTATGTTCCTCTCTCAAAGTGAGAGTCCAAGTTTCACAACCATAAAGAACAACCAGTAATATAACTGTTTTATAAATTCTAACTTTCAGATTTTTCGACAGCAGACTGGATGATAAAAGTTTCTCAACCGAATAATAACAGGCATTTCCCATATTTATTCTGTGTTTAATTTCCTCCCGAGTATCATTTATATTTGTTGCTGTTGCTCCCAGATATTTGAACTTCTCCACCTCTTCAAAAGATAAATTTTCAATTTTTATATTTCCATTTCGTACAATATTCTCGTCACGGGACATAATCATATACTTAGTCTTTTCGGGATTTACTTCCAAACCTATCTCTTTACTTACTTCCAGTAAAATTCGCGTAATAATAATAATAATAATAATAATAATAATAATAATAATAATAATAATAATACAGTGAAACCTCTCATTTACGGACATCGAAGGGACGTAACAATCGGTCCGTAACTGGGAGGTGTCCTTTATTGGGAGGGAGGCTCCCCAATCTAACATTAAATTTATAATATGCATTATGTATTCCTTCACGCTTTAAATGAAATGTATTACTGTAGTTTAATTCTAAATACAGTATACTGTACTACAGTAAATTCTTTGCAATTTGAACTACAGTAGATAAGACCGAGAAAGGAAAATACAGTATTGTGCCATGCAGTTTTATTCTACGTCTACAGTTATGCAGTACTGTAATTTACAGTTTTCAACTTAACCTTTACGTTCAGGTATCATGTCTCTCGAAACAGAACAACTGATTGAAGTGAAGAGAATAATCCTACTAACCCTATCATGTGTCGAACACAATTTCACGATTGCGGAAATCTAGGACTCATCAGACAGGTTAAATTTTATGATTTTGTTTATCCACCCGCTTCCAGCTAACAAGGGGTAGCGGGCTGGGCGAGTGGTAGCCTACGAGACCCTTAGGGTGCTATTCACAGACATTTCGCTAGCCCGGGCTACGAGCGTGCTAAACAGGATTCATATCATATCATATCGCTGACTCTGGTTTATGAATACGAAAAACGTTAGTTCGCTGATCATCCACCGAAAGCCCGCGCTAAGAATGTCTATGAATACGGCCCTTATTGGCTTCTTTCATTTTAAGGAATTTCTGTACAGTTTCAAAACTAAATTTTCCATTTTTGTAACACATTAGGTCTTGAAATCCAAGTTCTGTCCGCAGTCAGAAGGTAAAGCAAGCTTTAGGGCTGTGAAACAGCTGTCCGTGTCCGTGTTTGAGAGTGTCCGTAAACGAGAGTTAAATTTATCATTATTTGCATATTATTTCAGTTGGATATAAAAATCTGTCCGTATATGAGGAGGTGTCCGTAAGGAGAGGTTTCACTGTAATAATAATTAGACTTCGGATTTTAAGTAAAAACCTATTTTAATTCTTAAAAGATAAGTTCATAAAAACTTGCAAGTACACGTTTCATATAAAACTATGCCTAAAATTGGTATTTTAATAACACATAAAATGCCTATTTTGACGACAAAGCCTATTTTGACCTATTAAATATGTTTTATCTCTAATAGGTCAAAACACCCATTCTTATTTCGAAAATTTGTATTTTAAATTCCAAATGCGTTCCTGATTCTGTTGGATATAAAGTACGGTATAAACTGAAGCAAGTTTTGCAGAGAAATGTAGGACTGAAGGACCTGCGTACTGCTTCAGATATCCTAGCAGTGAAGAACACGGATTTACAATGTAACATTTCTGTCCATCTAGTGTCAGAATTGAAATACGCTCCTGTTACTTCAGTGGATGTGGAACTTTCATTTTCAGCATACAAGTTTGTGTTGAGTGACAGACGGTATTGCTTTTTAGTTGAAAATTTAGAAAAATTATTAGTAATTTATTGTGAAGCTAATTGTGGACATTGACGAACATGGCTTGGTAAAAACTGATTATATTTGACTTGTCTGTGTACTGAATTTATATCTAATACTCATTTTTCACATTTAATTGTTTAGTTCATGTATAACTAGTTAGATATTTGTTGTTCTTGTACTTTTAGTAGTATTGGTGGTAACGGTGTATAAGCATTTAAAATTATTACATTCTAGAAGTGAATTCCTGATGATTTGGAAGATGTTTTTAAAGAAAACATCATTTTTTGTTAGAGCCTATTTTCAATTCTTTGGAGACTATTTCCTACACTTTTAAGCCTATTTTAGGCACCTAAAATTACATTTTAACGACTAAAAATGCGTACCCTAATAATAATAATAATAATAATAATAATAATAATAATAATAATAATAATAATAGCAATACTACTACTACTACTACTAATAATAATAATAATAATAATAATAATAATAATAATAATAATAATAATAATAATAGCAATACTACTATTACTACTACTACTAATAATAACAATAATAATAATAATAATTTATCATTATTATCATTTATCATTATTATCATTATTATTATTATTATTATTATTATTATTATTATTATTATTATTATTATTATTATTAAACGACATATTAAGATGAAGAGATCCACTCTTCGAAACGTTGTTCTACAACTTTGAAAATTAGCGATGGAAAAAGTCCAAACAACTCAACCATTGAATGAATTATCATAGCCTATTATATATCCGAGTACTATGATATGTATACTTACGTATAGTAATTTGGCGCATAAGATGGTACGAAATACTGCAATTCGGAGAAATCCATGTTATATATAGAAATAATTACAATTAAATATGAAAACCAGATGCCGTATATTATTGATATACAGTGCAAAATAGTATTTAAAATATGTTTTGATCTAGAACTACATCTCTCTTTTCACTAGATACAGCGAAGTAACTTGGGAATTGCCCGTCACATAAAAAAGTTTAACCACAACTCTTTATTCTCCTTCAGTTACATTTGTTCTTCTTATATTCCCCTTGTTCGACTTGTATTCCCCTTGTTCTGATTGTATTCTCCTTGCACCCGTCTTGTACTCATTGTGTTCCTCTTCTCTCCTTGCATTTCCCTTCTTCTCTTTGTATTCCTCATGTTCTCCTTTCATTCGCCTTATCATTTCTCTTTGTTTTTCTACTGTACTGCTTGTGTTTCCCTTGTTCTCTTTGTATTTATCTTGTTCTTGTATTTTAATTGTCTTGTTTCTACTGTAATATTTCTTTTTCGTTCATGAGTTAATAACACTATTGCAAGGAATGACGCTTCAAACCACCCAGAAAAGATGCAGGACTAAGGTTATTAGTACTAAAGCATACAAGGTGTGATCAGATGAAACCCGTTCGAACCGATTTATAAAAATATTTATTAAGCTGCATAATTTCACTTTGCTATAGGCTTATATCTTTACGTATAATGGTTGACGAACAAGGGGAATACAGGGAGAACAAAGGGAATTGAAGGAGTACAACAATAGAATAGAATGTTTTACTTTCGCTGACAGAGAATTAGGGATGAGCAGGGTCCGTCTATGCTTATCTACTTGACAAATATTAAATATTAAAATACTTATCACATTTTATTAGCTTGAACTTTTTCGGCTTGAATAAGCCATCTTCAGAAGATTATGCCTGAGAATACATATAAAAGTAGATTGGGACATGCGTGTTATGTAGTACAATATGAACAATGAGTTAATTATGAGCCTCTACCATAAACAGTTGTGGACTCAAATTAATTAAATGTGGAAAAATAAAAATATTGTTTGTAACTTCCTCATTATGTGTGTATTATATTGGTCCACATTTTGATACATTTTCATTCCGTATTACAGTTGAATTATCTCCATTCAAGACATCATTGGAGCTTTGTCACAGATGGTTCAGCAAATTGCAACTCAGGATATTATTTTATATTTTCATATTTTAAAATTTTAATATTTTATTGACCACAGCTTATATAGCTTTTTGTTTTTCCACATGTAATTAATTTGAGTCCACAGTTGTTTATGGTAGAGGCTCATAATTAACTCATTGTTCATACTGTACTACGTAACACGCATGTACCAACCTACATGTATTCTCAGGCAGAAACTTCTGAAAATGGCTTATTCAAGCCGAAAAAGTTCATCTAATAAAATGTGACAAGTATTTTAATATTTAATATTTGTTAAGTAGATAAGCATAGACGGACCCTGCTCATCCCTATTCAATGTATTAGCTTATCGGTCCTCATCATGTCTCTTAAATTCGCTGACAGAGTTAAAGCCATAAGGTCTTCATTCCACTCAACCAGTCTTAGGGCCGTTTTCCCCAAATAAGTTTAAACCTGGGTTTATTTTATGCTGGTTTAGCCTGAATTTAAACTAAAAATTATTGTCTCCATATTAGTTTAAACTTTGAATCAAGTTTAAACGTGATTAAAGCTTAAACCTTCTGTACTATACGCTTAAACTGTTATTCGTGTTAAACTTCGTTGGCATTATATTAAAATATCTGTGATTTTTCTAGCAGAAAGGCTAGTTTCGACTGTCAGTATTGTACTTCAGTATCTATAAAGTAAAATTGTAAAATGAAAGAATTTATTGAAATCCTTGATGAAATGGTTGTGAAGTAGCTACAAGTAAGATTACCAGGACCGAGAAGTATTCGCGTAAGAGTTGATCATTTCGAAAAATGGGATGAAATAGAGTCTTTTAATAGGTTTCGAATTCATAAGCAAAACAGCAAACATTGTATTAAACCAGAGAAAGAATGAAAGGATGTAATTACAGCACCGACTAGAAAAAAATAATGCTATTTCACCAGAAGCAATGTTTCTAGTACCTTTAAGATATTATGCTTTAGGTCAGTCATGTCAAATGATACCCATATGGGCAAGCACGCGCTTTAGAGCTCAGGAGAGCCAGAGCGATTTACAGCGGAAAGGAAAGAGACAGACGAGAGAGGTAGTATATACCGCTTGGTCGAGTTATGTACAGGGATGACCAGCACTGATTCAATGGATAAAGTGTAGAGAACTTATTAAAATTGTATCCATGTTAATTTTTAGAATTATCTGAGAAGTATTAGTGCATTATAAGAATTTAAGTTTCAATTTTAATGCTCATTTTTCACGAGTTTCCTTTTTATTCAAAAGCAGTATTTTCTCAACTTTTTATATAAATGTGAAATTTTCAGATATGATTATTTAGTAGCCTTACAGGTACTGAAACATTGTTTTCGTAAACCTAATATATCGTAAATATGTATTACTGAAGATACATATTGAAAATTTTGAAAATATTCGCATGGAAATTGTTAGTAAGGAAATGAATTAACAAAGCAATTACTGTTACATTATAAACAAAAATATGTGCCCATGTGTTGTAAAACGTCAGCTCTATAGGTTCAGTAGATTTCGAGAAAATAATTTAATATTCTGCTGATAGGAAGTTGCGCACCAATATCACCTTAAGTGCATAATGCTATAAGGGGTTTGCTACGTAATATTACAGTTAAAACATACAGTATAACTAGGTAACTTTGCTTTGTACTATAATATTGTTTTGATTAGTTTATTCATTACTTTTATAAGGCTAAAGATACCATCAATGTCAATTCCAAATTACCATGTCATACTTAATCCCTTTCTTTGGAATATCACTTTCTTTTTGGATGATGTTTCATTGACTTAATATAGTATAGTTTTACTACTATGAAATGTATGTGAATATTCTTTCTTAACTCCTTATTATGTTATTAACTGCAACATTAAGAAACTGGTGTTAGTACTTTGTTTTACAGATAATATAGATAATATCAAACAGCAAATAACCATATAAAATAACGACATAAAATTTCACGTTCTGTTTGAAGTTTGTGCACCACTGTTTTCTCAATCCAACAGGCTCTTTATTCATATAGAGTACATAATCCTTGCTCCTTCCATATCTAGCGCTTGATGCCTGCACACTACGTCAAGGTCAGAAAAATGCGCTTGCTTTGACATCACTGCTTTAGGCAGTTTTCTTAATAATGTTGGTGACCAAAGTGGTATTCATGTTTCTACCACAAGCAAAATAGCTAGAAAAGTTTCTACAGCCATAGGACATTTGTCACAGCGTTATATCAATATGCCAACAACACCTTAAGACACTGCAAGGGTTCAGCACGGTTTTTATACGATCGATCTAGAATAACACTAACCATGTTAACAGGCGCTAGACATCCACACATATCCTGTGTATGGAATCACACTGTGTTCGATTGCTCTACTCAAGACGACTGTCATTCATACCACGTGATCATACTTCAAGGACAGCAAATCGCGTGAGATTGGGAAAAGAGGTTCTATTTGATCAGTCTTCTTATAGTGTGATGTCGAGACTCTTTTGGAAGTGGATGGAGGGCCATATTTCGACGAGATTAGTATAGACTTGTAGCTTAAGTTCACGACGCCGATAGAATGACTTAGAAGCACGTTCAAAGCGAGAAGGAAAGTTGTGTCGTAACTGTATACAGTGGCACACTGGTTTCACTCTCGATTTAGTATCTAATGCGTTGCTCATCAGACTAGCAACAACTATCGCTTGAGTTAACCGCATCATCACATTATACAGTCGTGCCGTACAAAATGGTTTCCTTCTCAACTGACCGAGCATGAAATGGAGGTCGAATTATAGACAAATATCGTATAAGTTGAAACTACAGTCGTAATTTCATTTGAATGATAATAGGCTATGTACCTACTGTTAATAGATATTTCCATTACAGATAAGAATAATATTGGCATGCAGTAGACACCTTTCGCAGGTGCTTAGTATATAGATGCTTAGAAATATATTGACTAAACAGTTTTGAAGACATTCATTCGTACATTCGATCGTTTATCAACTTATTCATTCGAACATTTGCCTGTCTATTTATTCATTCCAACATTCGCCTGTACATTTTTTCATTCCAACATTCGCCTATATATTTATTCATTCCAACATTCGCTCTTTATATTTATTCGTTCCGACATTCGTCTCTATATTCATTCGTGCATTCGCCTGTACATTTATTCATTCCAACATTCGCCTGTATATTTATTCATCTAATATTCGCCTATCCATTAATTCATTTCAACATTCGCCTGTTCATTTATTCATTCCAACATTCGCCTGTATATTTATTCATTCTAACATTCGTCCGTACATTTATTCATTTCAACATTCGCCTGTCCATTTATTTATTTCAACATTCGCCTGTCCATTTGTTCATTTCAACATTCGCCTGTATATTTATTCATTCTAACATTCGTCTGTACATTTATTCATTTCAACATTCGCCTGTCCATTTATTTATTTCAACATTCGCCTGTCCATTTGTTCATTTCAACATTCGCCTGTACATTTATTCATTCCAACAATAGCCTGTGCAAGTACTCATTCCAATATTGGCTTGTATATTTATTCATTCCAACATTCGTCTGTATATTTATTCATTCCAACAATAGCCTGTGCATGTATTCATTCCAATATTGGCCTGTATATTTATTCATTCCAACAATAGCCTGTGCATGTATTCGTTCCAATATTGGCCTGTATATTTATTCATTCCAAAATTCGTCTGTATATTTATTCATTCCAACAATAGCCTGTGCATGTATTCGTTCCAATATTGGCCTGTATATTTATTCATTCCAACAATAGCCTGTGCATGTATTCGCTCCAATATTGGCCTGTATATTTATTCATTCCAACATTCGTCTGTATATTTATTCATTCTATCAATAGCCTGTGCATGTATTCATTCCAATATTGGCCTGTATATTTATTTATTCCAACATTCGTCTATATTTATTCATTCTAACAATAGCCTGTGCATGTATTCATTCCAATATTGGCCTGTATATTTATTTATTCCAACATTCGTCTATATTTATTCATTCCAACAATAGCCTGTGCATGTATTCATTCCAATATTGGCCTGTATATTTATTTATTCCAACATTCGTCTATATTTATTCATTCCAACAATAGCCTGTGCATGTATTCATTCCAATATTGGCCTGTATATTTATTCATTCCAACATTCGCCTGTACATTTATTCATTCTAACAATAGCCTGTGCATGTATTCATTCCAATATTAGCCTGTATATTTATTCATTCCAACATTCGCCTGCACATTTATTCATTCTAACAATACCCTGTGCATGTATTCATTCCAATATTGGCCTTCATTCCAACATTTGCCTGTACATTTATTCATTCTAACAATAGCCTGTGCATGTATTCATTCCAATATTGGCCTGTATATTTATTCATTCCAACATTCGCCTGTACATTTATTCATTCTAACAATACCCTGTGCATGTATTCATTCCAATATTGGCCTTCATTCCAACATTCGCCTGTACATTTATTCATTCTAACAATAGCCTGTGCATGTATTCATTCCAATATTGGTCTGTATATTTATTCATTCGAACATTCGCTTCTTAAATTATTCATTCGAACATTAGTTCGTTGATTTATATATTCGTACATATGCCCTCTTGTTCATTTACTCAGTCGGATATTCCCTGGTCCATTCATTTCTTCATTCGAACATTTACACGTTAATTTATACATTCACTCATTGTACACTTTCCCGTTTATTAATTTATTCGTTCGTATATTCGCTCATTTATTACTATTATTTATTCGAACATCTGCCCGTCCATTCATTTATTCTTTCGAACATTTGCCCGTTTGCTCATTTATTCATTCATAAATTCACCCATTCATTCATTTTCTCATCGCATTATTCGTCCATTCGTTCGTACATTAATAAGTTAATTTATTTATTTATTCGTTCGAACATTCGCTTTTCATTAAATTATTCATTCGAACATTTGCTCTTTAATTAATTCATTCATTCGAACATTCGTCTGTTCATTCAATTATTCATTCGAACATTTGTCGTTTAATTAGTTAATTATTTCATTCATTCATTCATTCGTGCACTCTTCATCTCGTTGATACAATTTAGTGAATGATTCACTGGTGTTTATTTCTCAGTTCATCTTCGGTTATTTGTACATTCGACCATTCATTCAGTTATTCATCCTTCAATTTATTCATCCATTCGCCCGTTTATTAATTTATTCATCCTCACATCCATTTTCTAGCTCTATTATGTATTCGCCCATTCATTCACGTATTCGCGTTTCAATTCATTCATTCTTTCATTCAGGCACAAATTAATTCCCCCATGTATCTACTCATTTTTCTATCCACGCAGACACCGATTCGTTCTTCGATTTAATCTGTGTATCACCTCATTAATTGAATTTATAGTAAAGCTGCGCTTTTACCTGGGCATCTGTTGCCGGCCCTCATCTCAGTACCTTCTGCACACGCCAGAGGAACAATCGTGAGGGAGATAAACTGCCGCCGGCCGGCTGTGCACTCACCTGTCACAGATGTCTGTGGGCTGGGGCACTTTATGGCCCTCACTCTCTTTATTTCACGGCTGGCGGCGGCCGTAAAGTCTGCAGTCGCAGGCTCACTAACAGGAGCGCTGGCTCACTACAGAGCCTGCAGTTCGGCACTCTATGTGAGATTTTCAGACTCAGTTTAAAGTATATCTGAAGTTATATTATGTGACACTTCTGGATGGCTGCGTGGCCCAGACCATCAGTCTGTTACGTAGACGATCAGGATTCAAGTCCGAGTCGAGCCTGGAAATTTTTATTAAGCATCCATAGTAATACTTGTGGACAAAATAGCAGTTGCGGATTTTCGTGGTGCTTTCCCGTTCACGATACATTGAAACATGTCTAAAGCGGAATCTGAATAAGCCAGAAACCTGCCTTACACATTTTTTTCCGTTCCGCTGAAGTTATAATGCATTTTATATAGTGTTGTGGGGTTTAATCGATTAATCAATCAATTTCTGTTGTAAGATTAATCGATCAAAAATATTTAATCGAATAATCGAGTCGATTAAAATTAATCGGTTGTAGTTGATATTAATTATTATTTTCTTAATACAAACTCACACTAAAAATTTCGACAATATTTCTCTCTCGGAAATTGCTTACTTAAAAACACAATAGTACTGTTATTTTCTAACTGTAAATCAGGTAGCGTAGGGAAAATCTTTGCACAAACACTTCAGAAAGAGATGGAGATATGAGGACACTGACTTATTCTACCTCTATTGAAAGTTGAAACACAAAGCGAAACCCTTAAGTTTTATGGTTTTCCAAGAAAACTTTCACCTTGTTGTCAGCTCATCTTCCTAGCATATGAATTACATACTTTTGTGGGATTCGTCCCCCTCATCCCTTATAAAATAGCCATGTCTACACTGTGTGCAAGTGAGAGCGTAACTACCTTCTTCTCTTTCTAAAATCTGGTAATTCGATTACAATAGAGGCCAGTCTTCTGTTTCCATCGCTGTACTTTTGCAGTTGCAATTTCTGTACTGAGTTTGTATATGAAGGTTGTGTGTTTAGTTTGATAAAGAAAAAAACCAGTTTCCTGTGGTTTGTGAAAAGTGTAAACTCCATTATGTCATATGATAATTTGAGAGGTAAACTCGGTGAAACATTTGGATTTAAATTTGAACGATCGTGGAGAAGTGCTTGACAGAAAAGAAGTTTTTTCGTGTTTAAAACGGAAATCTATCTTCTGCAGAAATGGAACATTATTGCCAGTCCCACGAGAGAAAAATCATTGGACCGAACGGAAGTCGTACCAGTGTAATGCAATAAAATTGAAACAAAATACTGTAGAAATGACAGGAAGACAATTGTACTACTGTACTCACTAGCTGTCTGAACAAATTGTAGAGTGTAATGTAATGCGTGTTCTGTGGTGTTAATACTGTACTAGCCACCGGCGTAGCTCAGTCGGCTGAGGCGCTTGCCTGACAATCAGGGATTGGACTCGGGCGCGGGTTCGAATCCAGCCTGAGCTGATTTTCTGGTTGGGGTTTTCCGAGGTTTTCGCCAACCGTAAGGCAAATGTCAGGTAATGTATGGCGAATTCTCGGCCTTATCTCGCCAAATACCACCTCGCTATGCTCAATCCCATCGACGCGAAATAATTTAGTAGTTGATACAGCGTCGTTAACTACCTCACAAAAAGTACTCTGCTGATGACCTTGAATTGCAGACCTACCCAGCTACAACTGCATTCTGTTAGTGTGGTTATGATGTGAGTGTTATTCATCAGTATGTTGGTGAAAATGGCAGAGGTGAATCATAAAACTTTTCACTGGAGAACTTTTGAAAAAAAATATTGTACACTTTCATAGCACTGGAGTGTGTTTGAATTTTCAAAGAATAGCTATTTTCATTCATTCTGTAATGTATTGTTTACTGTAATTAAACGTTTACTTTCCATTAAATGTTCTTAAAATTCAATTTTTCAATGCGTGTACCGAAATAGCAGCAAAGAAATATAAGAAATGATTAAGCTTGTATAAAACGGAAATATGCCTAAACCGGAAATTATTTCTGGTTGCAGGCACTTCCTGTTTGAACAGGTTTTATTGTATCAACATTATTCATGCCGATTTATATTCTGTTATCATATTTATATCATTCCTCGATCACTGATTGGCGGTGTGCAGAGAGGGATAGTGTAGGGACATATGGCGTTGCGTGTATGAAAATTGGATAAGCAGCAAACCTTAGCGTAGTCAACTAGAGTGGTGGGTAAACGCGTAGCCGGAGGTTAGCTTGATAGTTCACTACGATGGACGTAACACTAGGTCTCTCTCTCTGTCTCAATTTCTCACTCGCTCTCTCATTCTCACTCACTCATATCCACCCACTCTAAAAAAAAATATGCCCTGCGCAACGTCACTACTCCAAACTCCTGTTTTAACAGACTGCGCATGCTCAGTGTTCCAAGTTCCACTTATAACACACGGCGCATGCGTATTCCAAGTTCCAGTTTAAACACACTGCGCATGCTCACTACTCCAAATTCTATTTATAACACACTGCACATGCTCAGTATTCTTTGTTCCAGTTTAAACACACTGCGCATGCTCGACATTCAAAGTTCCAATTTTAACATATTGCAAATGCACGCTATTCCAAAATCGAGATTGATCCCATTCCGCATGCACAGTATTGCGATTTACAGGTATATCACACTGCGCATGCACCGTATTCCAAATACGTGTTACGACATACTGCGCATGCACAGTATTTCAAGTTCCAGGCTAGCACATTGCACATGCTGAATATTTCAAGTTCAAGTTTTAACATATTCCGCATGCTCCCTATTCCGAGTTCCAATTTTAACACACAGCGCATGCTCAGAGTTAAGAGTTCCAATTTTAACACAGTGCGCATGAGCAGCATTCAAAATTTCTGTTATGGCACACTGCGCATGCTCAGTGTTACGAGTTTCAGTTTTAACGCTGTGCGCATGCGCGGCATTCCAATTTTCTGTTACGACACACTGCGCATGCTCAATGTTCCCAGTTTGAGACTCTCTCTCTCTCTCTCTCTCCCCCTCCCCCTTTATTGCATACATCGCCGATTAGCTACATATTACACTAATCAGACTTCAGATACATACAAACAATTGTTCTTCCTCTGACACATATCGTAAAATGAGATGTACTGTCTGATAATAAATGTACATATGATCTAGAACGTCGATCAGAGGCATTATTATTATTATTATTATTATTATTATTATTATTATTATTATTATTATTTAAGAATTTAGTTATAATAACAACTTTATAGTGTTAAAATGAAAACCAAGTAGTAAATTGCCTTAGTTGACTAGTTTCGACTTCGTTTCAGTCATCTACAGAACTATTGAAGTCTTTGCTTTTTCTGGTTTCTTCAGTTTTTTCTGCGGCGTGCGATTGTGTAGGTAGTGTGGAGTCAAATAGAGTGTGTGTTCTGAAATTTAGTTGTGTATTGAGGATGTGTTGTTAGTGTGTTTTTTGTGTATATTTCGTACTGTTCTAGTATATTTAATTGTTGGTTTTTCGATTGAATATACAGTATTTTCATAGGCCTATATGTTTCTATGTTGTGGTAGCTATGGTTGGTTTTGTGATCTGTTCCGCTTATGTGGAGGTATTGTATGATTTAGTTATGGCTGCAATGTGTTCTTTATATCGTGTCTGAAATGATCTCCCAGTTTGTCCGATGTAGAAGTTGTTACGGCTATTGCATGTTGATTTGTATACACATGTTAAGTTGTATATGTTTTTGTTATTATTATTCTTATTATTATTATTATTATTATTATTATTATTATTATTATTATTATTATTATTATTAAAATTGTTGTAGCGTAGACAAATGAAAGAACACTAGCCTTAATTTCCAAGTTCTTCTATTTCAAATAAGCAGTGCTACTTTCTGGCATTAAACGGATATATCGCCTTTAAATGGCTGGAAAGGAAAACAAATTGAAGGTGTTGCTGGCACTCGAAAACAAATGTATCGAGCTCAGAGCCACGGGAAATTTCTCCCTAAGTCGGTACAAAATTAATGCCCCTATAAATGCACAGATAACCACTTACAAGACCACACCGCGTAGGCAGGTGGAGGAAGTGCTGAGATAGGAGAGACTAATAAATCTTTGGGAATATCTAAATACCCCGGGGAAGGAAAAGAAATGAAGGTTGCAGAAATACACGGCGATTGTGTTTTGTTATTTACAGCTCACAACTGCTTATGAAAGATGCATAAAACGAGTTTAGACAACTTAGTACGTAAAACTGTCCCTGCTATATGGATATAAATGTCCCAAACACGCCAAGCCGCAACTTCGAGATTCTTTTATAATTCAGAGAATTCTTCCCCTGTGTAACAGTTGAATGTAGCTTAGAGAAACAAGTTATTTCCCTTACTGCATGGAAGTTATCATTTCAGCTCACTTAACATTTCGTTTCCTGTCTTTTTGTTATGATTTTAAGTTATATTTATACATACACTTAGGCCTATAGCTCACCGACAGTGATAGCGCGCTGGGCTAATAAGCCAGGGGGCCAGGGTTCAAATACCGCTCTGTTCCCCCCCCCCCCGAATATATAACTTGTGATGGGCAAGTCAGTGGTACAGCAACACAGGGGTTACCTCCAGATATTCGGGTTTCTCTGCAACATTACAACAATTCTTCATCATCATCATCATCATCATCATCATAATCATCATCATCACCATCGTCATCATCACTCATTACGAATGGAATGTAGATTCATCGCTTATGATGTAGTCTGTAGTGTACTATGAGCCACTCTCGTAAATAAATAAATAAATAAATACAGGGTGATTCACAAGGATTTACCGTCCCTTACGGAGCTTATTTCCGAAGGCATTCTGAGCAAAAAATGTAATACAGTAGAGTATCGATTATCCGAATACCGATCAACTGAAACATCGATTAACCGAAAGTTTCCAGCCGTCAAATTTGAATTTGCACGCCCGCCATGTAGAAGTTTCGCTAGCGCTGTCTGCGAGATTTAGCGGCCAAAAAAAAAGTCTCAGCTCTGAAGCAAAAAAGAAAAAGTTTGGACTTCTTTTCCTAAACTCTACGTCTACTTGAATGGTCGTTTTGAACTTGTCAAACTAGGCTAGTCAGTTTTCTGTATGTACAGTTTTGGTCCCGCGCCTTGGCGTCGTGGTCTAAGGCATCCTGCCTGGGACTCGCGTTACGGAATGCGCGCTGGTTCGAGTCCTCATCGGGGAAGAAATTTTCTCATGAAATTTCGACCAGTGTATGGGACCGGTGCCCAGCCAGCATCGTGATGCACTTGGGGAGCTACGATAGGTAGCGAAATCCGGTTACGCAAACCAGCTATAACCGCTGGGGGGATCATCGTGCTAACCACACGATACCTCCATTCTGGTTAGATGATCGTCCACCTCTGCTTCATCATGTGGCCGTGAGGCCAGCAGCCGGCGGGTCGGTCTTGGTCCCTTGTGGGCTGTAGCGCCACGGATTATTATTATGTACAGTTTTGTGTTTAATATTAGTGTTTCTTTTTGTCATACTGGTCCTATAACACCGGTAAAATTTGTTTTCGTAAATGATCGGTTATCCGAAAAATCAATTATCCGAACACACCGTCTCCAATTATTGTTTCGGATAATCGATGCTCTACTGTATAAACATTTGTTCTAATCTCAATATTTTCAGAATTACACTAATTTGAAGTTGTTTGTAAAACACCATTGTTCTTGAGTTTTAAGGGTAAAAGAATATTACACATAGACTAAAGAATGAACTATTCAGGAGTATCATTTCTTTAATTAACCATTATTCTGAAGCTAGAAATGTGTTGTGAATTCCATAGTTGCTTCGTACACAATTTTGTTGTTTTATTTTTAACTACAAAATTAAATTTTCTTACGCATTTATCACAACAATTGTTACAAATCACGTCACTCTTGTGAATTCCTCAAGACTGTACATTAGGATGCATAATTAAACTGTAAAGAATCAAGTTCCTAAAGTCGTATGATTTGTAACAATTTTTATGTTAAGTGCGTAAGAATGATGCAATTTTTAGTTCAGAATTAAAAAACAAAATCTGTACAAAGCAATTAACAACACATTTTTAGCTTCAGAACACTATATATTATTTTAATGTACCGAAGTACATATGATATTTCCATGCAGATATTCTGCATCATCATACGATGAAAGAGTAATGGAACGGAGAAAAATTCTCTCCGGCGCCGGGATTTGAACCCGGGTTTTCAGCTCTACGTGCTGATGCTTTATCCACTAAGCCACACCGGATACAACTCCGACGCCGGTTAGAATCGTCTCAGATTAAGCTCCAACTCTTGGGTTCCCTCTAGTGGCCGCCCTCTGCACTACGTCATAGATGTCTATGAACGCAGGACCGAAGTCCACATATGTGCTGAGGTGCACTCGATATGAGTGACTAGTTGGCCGGGATCCGACGGAATAAGCGCCGTCTTAAATCACGAAGTGATTTACGCATATCATATATATTATTTTAATGTACCGAAGTACATATGATATTTCCATGCAGATATTCTGCATCATCATACGATGAAAGAGTAATGGAACGGAGAAAAATTCTCTCCGGGGCCGGGATTTGAACCCGGGTTTTCAGCTCTACGTTCTGATGCTTTATCCCCTAAGCCACACCGGATACAACTCCGACGCCGGTTAGAATCGTCTCAGATTAAGCTCCAACTCTTGGGTTCCCTCTAGTGGCCGCCCTCTGCACTACGTCATAGATGTCTATGAACGCAGGACCGAAGTCCACATATGTGCTGAGGTGCACTCGATATGAGTGACTAGTTGGCCGGGATCCGACGGAATAAGCGCCGTCTTAAATCACGAAGTGATTTACGCATATCATATATATTATTTTAATGTACCGAAGTACATATGATATTTCCATGCAGATATTCTGCATCATCATACGATGAAAGAGTAATGGAACGGAGAAAAATTCTCTCCGGGGCCGGGATTTGAACCCGGGTTTTCAGCTCTACGTGCTGATGCTTTATCCACTAAGCCACACCGGATACAACTCCGACGCCGGTTAGAATCGTCTAAGATTAAGGTCCAACTCTTGGGTTCCCTCTAGTGGCTGCCCTCTGCACTACGTCATAGATGTCTATGAACGCAGGACCGAAGTCCACATATGTGCTGAGGTGCACTCGATATGAGTGACTAGTTGGCCGGGATCCGACGGAATAAGCGCCGTCTTAAATCACGAAGTGATTTACGCATATCATATATATTATTTTAATGTACCGAAGTACATATAATATTTCCATGCAGATATTCTGCATCATCATACGATGAAAGAGTAATGGAACGGAGAAAAATTCTCTCCGGGGCCGGGATTTGAACCCGGGTTTTCAGCTCTACGTGCTGATGCTTTATCCACTAAGCCACACCGGATACAACTCCGACGCCGGTTAGAATCGTCTCAGATTAAGCTCCAACTCTTGGGTTCCCTCTAGTGGCCGCCCTCTGCACTACGTCATAGATGTCTATGAACGCAGGACCGAAGTCCACATATGTGCTGAGGTGCACTCGATATGAGTGACTAGTTGGCCGGGATCCGACGGAATAAGCGCCGTCTTAAATCACGAAGTGATTTACGCATATCATATATATTATTTTAATGTACCGAAGTACATATGATATTTCCATGCAGATATTCTGCATCATCATACGATGAAAGAGTAATGGAACGGAGAAAAATTCTCTCCGGGGCCGGGATTTGAACCCGGGTTTTCAGCTCTACGTGCTGATGCTTTATCCACTAAGCCACACCGGATACAACTCCGACGCCGGTTAGAATCGTCTCAGATTAAGCTCCAACTCTTGGGTTCCCTCTAGTGGCCGCCCTCTGCACTACGTCATAGATGTCTATGAACGCAGGACCGAAGTCCACATATGTGCTGAGGTGCACTCGATATGAGTGACTAGTTGG
Organism: Periplaneta americana; assembly: GCF_040183065.1. Taxonomy (NCBI): domain Eukaryota; kingdom Metazoa; phylum Arthropoda; class Insecta; order Blattodea; family Blattidae; genus Periplaneta; species Periplaneta americana. The sequence continues at coordinate 65,866,784 of NC_091118.1, forward strand.
CCGGGATCCGACGGAATAAGCGCCGTCTTAAATCACGAAGTGATTTACGCATATCATATATATTATTTTAATGTACCGAAGTACATATGATATTTCCATGCAGATATTCTGCATCATCATACGATGAAAGAGTAATGGAACGGAGAAAAATTCTCTCCGGGGCCGGGATTTGAACCCGGGTTTTCAGCTCTACGTGCTGATGCTTTATCCACTAAGCCACACCGGATACAACTCCGACGCCGGTTAGAATCGTCTCAGATTAAGCTCCAACTCTTGGGTTCCCTCTAGTGGCCGCCCTCTGCACTACGTCATAGATGTCTATGAACGCAGGACCGAAGTCCACATATGTGCTGAGGTGCACTCGATATGAGTGACTAGTTGGCCGGGATCCGACGGAATAAGCGCCGTCTTAAATCACGAAGTGATTTACGCACCTCAGCACATATGTGGACTTCGGTCCTGCGTTCATAGACATCTATGACGTAGTGCAGAGGGCGGCCACTAGAGGGAACCCAAGAGTTGGAGCTTAATCTGAGACGATTCTAACCGGCGTCGGAGTTGTATCCGGTGTGGCTTAGTGGATAAAGCATCAGCACGTAGAGCTGAAAACCCGGGTTCAAATCCCGGCCCCGGAGAGAATTTTTCTCCGTTCCATTACTCTTTCATCGTATGATGATGCAGAATATCTGCATGGAAATATCATATGTACTTCGGTACATTAAAATAATATATATGATATGCGTAAATCACTTCGTGATTTAAGACGGCGCTTATTCCGTCGGATCCCGGCCAACTAGTCACTCATATCGAGTGCACCTCAGCACATATGTGGACTTCGGTCCTGCGTTCATAGACATCTATGACGTAGTGCAGAGGGCGGCCACTAGAGTTAACCCAAGAGTTGGAGCTTAATCTGAGACGATTCTAACCGGCGTCGGAGTTGTATCCGGTGTGGCTTAGTGGATAAAGCATCAGCACGTAGAGCTGAAATCCCGGGTTCAAATCCCGGCGCCGGAGAGAATTTTTCTCCGTTCCATTACTCTTTCATCGTATGATGATGCAGAATATCTGCATGGAAATATCATATGTACTTCGGTACATTAAAATAATATATATGATATGCGTAAATCACTTCGTGATTTAAGACGGCGCTTATTCCGTCGGATCCCGGCCAACTAGTCACTCATATCGAGTGCACCTCAGCACATATGTGGACTTCGGTCCTGCGTTCATAGACATCTATGACGTAGTGCAGAGGGCGGCCACTAGAGGGAACCCAAGAGTTGGAGCTTAATCTGAGACGATTCTAACCGGCGTCGGAGTTGTATCCGGTGTGGCTTAGGGGATAAAGCATCAGAACGTAGAGCTGAAAACCCGGGTTCAAATCCCTGCGCCGGAGAGAATTTTTCTCCGTTCCATTACTCTTTCATCGTATTCAGAACACTAGCCAATTAAAGAATATATACAACAATACATTGTTTTCCTTTAAGTACATACCTATTTCCTTGATTAGAAGGTTATTGTTGAATTTCTGCCAAAACGAGTGAACTTCTATTAGACTGTTATGCTAGAATTTTGGTTTAGCATTGCATCCCCATGCAAGAAAAGTTCCACATTTTGGAACTAATATTGGCATCATTATAAGGGGAGGTGCGAAACAAAGCCTACCGTTGGATTCGTTAAGGGTCCTGGTGAATAGCCGTTGGTTTTTGTTATGGACAAATAATTTGGGGGAAATTTAGGCTGAAAACTTAAGAATATAATAAAAAGGAATTTTTTAATAACTTGCCATCATTGTGCAGTACCACTTGTTTTAGTACAATGTTTCATTGTTATTTTGAATCAGTCTCTGATATAGTGTAATATAGCAACACAAGTATAGTATTAATGTAAATTTTGTAATGATTTGGAAAATTCAATTTTTTTAAATTTTTTTATTTATTTTTTTTTTTTGAAGTGCAAATTTATTACAATCATTTTGTAAACTACAAAAATAACATATTAAATATAATAGAAACAGAAATACATTAATAACTATTATATACATCAAACAAGAATGAACATGTCAAATATTTAAACAAAAACAGAAAAATAAATTAAAGAAATTACCCCGTATGTGCAAGCGCTCGTGGGTGGGAGTTCAAAACCGCACTGTAGACAAGCAGACGGAAAAAGGAAGACAAGCTAAACAATTTATATAAGCAATAAAATAGCACAGATTACAAAAACGCCTATATGATAAAAAGAATCACAATTGAACAATTTTATAACCAGTAATCACAAATTAAACAATTAATTATCTAAACCTAAGTTAAGTTCCCTTAATAATTTCTTTAATTTTCAGTTTAAATTTAATCGTACTTACATTAGCTAAACCAGGGTACTGAGAAATTAATTTGCTGTATAATTTTAAGCTATAGTTGAAGCCATGTTTCATACCAGCAGCCGTTGCACTTTTGGATTCTATGAAATTAAATAATATGTTTCTTGTAGTATTTTAATTATGGCAATACAAAATGAAACTAAACTTTTCCATGGACTCATTATTTCCAATTAAAACCGAATTTAATATTTTATGCCGTGCGAGGGTCCAAAGAGCCGGTACACGTGGCAGCGGGTCAATTGCCCCTCCAGTTCGTCACGCCACCCTTTTGTGACACGCACGGCAAATCACGGCCCCCTACCTCTTCATTCGTATCACGCGTCAGAACACATCAGTGAGGTCAGAGTGGAAACGAAGCAATTCATGCCTCACATTCGTTACATAATGTGCTTTAAAGTTGCCATGGCAACGAGATTCATTGATACTTCAACATACACAAGGGACTATCTTTAATTAAATTTTGTACTGCTTTAAAGACTTCGGTACATCAAAATATATATTTAAAGAATAAGTTTTATTGAATACAAAGAAGGTCAGTTATAAACTGTGCAAAACAAATTGAACCATCATTAAATTAACATCTATGTGCGAAAATAATCTTTGGCGATATTTTAGCCCATAATAGTAATAGGCCTATTCTATTTATTACGTTTAACAATATGCTTAGCAACAACTTAAAATAATGATGTGTTAACACAGTGGTTTTTTAAATTTTGGATCCCCGGATCCATCGATTTCTACATGAATTTCCGTCATTTATATATGCAAACAGGTGCCATGTAAATGATACACACATTCTCATTATGCCTTATCAGTAAAGAGCGCAAATGGGGTGCATATTGAGAAAATATAAGTTCTTTACACAGAGTGTTTAATGACGTCACGAGTATGGGTGGAATTGTACCTCTTTAGGTACGCTCATTTTACGCTCACAACTCACTGGCGAATGTGATTTCGTAGCATTTTTTTTACCATTCTTCGATTGTTATTTTCTCACTCCCATATTTTTATACTTATCACCAGATTGCGGCCTAGGGTCACCGATTCGCGAGACTGAAGTTTGGAACGCACGGAGTATACGTGACGTCATGACCCATGAGGTGAGATGGAACTGTGAGAGTAGGCCTACAGTTGGTTTCGTAAGAAATTACATTATCGCATTTCTAATTCTGCTTGACGTGGGTCCTTGCAATCACCACACGTACTTGAGATCCTTTGAGGAAACAAGTATGTTTCATTTGTTTTCGATTATTTCTTGATTATTTATACATGCATATTTGAATCGGTTATTTGGAAAAAGCCATGCAGGGTCTTTCCGGGATGATGTTACAAACTTTCAGGGATGATGGGGAAGGGCACATGTATCAATTTGAGATAAGGAACCCTGGTCCGGAAATTACTGAGTCGAAAGTAATACAAACAAAAATAGTTGTGTGGATATGAAATGATTTTATTCCTCAGTACATCTTATTTATGTGTATTTATCTGTACATCTTACACATACTGTATTCATCTGACGTTGTTTACGTTGTCTACTTACAGTATTCCATTCAGTGCGCTGTCTGAGGGATGGGGACAGGAAACTACACTAAAGCAATGCAAATGGCGTAATGTGTAACGCACATGGTCGGTCCTGATATGCACGTCTGTAGACAGCAGTGTATATGTACAAGTTGCAGTGTTCAGTCGATCAGTCCTAGTGAAATGGAGGAGTACACGAGAGCGCAATATGCAGATCTGATTTTCGAATACGGATGAGCCAATGGGAACAGTAGACAAGCTCACAGATTGTATCGGCGAAAGTACCCACATAGGAGACATCGGGCCCATACCATCTTTCCACGACTGTTCCAAAGGTTAAGGGAAGGAGGGCACGTGGTGCTAAATTACAATTTCATTTCCACACAACTATTTTTGCTTATGACTTTCCACTCAGTCATTTCCGGACCAGGGTTCCTTATCTCAAATTGATACATGTGCTCTTCCCCATCATCCCTGAAAGTTTGTAACACTAGCATGGAAACACCCTGCATATCCATTTTTTTTTTTTTCAAAATTTGTTTTATTGCATAAATGGGTTCTTTGAACAGAGCTGCTCCTTTGGTGTGACAGGGCCATTTCTTAAAGCTATATGCAGCAGAATTGAGTATAAATTTATTTGTTTAGTTCTTCGGTTATAAGGTACATGTGCCCAATACGGCCCACTTAACGTATCAAGATCTATTGTATTGTTACTGAAGGAGATAAAATTAAGAAAGTTGCACTAAAACATACTTCAAGGTGAGCAGTAAAGAATACGTGGTCTTGGATTTAGATTTATTGAAAAACTTCGCTATAACAGTGCAATATTTAAAATGTGAGTAATGGGCCTTATTTGGCACACTCCTTCCAAATAAGGCCCACTATCAGTCCCAAATAAGGCCCATGTGTAAATAAATAGTGATTACGAAAGCAAATAGAAATCAATTAAATTACAATAATTGCATTTAAGCCAAATGAACTAAAATAATAATATTCAAAGTTAAGTAGATGAAAAACACATTCTGGACAAAGAAAATGGATATTCCGTCCTAAGTCTAAAGATCACATTCTGAGTAAAATATATATATTCTTAGTCTAAGATCACATTCTGGGCAAAGAGAACTGAATATTTTCACCATATTTTCACTCTTGTCTGAAGATTACTTTCTGGGCAGAGAGAACTGATATGTTGTCCTTAGTCTAAGATGACATTCTGGGAAAATAAAACTGAATATTTTGTCCCAAGCACAAAGATTACACTCTGAAAAAAGAAAAGTTGTATTGTGTATTTCACCTAAATATCACACTGTGGGCAATGAAAACTGGATATTTTTTCCTTAGCCGTAAGTCCAACGCATTCTTCATGAACATAGGTTCAACACTTTACACACAGTCTCATGTCAGCAATACGATGTTTTCTCCATAAATTGCAGAACCAACTTTCTTTTTTCACTCTTTTAGTTTGAATGCCACTCGGTCCAGCTTCAAGAAGATCTTCACGGAAGTCACAGGACATATTTTCCTCTTCTCAGCTGTCTTCACGCTCAAACAGTTAGGAGCAGTAGCACCATTCTTACTGCTTTCGCGGTCCTCTTTAGGCCTATGTCCTTTTGCAGTGTTAACTGATTTAGTCTTCTCTTTGTCTTGAAACAATTCCTTAGTTACCTCAACTGCTTGGTAATTAAGGGCTTTTCGTCGCTGGTTTGTATGGTTTTTTCTTTATTTCAGGGGTACGAAGAATGTCTTTAAATGAAGTTTCTAATTTTCCTTCATTATCACTAGAGATATGGAAAAAGTCACTGGATTCGTCAGGAAGAGAGATGTCAATTGTGAAGCCTGAGTCCCCTGAATCTCTTTGTTTCGAAACTCTTTTCTGGGTTAATGTTTCAACTTGATTTGGCTGATTTAGGAGTAATTGGGATCCAGATTGTGATTGTAATGGGGCTTCTTCAGCCTTTTCTTTCCTGGAGATTCGGAAGGAGCGAAGAGCCACTCTCAGGGATAGCACTAGGGTCGAACGGATAAATTCCAGTAGCGTTAAATCCACTTGATACATTAGAAGGAGTAGCAGCTCTTGGCCAAACCTTACTAAATATTTTCCCAAATATCCGTTTGTTTACTGTACGACTTTCATTTCAAGTCCATTCGAGTCAAAATAATTCAAGTTTAAGCTTTCTAAATAACTTAAACTTTTGTGTGTCGGTATTACATACCGAAAGAATTAAAATGTTATATTTTAACAAATAAACACAATTATTATGCTAAAATAATTAATTAAATTACGAATTTAGAATAATTATCGTAGCTTTGATAATTGTCTTCAAAATTTTCTCATAAATAAATTACTGTATGTTACAGAATGTCTTTATGAGGCTCAAAATAAGAAAAACCTTGAAGAAAATCCATGTTCCATATAAGGCCCATGGGCCTTGTTTAGTTCATCTGTAGAGGGCCTTATTTGAAGCTCCCTGTAAATCCACACTTTCATTCGTAGATTTACTAAGGGATAAATAAATACACGTTAGGTGGAAAATATCAATACAGTATCTTATTCTACTAATCATGTGCTTTGAAATGACATATACCATGTTCATTTATGCTAAGTTACCAAAAACTGCAGAAGATTCATTAAAATACCTCGAAATAGTAGCGACAACAGCTGCAGACGTCGTTCACTGTTCAACTGAAGCATACATGGCGAAATCGTTCACTTATACTGTTGTAGTTTCTAGTCTAGCCATTAGAAGCCAGGAACTGTCAGAAACATTAAGAAACTAATGGAAATTGTAATGTTATCTTAATAAAATGACAGATGGGCCTTATTTAGAACCGGGCCTTATTTGGCTCATGTACCTTATGGTCTTTTCCAAGTACTTTTGTAGTATTTTTCGAGAATGCAATGTTTTATTCCAATATGTGTTGGCTGTTTGTTGTATTGCTGTGCTCTTAAAGATTCAATGTGAGTGTTTCAGAAGAGAGTCAGATTAATTTTTCAAGTATTGAAAGAAAGAAAAGTGTATGATCCGTATAAGAGTTCAGTTTTAAAAGAGCTAAAGTTGAAGGCGAAAGTTACAAAATTATGGTAGAAATGCTGTTAATGCAAGAAAAAGTGGTCAACAATGCAATGCCACAGTCTAGTATATACAGTCACGAAGCTCAATACGTAGTAAATATGCATCCATGGATAGTTGCTAACCACTAGGATCGCTACTATCGCCTCATACGAAATAGTACCTGCACAGTCTTTTGTTCCTAGTACCCTCACAACCCAAGCTTCATGACTGTATATATTAGACTGTGGCATTACCTCAAGTATAAGGAAATACACTTATTTTCTGATGGTTGCGGTGGCCAAAACCATACCACACAATAGACAGGTTTTATAATGTAATAAGATTCATAGTTACTTTCCAGTGAGGCGATATTTAGTTTCATCCTGCGATTGGAACATTGGTAAAAGTAAACATAAACAGTGTCTGACGCACCCTTTCTTATAATGTTGACTTAATTGAAGATCGAGCACACCCACAGTACTGTACACTACCCAATACAGCCCTTATTTCTTCAGTTCTGTGCTGGACAATTGAACGATAAAACATCGGCAAGAAATCTGATTGCACATCGGAGATTTTGTGTTTTGTATTTTGAGAATAATTGTTTATTTTTTATTGTACACTATTTTTATGTCTCACTTCACCACGTACAACATTTCCATTGTACTAAAATGTACAGTACATTGTGATTGTGATTTAATTCACGCACAAATCTAACCAGAATTGTCCTCCCTCTGTTCGATCCTTGGTCAGACGTTGCTTATGTTTACTCTTACTGGCGACATTCAAACAGTCAGTAAATTAGCCAGTTGTTCTTAGACAGAGCTAACGCAACATTTACAATACGAAACATAGTTAGTTCCCATTAAAAAAATTAAGTTTACTCTAATATCTTGAAAATTATTTCATATATAAAAAATGCATTACGTTTATCAGATGTCCCCTTCGATGAAAATTAACTTATAATTGTCGGTTTGTGTATATCTGAAATATTTCACATGTTATTAGAAATGAAAGAGTTAAGTGGGCCACCTGTATAGTGAGAAAGTAAAAATAAAGAAAATGGCAATGTAGCTTAATTATACATATTTTCTTATGTCGTTTCTAATGGGCATTTTTTTTTGCCGTGAATGGCCCAAAATGATACAGATATCATTATTTATAAATTTCCAAGAATTTTAAGTCTAGATTGGAAATAACTTTAGGTTTGATTGTGAAAAAATTAAGTTCGACACTCTGTACAAATAACTTTTCATAATTTGCTTCATCCTTGTTATTGAATCAGTATAACGTGTGACATCTTCAGTCTACTCTTAATATTCATAACATGTAAATAAAGAACATTATAGCCTGAAGGTGAAACCCTTTTAAATCCAGGTGTCCATTTTAGCGTTTACTCAAACAAAATACTACCTCACAATTTAAAACTCCTTGCCTAAATTCTATCCTGACCAAATAATATTGGATAGTATAGGTATGATGAAATAAATGAGCGAACGATGAGCTGGAAAATATGGCATTAAATTCATAAACATTAAATTGAAACATTCTATATAATCGTATTGAAGTTATTTCAAGCCTTCAATGGGAGTAGAATAATGATTTGGTGTCCAGGAAACCTTCGCAGCCTTGGTTTTGTCCACAACAAATGTCACGTTTGTCGAAGCTGGGAACTAAACCCAGGCTCGTTTGCATAATAGTTTAATGCATTGGCAATAATGAGTCACTAAGACATATCCAGAATAATACAAATTTAAAGTCTATACCTGTGGGGTAACGGTCAGCGCGTCTGGCTGCGAAACCAGGTGGCCCGGGTTCGAATCCCGGTCGGGGCAAGTTAACTGGTTAAGGTTTTTTCCGGGGTTTTCCCTCAAACCAATACGAGCAAATGTTGGGTAACTTTCGGTGCTGGATCCCGGACTCATTTCACCGGCATTATCACCTTCATATCATTCAGAAGCTAAATAACGTAGATGTTGATACAGCGTCGTAAAATAACCCAATAAAATAAAAAATAAAAAAAAAAATACAAATTTAATTCACAATTCAGATACTGTTGAAGAAATTCACAGAACAACATATTTTAATAGTATCCAATTTATCTTACTTGGAAGGAAAATGAAGTCTCTAAATTTTGTTTGTTTTAAGTTCTTATAGAATGTTCCTGAGATCTTCATACACTAATATTTGTTTCTCTTTCTTGCAGTGTTTTCGTTGGCACTCCGTTTCTGAGGGAGATAATGTAACAAGTTAGCATAGGGAGAAAAACGAATTCCCAGTATATACAGCATCAGGTAAGTAATCGTTTAAGTAAAATTGAAATTAGTAGTTATCAGTAGGCCCATTTTCAAAGATAAAGGGTTTTGAATAGTAAGGGACTCGGAAGTAAAACATGGTAACCAATACTTTGGTCTTGCCTTAAAATCAGTGTACCATTTACGGATTGTAGGCCCACTGGATGGATCTGCACCAAACTTTGTTCGGTAATGCCGTTGAACATTAATAACCGACTGGTTCACATGAAAATCAAGCACACAAAAAAACTTTCTGTCCTCTATAGCAGCCATTTCACCTCAATAATGAATAAATTTGTTTATGTGCGCTAATATGAGGCAGTGTTACCAACTAGGAAAACAATGTTGCCACAAGTAAACTTTTTGAGTTTCTCTTTCCATTGGTGCTATTTTCATGCACATCAGATTCATAGAACGTCAATTACAGCTTGATTCAGGGATTTTGGCCCCTGCAAAAAGTAAGTAGATAGACTAAGAGCGAGTTACTCATCACTACTGGCGGGCTGGGTTACACAGGTCAGGCCGCGCAGTCATAACACCTAACATTTCCTTCTTGTCATGTCGCGGTACACTCCGTCTTAAAACACAATATTCTTCCACACGTCCCGTTACTAACCACTACGTCTGTTGACTAAACAATGTCATGATGACTTATATTTTCTTGACATGAGTGTCCCTCAGCGACGAGCATAGATATTATTTTCATTCTTCCTCTTCCCCTCCTATGCACATTTGTGATTAAATTTCTTTATTATTACCTAACACATAGCTCGCTCACTAGCCAAACAACCAAGGACAGGGGCCAGTAACGTTGAATCGAGCTGTACATGTGTTCGAAACCGGAAAGATCTTTTCTAAGAGCCCTGTATTACGGATGTTTAAATGTGAATTCGTTTCGAAAAGCGTGCTAAGTTAATGTACTGCCAAGGACTGGTCAGACAGGGAAAGGAGAAAAGTTGTAGAGGAACTTTCAGCTTGCATTGACTTTGTCTATTGCCCCTCAAAGTATTTGCCCTTATTTCCGTAATACTCTGTATATTTTGAAATCAGCATAAGCTTACAGTACTTTCCTCACATTTCATGCAGTAAGTAATTGCATAATTACGTCTCATTTTCTGTCAAGTTTCCATTTATAATGCCGAGGTTGGTTAATTTCTTTAGTTGTAGAACACACAAGTCGATAACTTATCTGACCTAGAAGAAAATACATGTAAATGCCTGTAATTACAGCATAATCAAAGACATATTATGGAAAACAATTTTCGTGTCACTGCTTTGTCGCGGAGTGTTGGATAATTGGCTTTCGAATTTGTATACGGCGATGATGCAAATGCGAGTGTTGCTACTACAGAATCAGTTTCTGCGTGTCTTGTAGCTAAGGTAAAAATGTGTTTAATTTACATTCTGTGGTTTAATTAATTCAAAACGCCAGTTCTTATTTCAACTATTTGTAATTCTTCAGCAGACTTAGTTATAATAAAATGATGGTAAAAAATCGACAGCTGCATATCTTTACTAACTGTATAGCTTAACGTAGAACTACGTGTGAGTGCTATCACCTGTCGGCAAGGAGAGCAAGAGCGATACAAGGGCAACAATGTGAACACAAAAAGAACAAATGAAAGACAAGAATAAGGAGAAGAAAAGGACAAGGAAAATGTAAGGAGCTCAAGAAGACAGCAACGAGAACAAGGGAAAAACAAGGAGAACAAGAGGAATGCAAGAAGATCCAGGGAAAGACAAGGAGAACAAGAGGAATAAAAGGAGACGAACGAAAAGACAAGGAGAACAAGACGAATACTAGCAGACTGAGAAAAACAAGGAGAACAAGAGGAATGCAAGGAGAGCAAATGAAAGACCAGGTGAACAAGAGGAATTCAAGAGCAAGGAAAGATAAGGAGAACAAGAGGAATACAAGGAGACCAAAGGGAAGACAAGGAGAACAGGAGGTATACAAGGAGAGCAAATGAAACACCAGAAGAACAAGAGGAAGGCAAGAAGATCCAGGGAAAGACAAGGAGAACAAGAGAAATACGATAACAAGAGAAATACAAGGAGAGCAAGGGAAATACGATAACAAGAGAAATACAAGGAGAGCAAGGGAAATACGATAACAAGAGAAATACAAGGAGAGCAAGAGAAATCCAAGGAGACCAAGGGAAATACGATAACAAGAGAAATACAAGGAGAGCAAGGGAAATACGATAACAAGAGAAATACAAGGAGAGCAAGAGAAATACAAGGAGAGCGAGGGAAATACGATAACAAGAGAAATACAAGGAGAGCAAGAGAAATACAAGCAGATCAAGAGAATGCGAAGAACAGGAGGAATACAAAGAGACCAAGGGAAAGAGAAGGAGAACAAAGTAATAAAGGGAGAACAAGAGAAATGCAAGGAGATCAAGAGAAAGACAAGGAGAACAAGAGGAATGCAAGGAGACCAAGGGAAATACAAGGAAAAGAAGATAAATATAAGGAGAACAAGAAGAATACAAAGAGACCGAGGGAAATACAAGGAGAACAAGATAAATACAAGGAGACTAAGCGAAAGACAAGAAGAACAAGAGAAATACAAGGTGACCAAAGAAAAAACAAAGAGAACAAGATTAGGAGAGCAAGAAAAAGAGAAGAAGGACAGAATAATAAAGGGAGAACAGTATAAACACAAGAAGAGCAATGGAATACAAGGATACCAAAGGGAAAGACAAGCAGAACAAAAGGAATGCAAGGAGACTAAGGAAAAGACAAGGGAAACAAGAGGAATGTAAGGATACCAAAGGAACGACAAGAGGAACAAGAGGAATATAAGGATACAAAGGGAAAGGAAGGAGAACAAGAGGAACACAAGGAGACTAACGAAAAGAAAAAGGTAACAATACGAATACTAGGAGACCAAGGGGAAAGAGAAGGAAGAATACCTAGTGAAAGACAAGGAGAACAAAGGTAATGCAAGGAGACCAAGGGAAAGACAAGGAGAACAAGGGAATTCAAGGAAACCAAGGATAATACAAGGAGAACAAGAGAAATAAAACCAAGAGAAAGACAAGGAGAACGAGAGGAATGGAAGGAGACCAAGTGAAAGAGAAGGAGAGCAAAGCAATAAAGGGAGAACAATTTAAACATAAGACGTAATGTCTTCCTGGCTGCATCTCATGTTATTGCATATAATATAGAAGTATTTGAAGATGTCCACTTGCTCCACTGCCTCATTTCGAATTTGCACGTTTACCTTCTTTATTTGCCTCCCGATAACCATGCTCTCGTCTTACTTGCTGCCGTGGCTCTGGTCAACCGCGATATTCCGGAGCGTGTATGGGGCGAGATGGATTACCGCATGGATTTATGCCGTATTAGCAAAGGTGGACACATTGAGCATCTGTTGGTAATGCCACAAAACTTTGAGAGTTTCTCTTTATTTTAGTGTAAAATAATTTGTTATCCGTTGTGTAGTTTAGTAGTTACGAATTTGTTTAATGTTTCACGGACTTATGAATAGCCTTGTACGGTTATGCTATTTATTTATATTGATATATAATTAATGTGTCACCTACGTACTTCTTTGAAGACAAAACTAAACTTTCTATAATATTTATTTTATTACCATATTTTCACAATCAACGCCGAATAATAACAAATGAATAACATCTCTCGAGTTACGAATAATAACAAATGAATCACACCTATCGACAAATATGAAACGGCGATCACACATGAAAATGTTAACGTCCAAAAACAAACGATTTATTTAAATTAAAAATGATTAATAGTAATTCATTTTTATTCGTCAATTCTGTTATAATGCACTTATCACGCTTGTATAAATACATTTATTCCATATGCTTGATTTTCGATTATTATTGGTGTTACCAGTATTTGTAAGACCAAATGCTCTACCAATGACACATTCGATTCTAGCCCTCAGCTACCTCAAAAATCGCTATTTTGAATGCAACTTTGAAATTTTAAATAGAAAGTAGGTCATGTAGGTACTCAAAATTATGCGAAATGTTCTGAGAAAAACAATAATGCAATCCGTCTTGAGATATCTCTAATCGTTTTCAAGTTATTTAAAGATAACTGTCATAATGACACAAACATTAGATTTGCATCTACAGATATTTTGTAACATGGTACAGTACTAAGGATGCTTTGGAAAAGGTACTTTTATGCAATTCTGGTAATTAACTTTTCCTGCTTTTCTGTTTGGTTAACTTGTGACAGTTTCAATTCATTGTTGTGATTATTTGAAACTTTCCTGTAACAAATTTCTTGATTTTCATGATGGCATTATCGAAAGAGGAAAGAATTGATATCATTCTTCATTCTGGTAGGTTAAGCTACAGAAATGTTGCAGCAGACTAAACGAACAATTCTCTGGACATTGGATTGGTCGACGTGGACCAGTAGAATGGCCGGCCAGGTCTCCAGATTTAACATCCCTTGATTTTTTTCTTTTGGGGTTACATAAAGAGCTTGATATATGAAGAGAAAATTCAGAATGTGGATAGGGCATTTTGTAGCATTTCTGGGGTGACTTTAGCTTCAATGATACGGTTCTTTAAATGTTCCAAGCTCTTTATGTAACCCCAAAAGAAAAAAATCAAGGGATGTTAAATCTGGAGACCTGGTCGACCATTCTTCTGGTTCCTCGTCGACCAATCCAATGTCCAGGGAACTGTTCGTTCAGTCTGCTGCAACAGGCTTAACCTACCAGAATGAAAAATGATATAAACTCTTTCCTCTTTCGATAATGTCATCACGAAAATCAAGAAATTTGTTATAGGAAAGCTTCAGATAATCACAGCAATGCATTGAAACTGTCACAGGTTAACCAAACAGTAAAGCAGGAAAAGTTAATTACCAGAATTGCATAAAAACACCTTATCCAAAGCCTTCTTAGTACCGTACCTATCATGTTACAAAATATCTGCAGATGCAGTAACTAATGTTTGTGTCATTATGGACAGTTATCTTTAAATACCTTGAAAACGATTAGAGATATCTCAAAACGGATTGCACCATTGTTTTTCACAGAAAATTTCACATGCTTTTGAGTACATACATGACCCCTTTCCATTTAAAATTTCAAAGTTTCATTCAAAATGGCGGCTTTTGAGATAGATGAGGGCTAGACTCGAAAGTGTCACTGGTAGAACATTTGGTCTTACAAATACTGGTAACACCTATAGTAATCGAAAATCAAGCATATGGGAGATATTTATATGGTTCTAGACTTTTGATTCACCTTATAGTTTAAATAAATTGAATATTTTTGCTACTTTGCGCTGTATTTTACAGAATGTTTACTTTAAGCTTCATTACTCATTTTTTACTTGCACCACTTCTGCTCTCAAAGGCTCATATGTACTATTCTGGCAGATCGTGTTTTTTATGAACCTTACCGATGTTGTTGGTAGATCTTGTAAGTTAAACTTACAACACACGTCCGGTAAGTAAAAAAATCAAATCAACGTTTGTATGTAAGTATGTATTATGAATAACAATTGATGGCGGGCATATGTGGGGGCGGCAATGAACCTGGGAGTATCTTAAAAGCCATTTGTAAGTAAGTTATGAATAACAGCTTAAGGAAAGATACTATAAGCAGTAATATCGTTCAGAACATATAAACGAAATCAATTGTTGCAAACGCATAAAGCAAACTGTGACTTACCTTTATGGCATTGACTTCATGTTCCTTCTGTCATGTCTAGAATGTTAGGAAATGGCTCTCTAATTGCAGCTATAAAGACTGAACGTCCCAACGGTCCCTAGTAACTTCAATTGCAATTGTTTCGATGTACAAAATAAATGATGTCCGGCAAATATGGTAATGGAAAAATTGACTGTTTGCTAGCCAGTTTTCAAGGCACGAACAAATAGTAGAAACGAGTTAAAATTAATTGCTTGGTTCTAACAAATAGTGATTGAATGTACAAGTAATTATTAATGGTACACATAAAATTAAATCTGATTGGTGATAAATGTGATTTACTTGCCAATAAACTCACTCTAGACTGACAATTCATATGCACTCTGATTGAATAACATGCAAGTATGAATTCCGTTCATGAGGAAGCTAGAAAAACAAATAGGCTATATTGCGCAAGAGAATATGCTGAAATTGTGTGATTGATGTTATTAGGGTAATAAAATTATTATTGTCGTCATTTCTTATTACTCGTTAATGTGCATAGTTACTAGTTGTACGTTATTGCTCTGATAATTTTAACGTGTCTCCTTTCCAATTTCCCATTACAGTCACCATTATATTACTGCCACATTGGTCTCCGTCTCTTCTTGATCTCGAACCAAAATATAATTTAATCTATTCTGTACCATACACCTACTCAAATCATATTCTGCTTCTTAAACACTATATTAGGTTATTTCACAAATATTTCCGTAGAATATTAGTGCAGTCTTTGATTTTCCCAAATTTTTTCCTAGTAAAGTTTATTATTAATTTTGTTATTATTATTATTATTATTATTATTATTATTATTATTATTTACTTAAATTTTATACAGGATGATTCACGAGGATTTACCAACACTTACGGAGCTTATTTCTGAAGACATTCTGAGCAAAATGTGTCATATAAACATTTGTCCTAATCTCAGTATTTTCAAAGTTACACTAATTTGAAATTGTTTGTATAGGGGAGAAGTGCGTAGTATCGGACATCGGGTAATATCGGACAGTGCGTTTCTTTCATCTGCCACCAGATGATAGTACCTGAATGACATGGTAACGTTTCTGTATGCGACATCACAGAAACGTAACCAAGTCATCCAGGTACTATTATCACGTGGTAGGTGAAAGAAGCTGACTGTCCGATATTACCCGATGTCCGATACTACCCAACTCTCCCCTAATATCTTTTTTTTTTTTTTAGTTTTAAGGGTAAAAAAATATTACAAATATAGAATGAACTATTCAGAAGTGTCATTTCTTTAATTGGCTAGTGTTCTGAAGCTAAAAATGTCTTGTAAGTTGTTTTGTACAGATTTTATTTTTCAATTTTCAACTAAAAATTACATCATTCATACGCACTTATCACAAAAATTGTTACAAATCATACGACTTGAGGAACTTGATTCTTTACAGTTTAATTGTGCATCTTAATGTACAGTCTTGAAGAATTTACAAGAGTGGCGAGATTTGTAACAATTCTTGTGATAAATTCGTAAGAAAATGTAATTTTGTAGTTAAAAATCGAAAAAAAAAAAAAATTCTGCACGAAGCAACTATGGAATTCACAACACATTTTCAACTTTAGAATATTAGCTAATTAAAGAAGTGATACTCCTAAATAGTTCATTCTGTATGTGTAATATTATTTTATCTTTAAAACTCAAGAATAATGGTATTTTACAAACAATTTCAAATTAGTGTAGCTCTCAAGATATTGACATTAGGACAAATGTTTATATGACATGTTTTGCTCAGAATGTCTTCGGAAATAAGCTCCATAAGGGACGGTAAATCTTCGTGAATCACCCTGTACAACGATGAAGAATTTAGTAAGTGAGTAATAAACATGGAACACTGTTCGCACTTTTCCTATTTTTAATTTTATGTAAAGAAACACTATTCACAAAAGTTATAGGGGGTGAAAGAAGGACTATTTGAAAAAAAAAACAAAGGCTTTTTTCATTTGTAAAGGATGTGCCAAGGATTGTTTTTTTTTTTTTAACAGGAAAGGATTACTTTAATATGGCGGAAAACCAGTGAATTTTCAATTTTTGTTTTAAAATGCACTTCGGTATTCGACAAAAATATTATATTTTATTTAACGACGCTCGCAACTGCCGAGGTTATATCAGCGTCGCCGATGTGCCGGAATTTTGTCTCGCAAGGGTTCTTTTATATGCCAGTAAATCTACTGACATGAGTCTGTCGCATTTAAGCACACTTGGTATTCGAAAGAATATATGATATTACATATAATTTAATACGCATTTCTGCCCTTGTCAGGTGCTGCCATATCATTATCTTTCAAACTGTTTTCAAGGAGGAAGGATGATTAAATACGACGAAAAACCACTACATTTTCAAAACATATTTTTTTTTGCCTTAAAACAACCTTTAATGTCTGAAAAATATATGACATGACATTCAACGTCCATTTATGCCTTTATTAGCTGTTGTGCCGACATTTTTAAACTTCTAGTGCACAGGCTTTTCAAATGACACGAAACTTTGATAGCAATTTCCCCTAACTTTAAATTTTGCATTATTCTCATACAAAAATGATTAATCGGTTGTTCTGAACTATTCATGCTAGATTTTTATTTTATTTTATTGGATTTTTTACGACTCTTAGGTTATTTAGCGTCTGAATGAGATGAAGGTGACAATGCCGGTAAAATGAGTCCGGGGTCCAGCATCGAAAGTTACCCAGCATTTGCTCATACTGGCTTGAGGGAAAACCCCGGAAAAAATCTCAACCAGATAACTTGCCCCGCCCGGGAATCGAACCCTGGCCACCTGGATTCGCGGCCAGATGCGCTAACCGTTACTTCATAGGTGTAGACTTCATGCTAAATGTATGATATTTAGGACTCATATTACTTAGGCTATTAGGAAACTTTTCCATGTCATAAATTTTCTTATTTGTTGCACTTTCTTAAAATGTAATCGTTTATCTTAACATTTTGAAAGTCAATATGCTATCAAAATAATTGTACTGGCGATATTTTAAAGAACGTGCTTTTAGAAGCTAAATATCAAAGAGATATTGAATTTATCTCTGGTACATTATATCCATTTTAATTAATTACTTATCCTGGTAGTTTTTTTCTAAATTTGGACCTTTCTTTTTTCAAAAACTAATTTCACATTGCTATAACAATGTTATGTCTTACTTACTTAAAAATGGCTTTTAAGGATCCCGGAGGTTCATTTCCGCCCTCACATAAGCCCGCCATCGATCCCTATCCTGTGCAAGATTAATCCAGTCTCTATCATCATATCCCACCTCTCTCAAATCCATTTTAATATTACCATCCCATCTATGTCTCGGCCTCCCCAAAGGTCTTATTTCCTCCAGCCACCCAACTGACACTCTATATGCATTTCTGGATTCGCCCATACGTGCTACATGCCCTGCCCATTTCAAACGTCTGGATTTAATGTTCCTAATTATGTCAGGTGAAGAATACAATGTGTGCAGTTCTGCGTTGTGTAACTTTCTCCATTCTCCTGTAACTTCATCCCTCTTAGCCCCAAATATTTTCCTAAGAACTTTATTCTCAAACACCCTTAACCTCCAATGATATGTCTACAATACGAATAATTAAAAATTAGCAACAATTAGGACAAAATAAAATTATACCAACTTTTCCCCTTAACAGCATTTTTATCTCTGAATTCTTTAGTTTTCACAACATATATAAATCGTATGTTTCACCATTATAAACTATTATTTTCTAAAAATTTCTTCAAATGTATGATCCCAACGTATGTTTACTAAGCAAAGAAAAATACTGTAGTACTACTGGGTGTTCAGTTCAAAATGTGTCATGGCTCGCTGTATGCCGTCATGTGGCTAGCTGATGAGCCTAGAGAATT
Source organism: Periplaneta americana (assembly GCF_040183065.1). Taxonomy (NCBI): domain Eukaryota; kingdom Metazoa; phylum Arthropoda; class Insecta; order Blattodea; family Blattidae; genus Periplaneta; species Periplaneta americana. Next base: position 65,885,611 of record NC_091118.1, read on the forward strand.
CAATCTTCCTACACTTCCGCAGAGGTGTATAACCTAAGAGGCAGAGAAGTTGCCTAGCAAGTACGGCGTTCATTCTGAAGAGTACGTACCGATACGTACGGTAACACCGGTAGTGGCAGGAATGTGAACTGTTTGGAAATACGTACTGTCGGGATATGGGGAGAGGGTTAAGACGATTACTTACATATTTGTTGACATTAACTTCGACGGTCAACATGGACACGGAGCATTTGATTTGTGTTGTGGAATGTTACCGTACGTAACCGATGATAACAAATACCCTGCGTACGACTTGCCGGCGCAAAACACAGTTCGAAAGAGGTTATGGTAGCACACAGACCGTACAGACCGCCATCTGTTGCTACGACGTTCAAGTTATACCGTACACGTTCTCAAGTTCAGATTGAAGAACGCCTTAAATAATAGGCAACTTCTCTAACATATAAGCTGAAACTCACTTCAAATCGGTGACCCAACAACAGTGACGTCATGACACACTTTGAAATGAACACCCAGTATATATCAGTTTATCACTAAGGAGAATAAGGTACATGAATTAAATAATCATGGCTGACAGTTTACGCCTACCTATTATCTAGATGTGGAGTTTCAATCTCGCGTTTCCGGTTTACGTTCTCTTCCTCGGAACGTTAGGTTCACTACGGCGACAAACGCCTGACCTTTGTTGATAACGCAATGCGCTGTACACTTGTGTCAGAGAAGTGGTCGGGACATTCAGGCGAACAAACACAATTACCAAACATTCAATAGGCGTGCAAACAATTGAACGTATCGTGAGATCAACATCTTGTTTATTGTTGTTTATCAGTTAGTTTAAGATGGCGACCGCATACAATTATTATGTACGAGAGAGTTGAGGAGGAGTACTAGAACGTAACGTTTAATTCAGACGTTGTTATTGTTATTTTTAGATCTGTAAATTAATTCCTGTAATGCATTGCTTTTAAATGATGAAAGATGTAGCCTATAAAATGCGTACGAAAGAAACTAATGTGGTAAGAAGACCGACTAGATGTGAGCTTTATTTATCGATTAAACTTTTTTATTATTTCTTTTATTACCGGTAACACTTATTTATTAGTATGATAATAATTGAAGATATAACCGCATTATTCTTACATCTGCTGAAAACGATCGACGTACAGAGATAATAATAATAATAATAATAATAATAATAATAATAATAATAATAATAATAATAATAATAATAATAATTCATCTTTTAATGTTTCAAGAGTGACATATAGTATAATGCCGTTTTATGTTATACTACCGTTTTCCTCGTAATACTTGTGAGCAAATCATACATTTAATATTCTCATCATATTGGCAGCAAAAAATGCGTCCTCCCATCCTACTTGAAACTTCCGTTTTTGTAGCGGTACATGGTTTCGAGAGATATTGCGACGATACGCCGCTCGCAGGTCAGAGACAAATACAAATGGAACGGAGTTTGACTCCAATGAGTGAGAGAGTGGGGTTTGGAGGAGGTAGGAAGCAAGACAAATGCATAGCGATAATTGCGAGCCACAATGTGCTCGCGAGTCACATTTTCGCCACGGCTGCATAAGATACAGAAGACTACACAGTTCTTTTGATCATCATGAAAATCCTCTAAGCCGCCAAATTCCAGGAAATCGTCCATTGCCATTTCGAAGATTGAAAAGGAAAAGACATACAGATTCAACATTGTTTAAATGTTGTATAAATTGTTTTAATGTCGGAACCATCGCAGGATGGTTCCCCGAATACATGTTTCATGTGTTATTAATATTACTTTACTAACAAGGGAACCATCCCAGGTCATGGAGCTTGAATTTAATGAAAATGCATAATTAAGCTAATTTTCGTTCGTTAAAAAAACGTCGTGATAGTCGTTCGTTTCGCTTTTTTCCTCGTTTACGACATATAATGACTTACGTAAATAGATTAGAGCTTTAATGCGACATCTGTAGCACGGTGTCGCGGAGCTATAAGAATCCGAGTGCGCGCAATGATTTTAATGTCAATAGCCTATATTTCGTAAAGGAGGAAAAAGAGAAACGAACGACTATCATAACGTTTCTTAACGAACGAAAATTAGCTTAAATATGTATTTTCTTTAAATTCAAGCAGCATGACCTGGGAAGGTTCCCTTGTAAGTTTAACTATACGGTATATTTGATACAATAAAGATAAAAATTTATTATTATTATTATTATTATTATTATTATTATTATTATTGTTATTATTATACTAAAAAAGCTAAAAATGGATATAACCTAATCGCTAACCAGAGACACATTAATTACAGAATGGAGCAAGACGGAATGTGTGGAAAACCACTTACATTTCTATTTCCAAGCTACCACATATAACATTGTAAAATTCTTTTGCAGAACGAAAAGTTACATTTTTTTGTATTAAATTTCTGCACATTTTAAAGGACAAAACTAAAATTCTTTAAAAAAATTTGTTGTCAGAATAAGCTATATTGCTCTCTTACATTGGTCAGCGCGTCTGGCCGCGAAACCAGGTGGCCCGAGTTCGAATCCCGGGCGGGGCAAGTTACCTGGTTGAGGTTTTTCCGGGGTTTTCCCTCAACACAACACGAGCAACTGCTGGGTAACTTTCGGTGTTGGATCCCGGACTCATTTCACCGGCATTATCACCTTCATTTCATTCAGACGCTAAATAACCTAGATGTTGATGCAGCGTCTTAAAATAATCCAATAAAATAAATAAATCTCTTACATTGACTGAGCATATTGGGAATTAAATGAATGGTTTTTTTAAAACACGCTATGAAATGTTTCATATACAACAATTTTTATCTCGAAAAGGCGCAAAAAACGAGCAAAATCATTCAGTCATTTAGTGTTCTGCCCGAGGGCAGGTCTTTCACAGCAAATACATCTTTCTCCAATCTGTCCTATTTTCTACCTTCCTCTTCGTTTCCGCATATGATCCATATAACTTAATGTCACCTATCATCTTCTCCCATTCACCATTCCTTCCAGTGCGTCCTTCAGTAGGCAGTTTCTTCTCAACCAAGGACCCTACAAATTCCTTTTCCTCTTCCTGATCAGTTTCAGCATCATTCTTTCTTCACCCACTCTTTCGAAACAGCTTCATTTCTTATTCTATCTGTCCACTTCACACGTTCCATTCTTCTCCATATCCACATTTCAAATGCTTCTATTCGTTTCTCTTCACTTTGTCGTAATGTCCACGTTTATGCCCCCATACAATGCCACACTTCATACAAAGCACTTCACTAGTCTCTTCCTTAGTTCTTTTTCGAGAAGTCCGCAGAAAATGCTCCTTTTTCTATTAAAAGCTTCCTTGGACATAGATATCCTCCTTTTCATTTCCTGGCAGCAGCTCATGTTACTGCTTATAGTACATCCCAAGTGTTTGAAGCTGTCCACTTGCTCTACTGCCTCATTTAGAATTCGCAAGTTTACCTTCTGTATTTTTCTTCCTATGACCATGCTCTTTGTCTTACTTGCATTTATCTTCATCCCATACTGCTCACAGCTATCATTTAGCTCCCGTAACATATCCTTTAGTATCATTACCTCTTCTGCTAACAACGCCATATCATCAGCAAATCTTATGTACTTTATTCGTCTTCCTCCTACTATCACTCCCCCCATGTTCTGAAAACAGTTCTTTACTAAATCCTCCAAGTAGATGTTGAACAGGGTAGATGATAAAGGACATCATTGACGTAGTCCTCTCTCAATTTCACTTTCTGCTGACATTTCTTCTCCTATTCTGACTTTGACTCGTTGTTTCATATAAACATTACTGAACAGTCTTTTGTCTTTCCAATCCACACCTATTTTCTTTAGGATCCCCATCAGTTTATTCCAATCCACTCTGACAAAAGCCTTTTCTAGGTTCATAAACTTTTTTTTGAAGTATCCATAAAAAATAACTCCCTAAAATGAATGATATTACTTATGGTTCATCCTGTAGAAGAAAAATTGTGGTGGGCAATACGTATTTAGTAGTTTCTGTTAGGATTCTCTTCGCGCACAATAATTTTACAATTTATACCCTGAACCACAATAACTGTTATCGCTATAGTAGCATCGCGAAAATGAAGAACTCAATGTAAGTCATGCAAAGAATGTTGTAAGAGAAAACAATAACATTCTAGATGTTTCTTATTAGAACACTGCTTTCCTCAAAATAAATTCCAACATGGTGTTGCTGTGGCTTAGAATCTGGAATATCCTCTGCTAACAGTAAATTACTTACAATGCAGAGAGTGTGTTAAAGTAATTAGCAACTTTAATGACGTTACATGCCCCACTGGACAGCTGGCTTGGTTCTGAGACCCTGAAACAAGGGCGAAGACGGGCATCTCTTTGTTTCTTCTGCTGTTGTGGTCAAAAAGTTGTGCATGTGCTCCAATCCCGTGACGCAATTGGCTCCTCTTTGAGCGATGTGCGGTCATGCGGGGCCACTCCCACAGGGACGAGCGTGGGGCTCACTCAGGCCCTTTATCAGAATCGTTGGCATCGGGACGAGATCTGTTGGAGCAAGTCGGGGATGTGTGAGAAACAGCCCACGAACGAGCTAAGGTTCTTCCGCGTGCCCTGGCAGCAGTTATATAGGCTGTACAAGTAGAAGTGACCGAACAAGAAGTCTTTATTTTTCTGTTTACACATTTTTTATAAACGCAATGCAATTATTTCACAGCAGAAGATGTTATAATGTACGATTTTGAATATGTTCCTTGTATACTACAACACGAAGCTTTTGTCATCCAGTCTGCTGTCAAAAAATCTGAAAGTTAGGATTTATAAAACAGTTATGTTACCGGTTATTCTGTATGGTTGTGAAACTTGGATTCTCACTTTGAGAGAGGAACAGACATTAAGGGTGTTTGAGAATAAGATTCTTAGAAAAAAATGTGGGGCTAAGAGGGACGAAGTTACAGAAGAATGGACAAAGTTACACAATGCAGAACTGCACGCTTTGTATTCTTCACCTGACATAATCACTTAGTTACTTACTTACTTATTTACTGGCTTTTAAGGAACCCGGAGGTTCATTGCCGCCCTCACATAAGCCCGCCATTGGTCCCTATCCTCAGCAAGATTAATCCAGTCTCTATCATCATATCCCACCTCCCTCAAATCCATTTTAATATTATCTTCCCATATACGTCTCGGCCTCCCCAAAGGTCTTTTTCCCTCCGGCCTCCCAACTAACACTCTATACATATTTCTGGATTCGCCCATACGTGCTACATGCCCTGACCATCTCAAACGTCTGGATTTAATGTTCCTAATTATGTCAGGTGAAGAATACAATGCGTGCAGTTCTGTGTTGTGTAACTGTCTCCATTCTCCTGTAACTTCATCTCTCTTATCCCCAAATATTTTCCTAAGCACCTTATTCTCAAACACCCTTAACCTATGTTCCTCTCTCAAAGTGAGAGTCCAAGTTTCACAACCATACAGAACAACCGGTAATATAACTGTTTTATAAATTCTAACTTTCAGATTATTTGGCAACAGACTGGATGATAAAAGCTTCTCAACCGAATAATAACAAGCATTTCCCATATTTATTCTGTGTTTAATTTCCTCCTGAGTATCATTTATATTTGTTACTGTTGCTCCCAGATATTTGAATTTTTCTACCTCTTCAAAGGATAAATTTCCAATTTTTATATTTCCATTTCGTACAATATTCTCGTCACGAGACATAATCATATACTTAGTCTTTTCGGGATTTACCTCCCAAACCAATTTCTTTACTTTCTTCAAGTAAAATTCTCGTATTTTCCCTAATCGTTTGTGGATTTTCTCCTAACATATTCACGTCATCCGCATAGACAAGCAACTGATGTAACCCCTTCAATTCCAAACCCTCTCTGTTCCTGACATAATTAGGAACATTAAATCCATTTCCCTCGAAATTATTCAAATCAACTTTACAGGGAGTTATACCTGAAATCTTGATTTGCATAATACACGTCACTGTTCGTTAACAGAAAACCACAATTTAAGTCACACGGAGTTAGTGTGCACTCGAAGTTGGTTGCTTGACGGTTGTCAGTCCACTTTGAGGTCTGTGGATATAGAGGGAAAAATTGGATCGGTGTCGGTTAGAGTTCCCGAGTAGCTCAGTGGTAGAGCGTTGGTACGTTAAACCAAAGGTCCCGGGTTCGATACCCGGCTCCGGAACAATTTTTCCCTCGAAATTATTCAAATCAACTTTACAGGGAGTTATACCTGAAATCTTGATTTGCATAATACACGTCACTGTTCGTTAACAGAAAACCACAATTTAAGTCACACGGAGTTAGTGTGCACTCGAAGTTGGTTGCTTGACGGTTGTCAGCCCACTTTGAGGTCTGTGGATATAGAAGGAAAAATTGGATCGGTGTCGGTTAGAGTTCCCGAGTAGCTCAGTGGTAGAGCGTTGGTACGTTAAACCAAAGGTCCCGGGTTCGATACCCGGCTCCGGAACAATTTTTCCCTCGAAATTATTCAAATCAACTTTACAGGGAGTTATACCTGAAATCTTGATTTGCATAATACACGTCACTGTTCGTTAACAGAAAACCACAATTTAAGTCACACGGAGTTAGTGTGCACTCGAAGTTGGTTGCTTGACGGTTGTCAGCCCACTTTGAGGTCTGTGGATATAGAGGGAAAAATTGGATCGGTGTCGGTTAGAGTTCCCGAGTAGCTCAGTGGTAGAGCGTTGGTACGTTAAACCAAAGGTCCCGGGTTCGATACCCGGCTCCGGAACAATTTTTCCCTCGAAATTATTCAAATCAACTTTACAGGGAGTTATACCTGAAATCTTGATTTGCATAATACACGTCACTGTTCGTTAACAGAAAACCACAATTTAAGTCACACGGAGTTAGTGTGCACTCGAAGTTGGTTGCTTGACGGTTGTCAGCCCACTTTGAGGTCTGTGGATATAGAGGGAAAAATTGGATCGGTGTCGGTTAGAGTTCCCGAGTAGCTCAGTTGTAGAGCGTTGGTACGTTAAACCAAAGGTCCCGGGTTCGATACCCGGCTCCGGAACAATTTTTCCCTCGAAATTATTCATTAAATCCAGACGTTTGAGATGGGCAGGGCATGTGACAGTTATGGGCGAATCCAGAAATGGTTATAGAGTGTTAGTTGGGAGGTCAGAGGGAAAAAGACCTTTGGGGAAGCCGAGACGTTAGATTTATTTTATTACGTTATTTTACGACGCTGTATCAACATCTCAGATTATTTAGCGTCTGAATGAGATGAAGGTGATAATGACGGTGAAATGAGTCCGGGGTCCAGCACCGAAAGTTACCCAGCATTTGCTCGTATTGGGTTGAGGGAAACCCCCGGAAAAAAACCTCAACCAGGTAACTTGACCCGACCAGGATTCGAACCCGGGCCACCTGGTTTCGCGGCCAGACGCGCTGACCGTTACTCCACAGGTGTGGACCCAAGACGTAGATGAAAGGATAATATTAAAATGTATTTGAGGGAGATGGGATATGATGATAGAGACTGGATTAATTTTGCACAGGATAGGGACCGTTGGCGGGCTTATATGCGGGCGGCAGTGAACCTCCGGGTTCCTTAAAAGCCATTTGTAAGTAGGTATACAACAATACGGAATGAATAACTTAAAAGAAAAACACCGTGTTCACTATACAACTTTCGAAATTGGTGGAGTATTACATCATTTTCGTCATAATAGCAATACTCTTATGCAAAAATAAACCTTTTAAGATAAAATTTCGCCAGAATACCTTCGATTACCGCTTCACAGCAGCCTTATTACGTCTCGCAAAATGTTACTTAAAGAAGCCAATCTAAGCATAGGGCCCTTATCACGATCGAATAGCTTGGCCCTTAATCATGATTTTTGTTAGGTTCATGAAGATCTATCGGTACGTATGTGCAGGTGAAATTGTAATAAACTAATTTTCGCTGCAAATTTACGAATCTTCGGACACAGTTTATATACAGGGCGATTCATTATTATGTGTAAATACTTTGTGTGTGTGTGTGTGTGTGTGTGTGTGTGTGTGTGTGTTGTAGAGGTGAAACTAAGACTAAAACGTTCTACACAACTTTTTCTCAAAACCTTTAATTCCAGAGTTCCAGTAGATCGCACCTACGTCGTGGTAACTGCATAGGCATTACTGTTCTCCCACACATTTGGTGTGGTATCGTGGGGAATCAGTTACTCGGACCTCGAGTTCTACTTCCGCGGTTGAATGGGGAAATCTACCGCGCATTCTTGGAACGCGAATTGCATGGTCTGCTACATGATATCCCTCTTGCAACGCCAGTAAATTTAAGGTTTATGGACGATGGTGCTCTTGCGCATTACTGCCGCAACGTAAGGGCGTATCTCAATGCTGCGTATCCAGATCAATGGAAAGGCCGCGCAGGGCCAATTCCTTGGCCAGCCAGATCACCGGACATGAACCCTCTGGACTTCTACTTTCGGGACCGCCTGAAGTCGTTAGTGTACACCTCTGCTGTACCTAACGTAGAAGTACTACAACAGCGAATTGAACATGTGTGTAGAATTGTTCGTAATGAGTTTAATGGGCTGTGTAACGTTCAGAGATCACTAAGGCGGCGACCACAGGTATGTCTTTAAGTTGAGGGACAGCAATTTGAACATGCATTACACTAAGAATTGTGCAAATGTGTAAAGTCTAGAAGAAATTGTTTTACATTCTTTACTGTGTTTGGTTTTAGTTCACAAAACGTGCATAAGTGGACTGCCGAGGATATGGGTTTAGTGACTTTGGTTGTTTTGTATTGAAGTCCAAATGCACTGTACGAAGGTGATATTTAGTTTACATTTGCCGTGTCATCCTTTCTTTGTTTGGGAGCGCAAGTTCCAAGTAAAATGGCGTTAACTCTGGAATTAAAGGTTCTGAGAAAAAGTTGTATAGAATGTTTCACTCTTAGTTTCACCTCTACATTACACACACAAAGTATTTACACGTAATAATGAATCACCCTGTATAGTTTAAGAAATTATAAAAGCTAAACAAGTCCTTGCCCTTATACGTACATTTCGTCAATACAATATGTGAAAGATCAATTAATTTTAGCTGCAACTCTTGAGGCAAATTTCCTGTATTTGCGGAAGGGGGCGACAAAATAAGTCTAATTTGTGTAGAATCATTTCCATATTATCATACCATATCATATTAATTGCATTCAGTCACTTTGAAGCCACTTTAAGCACTGGTACAATAGGCTCATAAGCAATATGAGATAAAGTTATGTGTGAATATTTCCCAGGTTCTTCTAAAGATGTGAAGCTGCCGACATGGAGTCCGGACTGAACGAGAAGTCGAGCAGGGAGAACAGCATCAAGGACACCAAGCGCGCGAGTTTCAAGAGCTGCGGCGACGGCAAGGAGAACCACGACCGGGAGACACGGGGCAGCGTATCGGCTTCAACGGGCGACCCTGATGTGTCGCCCCGCATCCCACGCAAGTTCATCACCAACTGGCGCCAGGCCTGCGACCGCACCAAGGACCGCACCAAGGAGCTGCTGAAACGCTGGCGCACGTTACCCGAGTCGGAGATCGCCAACGCGGCCGCCGCGGCGCGCGCCCAGCAGGCCAAGGAGCACGGCTGGAGTGTGCACGTCTGGGGTGAGTGATTCTCTTTGTCCATTTTCTCATTAGGGAAAGCACTCTGACGCCTGAATTAGATATTCCCAGCGGATTATTGGTAGGGTGCGCCAGTTCCCTCCTAACACTATACAAGGCCATACGTTGAGGGATGATAGTACGGGCGATTCTAAAGGAAAAATATTGTACAGAGTGAACCGTAAGTAATGTCATTAATTTCAGGGAGTTATCCTCTGAGATATTTCAAACAAAAAAAGTAATATAATTTTGATTGTATTTGCTTCCTATTCGAAATAAGAAATGTTTTATATAGGCCTAAAATATGTCATAGCGTGTTTTGGAAAGTAATTGATTTAATTCCTAATATACTCAGCCAATTGAAGAGAGCAGTGTATTTCGATAATAGATGATTGAAAGAAATTTTAGTTTTGCACTTTAAATTGCAGAAATTTAATCCAAACAAAATGTAATATTTTAAAATTCCTTTTCAGAACGAAAAGTTACATTTTTTCGGATCAAATTTCTGCACATTTAAAGGACAAACCTAAAAATTCTTTCAATCATTCACTATCATAATACACTTCTCTCTTAAATTGACTGAGCATATTGGGAATTAAATCAATTGCTTTCACAAAACACGCATAAAATAATAATAATAATAATAATAATAATAATAATAATAATAATAATAATAATAATAATAATATCCAAATAAGTATAAGGCCCAAGGTCCGTTACGGTCTCTGTGAGTCATTCTCGGTCCACCTTTTTCTTGGACGGCCTAAAGATCTATTCCCTTGGGGATGGTATCTATCTATCTATCTATCTATCTATCTATCTATCTATCTATCTATCTATCTATCTATCTATCTATCTATCTATCTATCTATCTATCTATCTATCTATCTATCTATCTATCTATCTATCTATCTATCTATCTATCTATCTATCTATCTATCTATCTATCTATCTATCTATCTATCTATCTATCTATCTATCTATCTATCTATCTATCTATCTATCTATCTATCTATCTATCTATCTATCTATCTATCTATCTATCTATCTATCTATCTATCTATCTATCTATCTATCTATCTATCTATCTATCTATCTATCTATCTATCTATCTATCTATCTATCTATCTATCTATCTATCTATCTATCTATCTATCTATCTATCTATCTATCTATCTATCTATCTATCTATCTATCTATCTATCTATCTATCTATCTATCTATCTATCTATCTATCTATCTATCTATCTATCTATCTATCTATCTATCTATCTATCTATCTATCTATCTATCTATCTATCTATCTATCTATCTATCTATCTATCTATCTATCTATCTATCTATCTATCTATCTATCTATCTATCTATCTATCTATCTATCTATCTATCTATCTATCTATCTATCTATCTATCTATCATCTATCTATCATCTATCTATCATCTATCTATCATCTATCTATCATCTATCTATCATCTATCTATCTATCTATCTATCTATCTATCTATCTATCTATCTATCTATCTATCTATCTATCTATCTATCTATCTATCTATCTATCTATCTATCTATCTATCTATCTATCTATCTATCTATCTATATCTGTCTGTCTGTCTGCCTGCCTGCCTACCTACCTGCCTATCTATCTATCTATCTATCTATCTATCTATCTATCTATCTATCTATCTATCTATCTATCTATCTATCTATCTATCTATCTGTCTGTCTGTCTGTCTGTCTGTCTGTCTGTCTGTCTGTCTGTCTGTCTGTCTGTCTGTCTGTCTGTCTGTCTGTCTGTCTGTCTATCTATCTATCTATCTATCTATCTATCTATCTATCTATCTATCTATCTATCTATCTATCTATCTATCTATCTATCTATCTATCTATCTATCTATCTATCTATCTATCTATCTATCTATCTATCATCTATCTATCATCTATCTATCATCTATCTATCTATCTATCTATCTATCTATCTATCTATCTATCTATCTATCTATCTATCTATCTATCTATCTATCTATCTATCTATCTATCTATCTATCTATCTATCTATCTATCTATCTATCTATCTATCTATCATCTATCTATCTATCTATCATCTATCTATCATCTATCTATCTATCTATCTATATATCTATCTATCTATCTATCTATCTATCTATCTATCTATCTATCTATCTATCTATCTATCTATCTATCTATCTATCTATCTATCTATCTATCTATCTATCTATCTATCTATCTATCTATCTATCTATCCATCTGTCTATAGGTATGTCTGTCTGCCTGCCTGCCCGCCCGCCCGTCCGTCCGTCCGTCCGTCCGTCTGTCCGTCGATCCGTCGATCCATCCATCCATTTCTGCCTGTCTGCTTGTCTGTCCACCAATCCATCCATCCATCTATCCATCCATCCATCCATTCCTGCCTGCCTGCGTGTCTGTCCATCCATCTATCCATCCATCCATCCATTCATCCATCCATCCATCTATCATTTTCTTCCTTTATTTCCTTCTTTTTTCTTCCTTTCCTTTCTTTTCTTCTTTCTTTCTTTTTTTTCCTTTCTTCCTTTCATTTTATTTCTTTCTTTCATTTTCTTTCCTTCCCTTCTTCCTTCTTTCTATCTTTATTTTCTCATTTTTTCTTTATTTTGTCTTTATTTATTTCTTTCATTAATTTTTTTTCTTTTTCCTTTCCTTCTTTTTTCTTTCTTTCCTTTCCTTCTTTGACTCATACTTTCTTCCATTCATTTTTTCCTTTTTCTCTCTTTATTTTTCTTTCTCTGTTCTTTCCTTTTTTGTCTCTTTCTTTCTCTCTTTCTTTCTTTCTTTCTTTCTTTCTTTCTTTCTTTCTTCTGTCTTCAATTCATTTTCTTTCTTTTTCCTTTCTTTTCTCTTCTTCTTTCTCTCATTTCTTTCTTTGTTCCATTCATTTTCTCCTTTTTTCTTTCTTTTCTTTCCTACTTTCTTTTCTTCCGTGCTTCTTGCTTGCTTTCTTTCTTTCTTTCATCTACTTTTTTCTTTTTTACTTCCTTCTTTCTTTGTTTGCTTACCTTTCTTTTCATTTTCCTTGCTTTATTTCCTCTTATTTCTTTCTTACTTCTTCCATTCCTTCGATTTCCTTCTTTTATCATTATTTTCTTAATATATTTTTGTTTGTCCTTTCCTATTTACATTCTATCCCTTTCCGTTACTTCTTCCTTTGTTGATTTCTCCGTCCGTTTCCTTCTAATTTTCACATAGTCTTGCCTCAGCATTCAGTGAAAATTCTATAAAATGAGAAATTCAGAATGCTAGCATTCTAATTACAGTTCCGAGGGCAAGTTCTTTGGCTTCAAGTCTGATTAAATTTTACACTTTTTCTCCTCCCATTTATCGTATCATATTTGATTAGAGTGTGGCTTCTTCTTGACGTATAACTAATGTCGCTATCTAGCGGCTTATTTTAGAATTACATGGCAGCAGAGTGCTGTGCTTTTTATGGTCGATATCAGGTTACTTGAGCGAAATTGAAAAACGGTATTACGTTTGTTAGGAAATTAATTTTTTTTTCAGCGAATTAAAACTATTCCTTGACAGCGTATTTCAATCTGTTAATAATAATAATAATAATAATAATAATAATAATAATAATAATAATAATAATAATAATAATAATAATAATAATAATAATAATATACTAAGAGAAATACTGGAATGTTAAAACAACCATGATAAGAGTAATGATAGGTAAAGACATTCGTTTCATATACAGTACTATTCATATTTTAATATCTAATAATCAAACGTCGGCACTAAGGTTACATTCTCAATGAAAGATCCAGTGCGAGGAATCTCTGAATTTGTTATTTCGGAACTGATGAAATTCAGAATTTTTCATCGTTTCAATAACTGATTGTGAGCTAGGAAAAACGGCAGATTTTTGGTGGGAAAAATCTAAAACCAAATCCAACTCAGAAAACAATGATTGGCACTTTCAGGGACCGTACTTTGTCTCAGGAGACAATGACAAGATTAATGGCCGGTTTCTCCAAATATTGTTAGAATATTTAATGAATTTTAAAATCTAAACAGTTTGTTAAACATAGTTTTTTGTGTCTTCAATACTAGTTAGGCTTAACAGATTGTTAAGTGTTTGTTAACTTTAAATGTAGAATTTTAGGCAGTTAACTCATTTGACAGATAGTTAAATATGGCAGATGACACAACAGTTGTTCAAACAGAAGTTGTGAAAATAATATTTATGTCTCTCTTTAAGAAATATTTCGTGAATGACTGATAACATAACATTTAAAAGACACTTTGGAAAGCTAATATAGGGAAGATAATCTTCAAAAGTGAACTGATTATCATATTGGCTGCTTATTTTGATAATGAACTATTATATATTGAATATTTAGAAAATGTGGGATATCAACGTGGCAAGGTAACTAGGAATGATGATTTATATACTATGCATGATACTCAATTTGTGACAATATAAATTTTCAAAACAAGTAGGCCTCAGAATTTTAGAAGAAACTTAAACCAGACTTGAATATACTACAAACAGAAATAGACCACTTACTCCAATTCATCATCTCTATTTACTCTTGATTCTATGATACTGGCTCTTTTCAACTAACTATAGCCAATGTTAATAGTGTTTCAAAATACACAGTAAGTATTATATTAAAAGGGTTTCAGCAAAAATTGCTTCTTTGAGAAGTCATGTTACCATTAGTATTATAACCTTACTTTGTAATAATATTATTATTCAATAGTAGTCACCTGCAACTTTCATTTGTCTTCTTCTTTATCGATCATGGCCTACTGTACCAGGTTATGATTTTATACATGTTTCATGGCTTACTCTACAATACAGAATTTAAAGAATAATATCAGCCAATAAAAAATTGCCTTACATATGTAAAACCATTACCAACTGCTATTGAATGGTTAAAATAGTGCCAACGACTGTTATAGTTAAGTGCTGATTGTCTTAAACAAAATTATGTTGAAGAAATGGAAAATACATTAACAAAACGTTAAAAATAAACAGGCTGTTAATTTAACACTAGTTAAGCCAAATTAAACATTATTTGGAGAAACGCTATTCTTTTTACTTATTTGCACTATAATAAAGAATGCAGACCTACATTGATTGAACATTATTTATACTATTGTACACAATTTACACTGGTTAAGAGGAAGAAATGGGCGACTGGAACGTAGTTGTAGGAGAAGATCAAGAGGGAAGAACTGTTGGAAAATATGGATTGAGAAGAAGAAATGACAAAGGAGAATCTTTGGTAAATTTCTGTAAAAGAAATGCAATGATTCTTGGAAATAGATTATTCTAACAACATAAACGAAGAAGATACACATGGACATGTCCAAGGGACGAAAGAAGATACCAGATAGATTACATATTGGTACAGGAAAGATTCCGAGATTGCTTTAAAAATGCAAAGACTTCACCAGGAGCACATATTAACTCAGATCATGTCCTCCTGATAGGCGAAGTAGATATTCGTCTGAAGAAGATAGGAGGAAGACAAGTGACGAAGAAATTGAACATGGAAAAACTGAAGAATGAAGAGGAAAGAATAAAATTTGAAGCAAATTTTCAAGAGAAAGCCGCTACATTAGAATCCACACCTGAGAATAGTACTGGACTCGCCTAAAAAGCTGTATACAGACAACAGCAGAAGAAATAATAGGCTACACAGAAGATGTTAGAATTAAGAAATCTTGAGTTACAGAAAAAATGTTGGAGAATGTGGAGGAAAGGAAAAAATGGAAAAACATCAACACAGAAGAAGGTAGAAGAAACTACAGGAAGCTTAACATCGAACTAAGAACTGAAACTGATAAGGCAAAGGAAGACTGGATAAAAGAGAAATGTAAAGAAATAGAGGATCTAGAGGGAAAAGGAAAATATGCTTTAATGTACCGCGAAGTAAAATGTTTGGACTTCACAAATAAGAAAAGCAAATGCATGTGGTTGATAGAAGACGAAGTCGGAAATGAAATAACAAACAAACCAGGAATACTGAACAGATGGACGAAATATGTAGAAGAGTTATATGAGACAAGGGATCGTTCGGATGACTTGGCTATAGAAGACGAAGCAGCCGTATCAGAGACGAAAAAGAATTTTATGTTTTAAGGGTAGAAGTTGAACTAACGATTAAGGAAATGGGGAATGGGAAAGCAACAAGAGTTGATGGAATCTCCATTGAATTAGTGAAATGCTTTGGTGAAGAAAAGAAGGAAATTCTATCATTATGCAACGAAATATACGAGCAAGGCGACTGGCCCGAAGAATTCATGGAGACAGTGTTACTTCCAATACCAAAGAAGAACAATGCCAAGAAATGTAAGGAGTTCAGGATTATCAGCCTGATATCGCACTTGGCGAAGATTCTTCTGCGAATACTCAGTCGACGTTTATATTCTAAGATGGAAGAAGAGCACTTTGGCTTCAGGAAGGGAAAAAGGTACGAGAGATGCAATTGGACTGCTACGAGCATTCGGCGAAAGATACCTAGAGAAGAATAAAGAAGTGTATGTGGTATTTGTGGACTTAGAAAAAGCGTTTGACAGAATGTATTGGAATAAATTGATGGGGATCATAAAGAAAATTGGCGTGGATTGGAAAGAGAAGAGGCTCTTCAGTAACCGTTATATGAAACAACGAGTCGAAGTCAGGATAGGAGAAGAAATGTCAGAATGAAGTGAAATAGAGAGAGGAGTACGACAAGGATGCCCTTTATCACTTACACTGTTCAACGTCTACTTGAAGGATTTAGTGAAGAACTGTTTTCAGAACATGGGAGGAGTGATAGTACGAGAAAGAAGAATGAAGTCTATAAGATTTGCTGATGATATGGCGTTATTAGCAGAAGAGGAAATATACTAAAGGATATGCTACTGGAGCTAAATGACAGCTGTGAGCACATCAACTCTTAAACTCTTAAAATAATCATTAAAAGCTACGGAGCAAAAAAAAAAAAAAAAAAAAAAAAAAAAACTGAGGCGTTGGCCATTGGTGTATAATAAAATTATCTCTTCCCTTTAATAGTAACAGTATAACTGCAGATCTCATTTTTTTAATTATTAAAATGAGATCTGTAGTTATACTGTTACTATTATTTGCATTGTATATAGGCCTAAGGATTTAATATTACTAACAACAATAGTTGCGTACCATCTATTATTTTTTTAGATTATTATATATATATAAGGTCCTATTTTAAATAACCAATTATTGATAAATAGATTTAACATAAATATATTTTTATATAAGTAATATATATTCTAATAATTTGGATTTATATTAATGTAAATCATATATATATATATATATATATATATATATATATATATATATACCTCTATCTCTCAACAATAATGCTATATATTCATAGATAATCTGTATTTTATATAAATTAATTATTATAAATAACCATATTCTTTAGTAAATTAGATTATTTTATTTAAATAATTAATTTATAATATATAATACCTTATATTAGTAAAAAATCGAATTACCAGCAATCAATAAGAGAATCCATTATAGACAATAAATATAGGGCCGACAAAGAAAAGATTCTCTTAAAACAATAAAAATAAGGTGCCTGAGTAAGGATGAAGATAAATGCCAACAAGACGGAGACCATGGTCATTAGAAGAAAAGTAAAGAAGGTAAACTTGCGAATTCTAAATGAGGCATTAGAGAACGTGAACAGCTTCAAATACTTGGGGTGTACTATAAGCAGTAACATGACCTGCTTCCAAGAAGTCAAAAGGAGAATAGCAATGGCAAAGGAAGCTTTTAATGGAAGAAGGAGCATCTTCTGCGGACCTCTGGAGAAAGAACTAAAGAAGAGACGAGTATGGAGTGTGGCATTGTATGGGACAGAAACATGGACATTACGACGAAGTGAAGAGAAACGAGTAGAAGCATTTCAAATGTGGTTATAGAGGAGGATAGAACGAGCGAAATGGACAGACAGAATAAGAAACGAAGCTGTGTTAGAAAGAGTGGGTGAAGAAAGAATGATGCTGAAACTGATCAGAAAGAGGAAAAGGAATTGTCTGGCTCACTGACTGAGAAGAAACTGCCTTCTGAAAGATGCACTGGAAGGAATGGTGAACGGGAGAAGAGTTCGGGGCAGAAGACGATATCAGATGATAGACGACATTAAGATTTATGGATCGTATGAGGAAACAAAGAAGAAGGCAGAAAATAGGAAAGATTGGAGAAAGCTGGGTTTGTAGTGAAAGACATGTCTTTGGGCAGAAGATAATGAATGAATGAATGAATGAATGAATGAATGAATGAATGAATGAATGAATGAATGAACGAATGAATGAAGCCTGTCTTAAACGTCCCGCGAAAGTATGAGATACTGACTAGAGATGTTTTTATAAGGAAACTGAAGTTATAAGTTGCAGAAAATGTGTTACCTACGATTGAAATAGGTGATTTAATGAAAGAAAAACACTGTTGCCTTTAAACAATGTTTATTCATGGCAATTTATTTACGTCGCTTGACTATACTTCGCAATTTATTGTCTAACAGTACCGTTCATGCACAGCTCAAGAACGTTTTCTGATTTCAAAATCAAACCTTTTGTAGTAGATAGTAATACAAATAGCAACAATAATTCCGACACTAAGTTCTGAAGTAAGCACGAGTTTAAAGTTATTTATTTTTACAAACTCCCTGAGACTAGATTAGACTAGATTAGACTAACTTAGCCTAGTCTAGCCTAGACTAGACTAGACCAGACTAGACTAAACGTTTCCACATCTGAAAACTACAATAGGCCTACTAACGTAATATCTATGGAATATGAAATGGAAAATCGGTCGATGGATCGATCTGTGAATTATGAGTCGTTTGGTCAGTCGTCATTCTGTCGGTCATCCGAACCGAAGTTTATTATTGATCGTTTTTGCTACGAATATTTACTGTATTATTAGGCTGTCCTAGGCCTTAGCCTATGAATCGCACAAAATAGGGCGCTGACAGGGCAAAAGTAAGGACACGTAATGTCTAAAATCGACGCTAGCATAGAGCTGACATCTTAAAATCCGCCGTAATTTTCACAAGTATTTTCCATGAAAAATAACCAAACTGAAAACTAAACACAGAAATTGTAATTAACTGCCTAACTAATGACTCTTTTATTGTGAAATAATGTGGTAGCCTATGTCATTAAATTTTCGGCAATTTGGATAATCATTAATTTATTTTTAAAATGCATAATATAGATCACATAACGTTTTCCAGATTATAAACATTCCTCGCATATTAAGGAATTTCTTGAAGGGAATATAATCAACTTAGAATAATCGAGTAAAACTTATGGATGTTAAGATGGATGAAATAAGACTTTTGTGGTTTTTGTGGACATTCTCTAGTATGTTGGCCTTATTTTTCTCTCATGAAACTCACAGTAATAATTAATCCAAGTGTTACAAATATTAAATAGGGTTACAAATATGAAATAGTGTGATATAAGATCTGAGTCGAGTTGTATTCTAGCGGAAACCTTCTAAATTACTACACACTAATACTTTCCTTCGCGGGAATAAAATGTTAGCACAGTCTAATATATAGTCACGAAGCTTGAGTTGTTGAGGATACTAGGAACAATAGGCTGTGCCGGTACTATTTCGCATTGTCTGTGATGAGGCGATAGTAGCGATCCTAGTGGTTAGCTTCTATCTATGGATGCATATTCCCTACGTATTGAGCTTCGTGACTGTATATACTAGACTGTGGTGTTTAGTTTGCAGTTAGAAGCTAAACTGTTGAAATTATAATAATAATAATAATAATAATAATAATAATAATAATAATAATAATAATAATAATAATAATAAATTTAGCTTCCCTTATGAAAAGGTTGCCAGATTTGACAAAGCGTATTACATATAATTTGGAAACACACTTAAAAGATAAAATGACATACCTTTGAAACGGTTAGGGAATCGAATATACAAAATGTCAGAAAAATTTACGCCTAAGTAGCGTTTGTGCTCATTTACAGCTAAGAAAGGGGGAAAAAATATCATCAGATATACCGCGAGAAAAATAATAAGACGGACTTATTGGGATTGATATCTAAACCAATTAACAGTCATCGGGTAAGATAACTTGAAATTTCCATTATCACTCCCATACAAATGATTTCTCAATATCTGAACCGATCCTTTGAGGGCACTAATGGCTATTTCCTTCACAATGCTGTGTGATAGCCCCAGGTTTTTACATTTGTTGTCAAGGAAGGAGGGTATGGTACCACGTGCTCTCACCATCAGACCTATTACGTCAATGTGGGACAGGCTATATTTATCTTTATAGATTATTATTATTAGTATTATTATTAATCCATGTATTGTGGGTCTCTATCACCACTACATGGCGCGTCCTCAGGTTGCGGATCGAGGAGACGGCCTCCAGATATGGAGGGTAGCTGCGAATATATTGAATAAGCAGTCGCGGACAGCCGATGAGGGGTGGTCCTCCAGCTTGGAGGTTGGGCGAAGGGCTAACAACCCATCACCGTAAAAAAAAACAGCTTGTTACGAATCCTTCAAATAAGCCTCGGAATGAGACTGATTCTCTGGCACGACCACAGCAAAGGAATAAGGTTTTGAACATGAAATCCAGACGTTTGAGATGGGCAGGGCATGTAGCACTCATGGGCGAATCCAGAAATGCATATAGAGTGTTAGTTGGTAGGCCGGAGGGAAAAAGACCTTTAGGGAGGCCGAGACGTAGATGGGAAGATAATATTAAAATGGATTTGAGGGAGATGGGATATGATGATACAGAATGGATTAATCTATCTCAGGATAGGGACCAATGGCGGGCTTATGTGAGGGCGGCAATGAACCTTCGGGTTCCTTAAAAGCCAGTAATTAAGTAGTAAGTAGTAAGTATTATTATTAATTGTATTTTTATTAATTGTGTTTATTATTAATTGTCATTATTGAGTGTAATTAGTTACCACTGCCACCGGGTATATACCCATTTGCAGTGTGAATAAACACATACATACATACATACATACATACATACATACATACATACATACATACATACATACATACATACATACATACATACATACATACATACATACAAAACTAGTAAAATTTTACAAAACATTAGTCAGTAGTTAAAAAATGTTAGGTCAGTCATATATGTGTAAATTATATTCTTTGATATGTCAACCCAAGTCTTCAGCGCGGAATACCTATGCTGTATCGTCAGATGGTTATAAGGGGTAGTGCGTCGAAATGGACAGTTCCTCATTTCTCTCTTTTCTCCCCGCCCCCCTTCTTTCTATGATAAATAACCAAACTCATGAAGAATACACAATAGAATGACATGTATAACCTTGGGAGGGCCATCAATTGTCTTTCCCAGAAAGCCTCAGCGTTACTGCGATCGTAAGAATCAATACGGTCTATAAATCATTCTTCAGAGAATGTCACGTGACACCGCAGCACGCGTAACCGGGGCAAGATGGTGCCGAATGAATTATTTAACTAACCGCCACGTTGTCCTGTTATGCAAAATCCGAAACGACTGCTCGCAGCGCCTAGTTAGGAATCTCCGGAACTAACGCGAGCCATGACAATGACGAGCAGAAAACGATCTTCTTATGTCTTGGTTCGTTCGGAAATCGCAGCAAAGCGCGAAGAAAGTGATGGTGAGAGGTCCAAGTGATTCAACGAGACGTCGAAACAGTGGTGCCAAATATCCGACATTATTGCCATCGTCTGACAAGCCAGCTCTTAAATACGGTATGAACATTTCTTAATGTCACAGGCGTATATATACTTCTTCCATGAATGTAGAAACGATGTTTTTTTACTGTCTTTCCTCGCATGAAATTCATATCTTTTTTTGCAAACGTTATTCATGTGTTTTTTTCTTTTTCTTTCTATAAGCTAAAGCAAGTTTGACAGGGAAATTTGTATTATGACATCATTCATAATCTCTTTGACACAATAGAATGCGGCTTTTAGGCGCTTTTTACAAGATACCGGTTAACTGACCTACATTCGTTCGTGTGTATACATAAAACAAACAGTGATGCATGTGACTACATTTCGTTCACTCATTGGTAATGTAAAATTCGTTTAAAGTACTAACTCTACTTCAAATTTAATTTACATTATTCGATTTATTAATTTATTAAAATATTTTACTTTGTTACAAACAACGTTGAAAGAGCATGACATATTGAACTTTTCATATTAGAATACAAGCGAAACTACAATTTAATAACAACGAATCAGAATGCAAGTTTATGTAATAATGTTACAATAGTATCTATCGATTTCTATCGATTCAACTGTTCGATATTTATTATACGTAATGCATGACCAACATAAACAAAACTAGTTAGAATGACATCACTGAGTGTATTTTGTATTATTTCATCGTTTTATCTTACTTTTAAAGGTTTTGTTGCTACTTCACTGCATTCAACTAAAAAAATTTAACTTTTAGAGTGAAATTACCTGAAATAAATGGTAACATAGATTTACCTCTCCAAATAAAAATATGAATTATAAAAGATAATTATTATTTTATTATAGTTACAGAACGAGGTATTTTCCTGGAATTAAATTTTTTCTTACGTTTAATGTTCCATTCTGCAAAGAAAAAGAATATTTTTTTTTTCTTATGTATGTTCAACATAAATTCTGCATAACATTTATTTGATGTTTACTGAGTATTGATTTTCTGTTCAAAAAGAGAGAACTGACTGGCGTAGGCAATACTGTATAACTAGTCTGTCACATAAGTGTGAACCGTAAGTAATGTCGTTAATTTCAGGGGTTTTTCTTTGAGATATTTCAAACAAAAAGGCTTAATAAATTTGCTCGTTTTTGCTTCCTTTTCGAGATAAAAATTGTTTTATATGAAATATTTCATAGCGTGTTTTGGGAAAGCTATTTATTTAATCCCCAATATGATCAGCCAATTTAAAAGATAAGTGATAATAAATGATTGAAAGAATTTTAGTTTTGTCCTTTAAATGAGCAGAAATTTGATCCGAATAAATGTAACTTTTCGTTCTGAAAATTAATTTCAAATTGTTACATTTCTTCGGATCAATTTCTGCATATTTAAAGGATAAACCTAAAATTCTTTCAATCATTTATTACGTGTCATAATACACTGCTGTTTTAAATTTAGCGAGCATATTGGGAATTAAATCAATGGAATTTCCAAAACACGCTATGAAATGTTTCATATAAAGCAATTTTGTCTCGGAAAGGAAGAAAAAACGAGCAAAATTGTATTAAACTTTTTTGTTTGAAATATCTCAAAGAATAACTCCCTGAAATTAATGACATTACTTATGGTTAACTTTGTATGTTAAAATTGCGATTTTGTATGCTCATTTATTCTGTTGGTTTCGTTCTACGAATATAGTCCTGGACACGGAATGTAATGTTGTTAATTGAAGTGCATTACATATTATATTAATCGTTTAATCTTCGCTTAGTCATTTAGCAGCAGTAATCTATTCATCTGTGTCCGTTACTTTAACCTCGTTATTAATATAGATAATTGAAATGTGTCACATTATATTGTAATCGTCACTTAAATAGTCTATTTAGTTTGGTCCGTTAAGTACCAGTAACGCTAAGTCCTGAGAGCTGATTGTAGCACAGTCTAGTATATACAGTCACGAAGCTTGAGTTATTGAGGGTACTAGGAACAATAGACTGTGCCGGTACTATTTCGCATTGTCTGTGATGAGGCGATAGTAGCGATCCTAGAGGTTAGCAACTATCTATGGATGCATATTCCCTACGTATTGAGTTTCGTAACTGTATATACTAGACCAGCGTTTCTCAAACTTTTCTGAAGTGGGGAGCACTTTTTTAAGTCAGAACAGTTCCGCGGACCACCTTACTCTTGTTCCCTTCGAAAGCAAATTTTTCATTTATGTAGCATATTTTAATATCAATATACTTACATTTTCATGTAGGAATAATTAATTAAAATTAATTTGATTCAATTAATTTTGTATTAGTATTAACTAATTAAGTTAATGTTAATAGAAGAAAATTTCTTTTATATCGTCATCTGCAAAAAAAAAAAAAAAAAGGAAATAAAAAAAATTAATGCAGAAACATGTCCGATTTAAACAAGTAAAGATGCAATTTTGCATGTTCTATTATTGATGTACGACGTACAGCACGTGACCATTTCAATGTGCAAACTATTAAGAAAGCCATAAATACATGAAAAGGTTCGGTACTTTGGTCCTTTTATGAATTCGGGTAGTCCCTAGCTGGGTTACAGGCACGGTGCCAGATGTGCAGGGAAAAGATAGCGAGAAACACACGTTTATAGTGCGTTAAATCCCTCTTTTTTGCTGAGAGTAGAGTAGGAAGTCGATAGACGGGTAGGGTAAATAAATTTCATAAAATGTCAGTACTGAGAGAAAAAGTGAAAGGCCATGTGTCATTTACAAACTCTGAGATTTTCAGTTATAGTGTGTTACGCAATTCGTTTGAATTTTATTTTTTCTTCTGTCTTTTTTGAAGGACCACAAGGGCAGATCTCGAGGACCACAGGTGGTCCGCGGACCATAATTTGAGAAACGCTGTACTAGACTATGATTGTAGTATAAACAATTGAAATTTGTCACATATATGCAATCGTCACTTAGAAAATTTACCTACTTTGGTCCGTAAAATGTAGTGTCGTACATACATCTTAAGATTGGATCTGTAAGATACTAAAATTTGGATTCAGTTCTCTAAATGACACAGTGTATGCATCAGAGAACTAAATTGCGAATAAACCACCACATGTCGAATTTAGATTTTGATGTGTGTTTGGTCCATTTATACACAAAGCTCCAGGCTGCAGATTGAAGTGTTTCCCCTTTGCTTTATGACTGGGCTGTTATACTGTTTAAAGGACAGAAAGGTTTTTCTCTGACGAGAGGAATTTTATTTACATTAACTGCGCATGCGTTCACCTGGAGTAAAACGGGCACAAGCTCGGGGGCTTTGTGTCGTTATAAAAAGCTTCAATACACATTTAAGTCAACATTTACGCTGTATGAAAACAAAGAGGTCTATTTCTGTGACCCTTGAAGGCTGTTTTCATTGACCAGAACAGATGCGTTTAAATGTATGTGCTGTCATCTTCAGTTCACTCTACGAAATAATGATTTGATTGATGACTATGGTTAATTTGTTAGTTGGATTTCTGCTTTGTTAGCTAAAATATTAGCAGTGTAATGTTGAATATGTTGATGCTTTTTTTTTAAATTGTTATCTCAAAATTACAAACCTTATCATTCCTTTTAATATCGATACTAATAATTTGTATTAACAGAAACACCGATAATAGCTATTAATACATCAAAAGCAGTCATTATGGACATGATAATAATAATAATAATAATAATAATAATGAAGAAGAAGAAGAAATGTAACGATGATATTTCTTAACTTGAAAAATAAATATAAACACAAAATTATTATTATTATTATTATTATTATTATTATTATTATTATTATTATCATTATTATTATTATTATTATTAAGATACATAAAGGTTATAAAAGTATAGTAGTTATTATTAGTAGAAAATGTGGAATGGAGATAGATGAAGAGAAAACATCTTCTGATTTGTTTCGGAAAATGATTTTGACTGATTATAACTTAGCAAGAATACTAAAAATAAATACTATTAACGCAAATATAATGTTATTTATTATAATAAAACATTTATGATTAACAGTTATTAAAACTTATAAATAAATAAGTAAATAAATAAATCAATAATATTATAGACAAGAGACAATAAACAAGCCCATTAAATCCCTGAAGGGCATGGACCTCCTACTTATCAGTAGGGCTGGCTTGGAAGAACTCACAGGATGAGCTATTTCCTGTGAGCTTTCTTTCTCCGTGTGTTTTTGTCTGTTCTTATTTATCATACTTTAACCTATTAAATTAAAGAACATTAACACAAGAATAATATTACATTAAACATAATTACAACAGTTATTAATACTTAAAAATATATGCTGTTAAAGCAAATACAATATTATAATAAAAAGCATTTTTGATAAAAAGTTACTAAAACTTATAAATAAATAATATTAACACAAAAATTATATTATATTAAAATCATTACGACAACAGTTATTAATACTTGAAATATAAACACTACTAACACTAAAATATTATGATATCTAACATATTTACTTCATAAAAGTGAAATTATAAATAGGGAATACTATTAAAAGTTACAAGATTAACAAAATCGCAAAGTCAAAATGGCCTCTACTAAGAAAAGCACAGAACAAGCATTAATCATCTTCATTAGAAGATGTTTTCCCAACCGTAATACTGAATCCAGATGAATAGTCTCACAAGTATTTTCTCGAACTTGTTTTATGGCTTCTTACATTCCATTTTCACTTCACTGTTTTCTAAGTTTCTTGAAAGATGTGATAAACCCTCCTCCTACAGGTGTCAACACTAGCAACGAAATAGAAAACCAGGGTATAAAAATACTAGTATTTCATATTTGCGACACACTGACGTATGTCATAACCTCAAGATATATCATAATTTAAAAACGAAATCAATCAAACATACATTCCTATAAACGTAGATTATTTCTCTTCAAGAATATATATCATTATTATTTCTAACATTGAGGAATAACAATGTATCTTCAAGAAAAGAACTTGCCGCCAAAATTTTCACTTTCCTCGAAAACGCAATAATGATAAACGTTTCAACAGTTCAGCTTCTAGTTGCAAACTAAAACCACAGTCTAGTATATACAGTCACGAAGCTCAATACGTAGGGAACATGCATCCATAGATAGTTGCTAACCACTAGGATCGCTACTATCGCCTCATCACAGACAATGCGAAATAGTACCGGCACAGTCTATTGTTTCCAGTAACCTCAACAAATCAAGCTTCGTGACTGTATATACTAGACTGTGCTAACACATTCCCGCGAAAGAGGGTATTAGTGCGTAGTAATTTGGAAAGCTTCCGCTAGAATGCAACTCGACTCAGGTCATATATCACACTATTTCATATTTGTAACACTTTCTCTATCACTCATGAGGCAATTAAGCCAGGAGATAATGGAGTAGGGTGGTTAGTTTCTTTAAAAATTGAAAATTGTAATGAAAAAAAAAGACATTTTCATAATTGATCTGAGGTCAATTTCTTCGTTATTAACGTTTCCCAATATCCAACTACGAAAATAAAGTATAATATGTTGAAACAGGGATCATAAAACGGAAATTAATCAGAGATGATTAGCATCTGCGACTGGAATTTTGACGAAATCTTCATATGACTGCTGCATAAACATGAAATCTTCTTTAAAAGGTGATGGAAAACCTCAATGACAAAACAATAAGAAGACTGGAAGAAACAGACCTCATCTCTAGAAGACTAGACAGGAATCCCTTGCTGTCTTATCAGTATTGGCATCGCGCCTTCTCTTATCAACATCACGTCTGAACGTTAGAGGGTTATCCACCTCCAGTCTTCCTTTACACCCTTTTCTTTCTATTATGTGGATAGGCGGAGATAGAACGATTTCCTTAGGGAAGGGGAATAATAATAGGATGATAAAATAAGTTAATCCTTAAATACGTATTCTTATCATGACAATGTGAATGTGCCTACATGCATAAAAAAGACATAAGATGTACAGAGTGTGCTTTAAGTAATGTCATTAATTTTAAGGATGTTATTCTTTGAGATATTTAAAACAAAAAGGTTTAATACAATTTTGCTTGTTTTTGTTTCCTTTTCGAGATAAAAAATGTTTTATATGAAATATTTTAGAGCGTGTTTTGGGAAATCTATTTATTTGATTCTCAATATTCTCAGTCAGTTTAGAAGAGCACTGTATTAGTGTAGTGTAGTGTCTTTGTAACGCAGTTTTTACTCCTGGTTGAGTGTTAGAGAAGCCCGTATGGCCTTAACTCTGCCAGGTTAAATAAATCATTATTATTATTATTATTATTATTATTATTATTATTATTATTATTATTATTATTATTATTATTATTATACAAGTTGGGTCAAAAGTCGCTTTCCCCAATATTCGTTTTTAGGTTTCATATTTGTAAATTATATACACACTGGAATAAACAAATAACTGGTATAATAAGTGGTAAGTTGACAACATGTTCGTGCGTCAACTGTTTTTCCGATGTCATGCCTTGAAAACAGCCCTGGTTTGCCGATATGCACTTGATATGACAACAGGATGAAGCACGACCTCATTTTGGTGTAGGAGTGAGTGAATTCTTGAATCAGCAATTCCATGAATGGATTGGCCGTCGTGGCACAAAAAATGACTACCCAGATCATGCGACCTTCCTCCATGTGATTTTTCGCTGTGAGTTATCCCGAAAATGATTATTTTTCTCAGAAACGGCAGGATCTGCATCAGTCGCGACACGTGATCGAACAGTCATTCGTAAAAATCGATGAAAATCGTGAATTATGTTCTGCCATCTGTCTGAATTGTGAATTGTGTAGCCTATAGAAAAACAGAGCCTATATTTTGAACAAAATCTGTAAAGAAATGTGTAGTAAAATGTAAATTGAATGTAATTAAATGTAAGAAAGTGTTTTGGGAAAGTGATTTTTGACCCACCTCGTATATTATTGAAACAATTTTAGTTTCGTCCTTTAAATATGCACAAAATTTGATCCAAACAAAATTAACTTTTCGTTCTCGAAAAGAATTTTGAAATATTTTGTTAGAATCAAATTTCTGCACATTTATAGGACAAAACAAAAATTATTTCAATAATTTATTATCACAACACACTACTCTCTTAAATTGACAGAGTACAATGGGAATTAAATCAATGGCTTTTCAAAAACACGCTATGAAATATTTAAAATAAAACAATTTTTAATTCGAAAAGGAAGCAAAAACGAGCAAAATTGTATTAAACCTTTTTTGTTTGAAATATCTCAAAGAATAACACTCTGAAATTAATGACAATACTTAAGGTTCACTCTGTATACACATAATGAAAATATAAAGCATTCATTATGTCCTTTGAATCCTATTCCTTGCTTAGCTAAGTACAGAAAAATATTAATAATTATTCCAAATTAATATTGTCGATTTCTGTTAAAAAGATCTTAAAATCTTTGTGTGAATTAGAGAGCTGTGCCATCACTGATTCTGTAGGATGCTTCATATTTTCAACTTCGCCATTATATCACATGTATGATCACTAGTTGTAGGTTGAATGTCATCACCCGCAATACTAATAGCAGATGCACTAACATACTATTATCCGTAGTGTTAATGGATTCTTCATTATTAATAACGGGCTACGGTTACTTCCAAGGAACGTGTATCTTGCGAACTCATTGTAACTAACTGAATGAAATTTCTTCAGAAAATTATCGTATATAATCGTGAAAACTTGTAGACACAGGGATACAAAAGTTGATCCCACGGTATCATAAATGTCTAAATTCTGATGGAGAATATGTTTAAAAATAACTAACAATTGCTCTCTCTGTTCCAATAAATCTTTCCATGAAATTGTTTTCTTTCTGTAAACGGTCCCAGGAAAACTTACTTTATTCACAGCCCTCGTAACTGCGCTCGAGTGGCCAAAATTTGTATAAGCACTTGTTTTGACATTATTGACATCGTGGAAGAAAAAAAGTAACTTTATCTTTCCGCATAAGAATGTTTGCTAGTTAGTTGCATTAAGTCTAAGTCCTAATCTGCTGGCCCATGTCGAGACTATGATACCACTAAGTTCTCTTCACATTGCATAAGCACTGACATCGCTGTTTCGCCCATATTTTCCAAAAAAATCTGGGTAGTTTGTGTTTGGGGATACAACCGCTATGGTGACATGAATACGTCCCATTTGTCGTCTTTCTGATGGGTGATGTATGGTGGGTAATGGGTTGTGGGAGTTTAAATGAATTAAAGGCAGATTTAACGATCAAGTATGAGTTTATACACGATCGGTGTATGGCAAGAGAGAAGTAACACACACACACGCACGCACGCACACACACACACACACACACACACACACAGCAACCGCAATGGAGTATGCTGATAAAAAACATACATACGTCTAAGTCCGAATCTGCTGGTCCATGATACCACTAAGTTCTCTTCACATTGCAAAAGCACTGACATCGCTGTTTCGCCCATATTTTCCAAAAAATCTGGGTAGTTTGTGTTTGGGGATACAACCGCTAGGGAGACATGAATACATCCCATTTGTCGTTTTTCTGATGAGTAATGTATGATGGGTAATGGGTTGTGGGAGTTTAAATGAATTAAAGGCAGATTTAACGATCAAGTATGATTTTATACACGATCGGTGTATGGCAAGAGAGAAGTAACACACACACACACACACACACACACACAGCAACCGCAATGGAGTATGCTGATAAAAACATACATACGCACATAGTACATACATGCATACATACATAATACATACATACACACAAACACACACACATATACATACATACATACATACATACATACATACATACATACATACATACATACATACATACATACATACATACATACATACATACATACATACATACATACATACGCCTACATTGCATACATTATATTATATAGGTACATTACATCACATTTTGCAGTATTAATACCTACTAGGCCTTTGTATTATATTGAAAGATCTAAGTAAAATCTTATTTTTTATGAATAGTGTAAACTGTTCTTTGAGGTAAAGTAGCAGTTTTTCTTTACAGACGTACAAGACATATTAACTGCATTGGTAAATTAAATTCTATGCAATGAAAATAACTCACATTTTTGTGAATGGAAAACTCATCTCCATTTGCTGACAAGGTAATATCCGTTGCGATATTTTTAACCACCACGCAATGTAATTTTCGCGGAATGTATCAAGCTCAATAAACAAGCACTGAACAACTGCCAACAAATAAATATACTGTGAACTGTCTGTGTTTCAATTGTTTCTCTGCTAAAACAAAAAAAAAAAAAGTCGACCTCTGCAACACAACATAAAATGTGGAGTTGGTGTATATGGAGAAAAGAGAAGCTTTATTTTTACTTTTAATTTATTCTGTCACAGCACGAACCTTGCGATCTAATGAAATATTTGTTGGTTATATTTTGAAGTAGATATATTAAAATAAATTAAAATGCAGTAATCAAAGACATATTACCGGTATCATTCTTTTCCGGGGTTGACCTTAAGAATATGTGATATTATATTATAATTATTTTTAAGGCATATTTTGATTTTTAAATGTACACTCTAATGTGAATTGTTTTAAAAGGACAGATTTGTAACTAATACATTTTCTTTAAAGCCTATTTTTTCTAGATAGATTACAAAATATAAAGATATTCATTCTAAATTTTCTGCCAAGATAAATCGATAGATTATGAAAATAATAAAAAAGTTAATAATAATAGAAGTTGGGTATGACAGTGTTTTGCCGTCACAGTTCCGAACTGTGACAGCGCCGCAAAATCGCTGTAACAGATAATAGCGATTTTGTCACAGTGTGATTTTTGTGTTCGAATGATTATTAGCAATTATTGTGAATGTTTCCCACCAAGAGCTGATAGATATTTATGTTTATCGATCTTTTGCGAATTGATATACCGGTGCCATGTCTTATATCAACAATACTGATTAGCGCGGCGAGTATAACAAAAACACGCTCTGAGCTATGTTATCGCGATGTGTGGGCGGGTATATTTGCCCAAGAATATTTATGAATGATTAGGTGAGTCATTCGTGGAAGAATATAGCGAATGCATTGTAACTTGAGTATAAAAAACATGTTTTCAGTGGAACAAAAATTAATTAGATCCCAATTTCATTGTCATTCAAGCAATCTTTTGACTTGCAGTTGTCTGGATTCTGAAGCTGTTACATATACACAGGGTTACCAGACATCATGGATTTACCAGGATTGTTCAGAATTTTAGTGGTATGACATGTCCTGGATTAAGTTACATATGTTCCGGAATATAAAAAAGGAAATTGGAAAAATACAATTTTTTTTGCTCATTTCCATAAAATTATTTGTAAAATTCTGTATTCATTTTTTCAAGATCTTGTCCAATCTATGTTCAAAATCGTTGTTAACGCTACCTAGCATCTCCTATCGGGTTATATTGAAATAAAAACAATGATGCTATAGTTTGTATGAGGTATTATTGTTTATTAGTTACTCTCTTTGAAAGATGGTTTATTATTGATAGGATTTAAACACTATATCATGCATTTTTTCTGTATAAAGCAGGCTGTAATATGACATTATTTTTCCAAACTTTATCAATAATTCACAGCAGATTTCGTAATATAGCAAAAGTATGACAATTAAAAATTTTAATCCTATATAATTTGTTGAAATACAGTACTTAAAAGGGATAAAATCAGTTGTATAGCAAAATGAATTAATTCAAGTGTGTAGGCATATTAAGGTACGTAGTATCATCATCTGTCCTGGATTTCTGATGAAAGAATCTGGCAACCCTGCATATACATACTTCAGTAGCCATCGCTATGAATCACATATCGGTCGGAGATGGCGACAAACGTGTCACAGCGAAAAAATCACAGGTGTTAAAATCACACCTTTCCGGCAGTATATTGATTCTTCGCCTGTAAACCCCCATTTACTTCATTGGAATATGTTGTATAGTTTAGAAATTATAGGGGCGACAATACTGGCCTGAAAGTATGTCGGTCAACTTTCTGGGATGGCAACGTAGTACCACAGTCTAGAATATACAGTCACGAAGCTCAATACATAGGAAGTACCTGCACAGTCTATTGTTCCTAGCACCCTCACAACTCAAGCTTCGTGACTGTATATACTAGACTGTGGTAGTAATTCCATCGAACTTAGAGTCTTATCCACGTCAGAAGTTTACCACACATTTACAGCTAAAGAAGTTTCACGTCTGCTGCGCATAGAGGCCACACACTCATTTCTTTTCGTAGAACTCAGAAAACGAAAGTGTATTGTTTTATTTTGAAATGTATTAAGTGACTTAAGTTTTGTGCGAAAGTGATTAAAAAAGTAAGGTAACGAGTTCTCATGGGTGACGTATTCCCTCTCTTGTTCGAATTTTCCGCCAGGCCCACAGCAGTAGACCACAGCTTTATCACACAGTCATTGGATGGCATATATGTTGTGCCAGACCTTCACAATATCAGTTGTGGAAAAATGGTCAAACGTGGAAGTGCGTAATGTGATCTGGGTCTGCGTCTGAAAGGCATCTCACCAGTAGAAATTCATCGTCAACTTGTTGAGGTGTACGGTGCAAAATTCCAGTGGGAATTACTGGAGCATCCTCCCTACAGTCCTGACCTGGAATCATGTGATTTCCATATCTTCGGGCCGTTGAAGAAGCACCTGGGTAGTATGCGATTCAACATCGATAAAGCCGTTGAACATATCTTCATATCGTGGTTTCAGGGACTTGACGCAGATTTCTTGTATGCCTTCATCGATGCTTTAGTCTATCGTTGCAACAAGTGTTAGGACAAGCATGGTGACTATGTTGAAAAGTAATATCACAGTCTAGTATATATAGTCACGAAGCTTGAGTTGTAGGGTGCTAGGAACAATAGACTGTGCCGGTACTATATCGCATTGTCTGTAATGAGGCGATAGTAGCGATCCTAGTAGTTAGCAACTATCTATGGATGCATATTTACTAAGTATTGAGCTTCGTGACTGTATATACTACACTGTGGTAATACGTAACAGTGCCCTACTAATGTGTATCAGTGTATCTGCCTGTGAAATGAAGTTTGTCCATGAGAGCTCTTGTTACCTTACTTTTTGAGGGATCCTCGTATGTCTTTGAATAATACAATATTTCAAGAAAAAAAAAAAAGATGTAGTAAGGAATATCATTCTCAACAAGATAAAGCAGCTGAGTTACTACGAAATGCACAGAACCTATGAGAAGGTATGTTCCATCTTCATGTCATGACATGGACGTTCTTTTTTCTTGCTTGTTTCCATGGTTGCTGTGCATTAACACTCAATTCTCTTCCATCCCATAAAGCCTTGCAACACAACACAATACAACAGTAGACTCCGTCACGTCGAAGGAGATCGTGTCAGTAGAGGGTGGGGGGTTAATGGGATGACCTATATAATAATTCAACGCTGCATCCCTTGTTTACAGCGCTTTCGACGCCTCTACACACAATAGAGGAGTCATGCCGGCCGTGAGTAAATTTCCGAGGGTGTGAGACGATAGGGGTACTTAATTGCCAGCACAACCCTACTTGCTTACAGGAAACTCGCCTGCGTAATCAATAGCTGTTCAACAAATTCGAGGCTTGTTATTGCTCAGGGAAGTTCGTTACTCCCACAAACATTGCACTTTTTGTTACCTTCTTACTGCTGATACGTCTTAATGGTTTCTGCTGAATTAATGCTCCAGATATTGACTGCATTCTTGCTTGGTTCGACTAATCATTATTATTGATTGTCAGGGATCGTATTTTTGGTGAAATAAAGTTGGTGATTTCGGTGTTAAGCCTGCCACTATTTCGGTGCGTATTTCGCGAAATAAGTTGTATTATATTATGCTTAATGTGTACATTAAATGATATTTATATACACAGTGTTTCAAAATGAATATCGGGGTTGTAAGGCTTTGTAGTATTTATTACATTTAACGTACAATTACAAATAATACATGAAATGAAAGAGCAACTCAAACAGTTTTGTACGCGCATGCGCTGTTTCCTCTGTCTGCCGTTAGAAAGTGCGCTGAACGAGTGAGAGAGTCTTCCACGCGTAGCCCCAAGAAATCTATTCGGAAGGCTAGTCGTGAATTAGCAATTCCAGCGACGACTGTGTGGAGAATTTTAAGGAGACCCATATGGAAGTACGCGATTGGTTAAACGACGTTGTACCCGACCGACCGCTGGATTGTCCGAAAGGGGCCGAATGACAAAGCTTATTTCGCATGGCCTCCACGTTCACCAGATCTTACGCCAAGCGATTTTAATTTTGGGGATTCATAAAGGATCGTGTGTATGTACCCCCGCTACCAGCTGACCAGACTTAAGACAGAGGATTGCAGCAGTTGTTGCAACAATTACTCCAGACACACTGATCAAGGTTTGGGAAGAACTCGCTTATCGACTAAATGTGTGTGCCATGTGACGAATGGTGCTCACATTGAGCACTTGTAGCAAAACTGTTTGAGTTGCTTTTTCATTTGGTGTATTATTTATAATTGTACGTCAAATGCAATAAATACTATAAAACCTTAAAAACCCCGATATTCATTTTGAAACACCCGGTATTATAATAAATAATATTTATTACTAGGGAATTCGATAAGTAATGGCAACAATGCTATAAATCAGTGCTCCTAGCGGTGACAATTGAAATATTGTACTACGTATTAGAGCAACGATTGTTTCATAAATTTGCAATATTGAAAGTCTCGAAGTAGCCATATTTTGTAAATACAGTGGCTGTTTCTGATTTGTAGTAAACAGTACAGCCCTAAAGGCAAGAACAAAGGTGCTTCGTAAAAATCGAAGATGCAAGAGAAAAACATGCAACTTAGTGCTTTATGGCATTACGAGAAGCCTGTGGGAGAGAAGTCCTACCATACTGAACTATTGCAAGTTGGGTGGAAGCGAGGCATTCGCTTTCAATAAGGAGTTGTCCTCCGAAGAGCTTTAGATTGGTGAGTGAGAAAGACGTAGAAAAGAAGTTAAATAAATTTTTAAGACTTATTTGTACAATTAAACGTACACTCATAAATAAAGTCGACGGACAGACTGTGCTCAAATTTTACAAGACACTGGCAATTCCAACATTGTTATATGGTTCAGAAACGTGGATTCTGACTAGAGTCCAACAGAGAAGAATTGAGGCCGCTGAGATGAGACTCTTAAGGCCACTAGCAGGATTTAGACTACAGGACCATAAGTGAAATGAAGATATACGTCAAGAACTGAATATCGAGAGTATAAGAACTATAATTGAAAAATATAGAAATAATTGGTACGATGGCAAGAATGCCCAACGACAGGAGACGTTGGAGAAACCAGTTTGACGGATAAAATTCTGGAGGCGGAACAGGTCATCGGCCTAAACCTTGAAGTTATTGATGATGATGATGATGATGATGATGATGATGATGATGATGATGATGAAAGATATCCAGAAATGCTGCTGCAAATGGAGTCCGCCGTCTTCCAAGGATTTGGAACGTATTCTTGACATGGCAGAGGACTATATTTGAAGTACGTGATGCCAAAAGTAACCCAAATAAATTTAGTGTGAAACAATGACTACTGTACGTATGTTGCCACTACTTTTCGAATGTCCTAGTATTATACTTATATCATATTATACAGGATATATAAAGTGCCAAAAAATACTGTTGGTAGAGCATAAATAACTGATGGAAAAAGTAAAACGTTGTGTTTCTGTAGGCTTAACAGTCGAGGTTTACCAAAAAAAAAGTGTTTTGTGAGAATAACTTTTTGGAAAAAGAGAATAGACAGTCATTACGTTAATTTACTTTGCCCCAAACGTACTCTGAAGTAGTCGTTTCTCTGTTGTTTATTGCTATGTGTTGGGTGCAAGGTCATTGGAAATGACATTCACGTTCAGTCAAAATGTAAACAAATAATTAGACTAAAAACAAGGTATTATACAAATTAAGAATAAAATTCTAACAAATAATCAATAATAATCACTGCGGGCTAAAGCAGGGAGATGCACTATCACCTTTACTTTTTAACTTCGCTCTAGAATATGCCATTAGGAAAGTTCAGGATAACAGGCAGGGTTTGGAATTGAACGGGTTACATCAGCTTCTTGTCTATGCAGATGACGTGAATATGTTAGGAGAAAATAGACAAACAATTAAGGAAAACACGGAAATTTTACTTGAAGCAAGTAAAGCGATCGGTTTGGAAGTAAATCCCGAAAAGACAAAGTATATGATTATGTCTCGTGACCAGAATATTGTACGAAATGGAAATATAAAAATTGGAGATTTATCCTTCGAAGAGGTGGAAAAATTCAAATATCTTGGAGCAACAGTAACAAATATAAATGACACTCGGGAGGAAATTAAACGCAGAATAAATATGGGAAATGCGTGTTATTATTCGGTTGAGAAGCTCTTATCATCCAGTCTGCTGTCCAAAAATCTGAAAGTTAGAATTTACAAAACAGTTATATTACCGGTTCTTCTGTATGGTTGTGAAACTTGGACTCTCACTCTGAGAGAGGAACATAGGTTAAGGGTGTTTGAGAATAAGGTGCCTAGAAAAATATTTGGGGCTAAGCGGGATGAAGTTACAGGAGAATGGAGAAAGTTACACAACACAGAACTGCACGCATTGTATTCTTCACCTAACATAATTAGGAACTTAAAATCCAGACGTTTGAGATGGGCAGGGCATGTAGCACGTATGGGCGAATCCAGAAATGCATATAGAGTGTTAGTTGGGAGACCGGAGGGAAAAATACCTTTGGTGAGGCCGAGACGTAGATGGGAGGATAATATTAAAATGGATTTGAGGGAGGTGGGGTGTGATGATAGATACTGGATTAATCTTGCAAAGGTTAGGGACCGATGGCGGGCTTATGTGAGGGCGGCAATGAACCTTCGGGTTCCTTAAAAGCCATTTGTAAGTAAGTAAGTAATAATCAAAATTCAGTAAACATTTTGTTCAATACACCGATATGTACTGTCTATATAATTTTGACACTTTATTTCGTTTACATCCTGTATTATCAGTTTTATAAAAATTTTTTATTATGCATATCTCATATCGGCATCGCCAACATATAAACTAATTACGGTTTATATATTGTCCTCACGAAGTTCTGTGCGACAGTTACTGGGGTATTTTCGTGTACTCAGAAAGGCACCTCTCACTGTCCACATAGACGTAGAGAACCACAATACCTGCAAATCACTCATTCTGGACTTTTTTTTTTTATTTTAATCTGCCTGGTCTCGAAGCTTTTTAACCTAACTTCAGATTAAACCATCTGCGCATGCGTCAAAGTTAAGAATTCCCAATTCCTGCTCTTAATCGAGAACCAATTAAACTCGTTTCGAACGAGTTCTAAAGCGCGTTGGAACAGGCAACTGGGAGTTCAATGTCGGTTCGGAATCAGTTCTTGTTGTAACGCAAATTGAGCTACTGCGCATGGGGAGGCTGGAACAAACCTATTGTTGTTGTTCTTGTTTAGTTAACTGTCCGAAGACAGGTCTGAACCTCACAAGTGATACCAAGAAGGCACCACTTATGAGGCAACTAGGCCAGGAGATAATGGGATAGGGTGGCCAATTCCTTTCCCTCTACATTGCATACATCGCCGACTAGCAACATATTACAATAGTCAGAACAAACCTATTATTAAAACTAAAATGCAAGCACTGCGAGTTAGAGAATTTCAATGAAGAAAAGTGTCTACCCCTAGTCGTGTTGTGCGTGATGCCTAAAACAATTTATGAACGGCTTGAGTCAGACATATTGTATTTTATCTAAGAAATAAGCTGCTTAAATCTGAATAATTTTATTATTTTCACCCTGTATATCAATACTTTATCCAAATGTTTAAGATGAGCAGGGCATGTAGCACCTATGGGCGAATTCAGAAATATAGAGTTTTAGTTGGGAGACCGGAGGGAAAAATATTTTTGAGAAGGTCGAGACGTAGATGGGACGATACTATTAAAATGGATTTGAGGAAGGTGTGATGTGATGTAGAGAGTGGATTAATCTTGCTCAGGATAGGGACAGATGCTGGGCTTATGTGAGGGCGGCAATGAACTTCCGAATTCCTTAAAAGCCACAAGTAAAATCGATACTTTTTAAGGAGTTAAAATTTGGAAATATTCAACATTCTTTCCTCCATTACTGTATCTTGTACAATAATGAAAATTTGTATGTGTAAAACACTGTTCTTCTGCTTCTTGAAAAACCATTTTTAGAATTAAAAAAAAATTATTTACCTTTTTTTTTTTTTTTCAAAATTCAGTTCACTGTGCAGTGATGAAGCGTTTCCCACATAACTAAGAAACTATCCAACACTCTGTGATGAAATTTTTTGTGTTTATTTATGCATGTCATATCTACAATATGATGCAAGATCACTTCTCTACCTTTGATAGATTGTCTGATAAAAATAAATTCATTTTTTAAAATGATCATATATCAGTATTTTCTTCTAGCACAAAAAAAAAAAATATTATTTTTAAAAGGATGATATTGTAAACATGAGTTTCAGCAATAAAACAAAAAAGAGAGACCATGAAAAAGATATTTATGAGTTATGAAGAAAACGCTTCATCACTGCACAGAATTTTGATAAAAAAAATATAAATAATTGTTTTAAATCGTAAATATATATTTCATATAGCAGAAGGACAGTGTTTTACACATACCAATAATTTATTTTCATTATTGTACAAGATACAGTAATGGAGGAAAAAATGTGAATATTTAAAAAAATGTTACTGCTTTAAGCTGTACCTAACCCCTTAACAGACTCTTGTAACCAAGGAAACGCAATTGGAATAAGTTTGGAGCGGGAGAGAATAATTACAGTTGTGCAGTTGTTTAATTTAGAGTACGGTACTGAATCGCTTATGTTTTGTTTTGTACACAGCCACATGGGTGAGCAGAGTTCCAAGTGAAGATGAATCCCAAGACAACGCTTCTAGCAACTGTCTATCTCAGCTCCAGAAGGAGAAGTTCAGCCATTTCTTCACGCACCTCCTCGACTGGGACAAGGACACACTTATCTCGGCACAGGACTTCGATGCTCTTAGCGAGGTGAATGTCAGCTGCCTATAACGTGTTTTCTTCTTCACTAATAATTTTTACAAGTATAACTTTTTCAACATATTTCAATACACTGCTCCGTCGATAAAGAAGAAAACCAATGTTATTCTACTTAGATATAACACGCGGAGCAAGTCCCCTGCAATTGGCAAGCATCATGTTTAGGTAGAGCAGGGGTTCTCAAATTGTGTGTCGCGACGCCCTGGTGCGTCACCGGTCTTTGTCTGGAGCGTCGCGGCTGTATCTACGTGTAGATATTTATTTTGTTCTAATGTTATATCTTTAAATGTAAAATAATACACGCTAGTAATGTAAAATACTATTTTCTTAAAAAAAATCACAAAATCGAATTTCAGTTTTTTTTTACAGGGGTAGGACGTCGTAAGGAAAATGTGACATGTAAGACGTGGTCTTAAAAAGTTTCAGGACTCCTGAAGTAGATCATGAAAGTCAAGGAATATTATGGAGAGTAAAAAAGGGATCATACGGAAATTTAATTCATTATAACAAGTGAATCTGATAATATAATAATTTCATTTCCTAGAATACATCTCTCTATATAATGCAATAATAAATAAATAAGTACATAAGTAAATTATTAAATAAATATGTAAGTAAATATAAAAAATAAAAAAATAAAAAATAATAAATAAATACATAGTAGCTAGTAAATAAATAAGTAAATATGTAAATGAATAGATAGATAGATAGATAGATAGATAGATAGATAGATAGATAGATAGATAGATAGATAGATAGATAGATGGATGGATGGATGGATGGATGGATGGATGGATGGATGGATGGATGGATGGATGGATGGATGGATGGATGGATGGATGGATGGATGGATGGATGGATGGATGGATGGATGGATGGATGGATGGATGGATGGATGGATGGATGGATGGATGGATGGATGGATGGATGGATGGATGGATGTGGGTGGGTGGGTGGATGGGTAGGTAAGTAGGTAAGTAGCTAAATACGTAAGTAAATAAATAAAGTAAATACTGGGTGGGTGGATGGATGGATGGATAGGTAGGTTAGATAAGTAGTTAAATACGTAAATAAATAAATTATTAAGTAAATACTGGGTGGGTGGGTGGGTGGATGGATGGATGGATGGATGGATGGGTAGATAGGTAGGTTGGTAAGTAGATAAATATGTAAGTAAGTAATCAAATTATTAAGTAAATACTTTATAATTTAGCCTAAATAAACAAAAAATAAAAAGTGAATAAATAAAAAGAAATAAATAAGAAGTGTAAATAAATAATAAATACGTAGGTAAGTAAGTAAATAAGTAAATAAATAAATTAAATTAAATATATATTACCTTATACTGTCCAGCGATAGTCTATTCTTAATATTTGCGCTATTTGCACCATTTTTAAGGCGATGAATAACATTTACTTTATGATAAATACTCAGACGTGAACGTGTTTGTGACATGATGTCTTAACGGCATGCGGAGGCTTGTATTCTCGTTGCAACAACAGACCAAGTTGTACTGTTTTCTGATTTCTTTAGACTCAAACGCATCCTACTAAATAGGCGGAGCAGTGCATACTATTTCTAGAACTTGTAAACATTTCTTACCTGTAATCTGTAACTTTTTTTTTTGTGAAACATGCTACAAAAGGTGGTAAAAACCAAGTTTCTAATTAATAGATAAAAGTCCCTCACTTAAGATTGTGTCCAAAATGATTGTGGTTGAAGGTTCTGTAAGAAATTGTGATTGGTGGAGTATTTAAAAGACAACTGGCCATTCAGCTCCTCCAGGATATTTGCTACTCAGTCTAATATTGTTACGGTATGCTGTTATCTTTGTAAACACCTATTTTGGTTTTGGTCGGTGATCAGTCAGTCTTTCCATTTGATTTGTGATTGAACAGATTTATAACTCCAGGGGCATATTGTATAAAATATAGGCTTACTAGTGACAGATGACAATTTACCAATATGTGGATGACAAATGATAGGTCTTAGTAATATCTGTTGCATAACTATTGAAGAGTGTGATCCCAAAATGCGTTTAGTCCATTTTTATGAAAGGACTGGGCTAGTTCTTTTATCCACTGGTCTACAGACTGAGAGAGTTTTGAAGTAACTTCCACAATAACACAAACTTTTAGACAAGGATAGGCGTTGTTTTGGAAGAAAACAAGCTTAAAATATAATGATAGAGGTCTCAAACATAATCATATATGTTGTTGTTTTCTAATGCCAGGCGTTTGACAATAAAGTCATTTGACCTCTTGCGCTCCAATATTTTTCAAAGACATTATCATGGCCAGCCACTGAAGCACAGATTTTGAGGTGTTCCGAATCCATTTCTTGGTTTGAGTTGCACAATGGGCAGTTAGGGAACTGACATATATATATCATATATAATATGTAGGGTAAAGGTGCCTAATTCCGTGATACCCATATTCCCGTGATAAAATTTCAATTGACTGCCATGGAGTTGTGGTTTCTGACTTTTAAGTTTTTGAAATGCCTAACATATGCCAGGAGATGTCTTCTTTTCAATTCTATTGACTACCCGCCTTTTGAATAGAAGCAGTCGACTGCAGAAGCTTTTGTTCAGTGAAAGGTGGTTGACCAGTAAGTTTTTCTTTCTCTTGTAACCGCTCCTGAAGAAACATTTTATATTTGAGGTAAGAATTAATATAGCATTATAAAATTGGTATA
The DNA here is from genome assembly GCF_040183065.1 of Periplaneta americana. Taxonomy (NCBI): domain Eukaryota; kingdom Metazoa; phylum Arthropoda; class Insecta; order Blattodea; family Blattidae; genus Periplaneta; species Periplaneta americana. The sequence continues at coordinate 65,927,886 of NC_091118.1, forward strand.
TTACTGTAGTAGATTAAAGTCACCTGAATCAATGCGTATGATTATATAAACATTATGAGACAATAACAATGCTACAGGAACTTTCCCATTTTCGGATTTATTTTCATATTTCTCCTTCCTGGGTCATTCGACCAGCGATGCCAACGCTAAATTGTGAAAATTAATTTCTGTAAAAGAAAATAGTTCGTGGAAATAATAATAGAAATTAGTTATAGAAAACATCAATTATAACTATAATAAAATAATAGGGTATATATTTAACTTAATTACTGGTGTTGTTAGGAATATAAATAATGAGAAATAGTTGTGTTATAATTCAATTTATTCAAATTTAATTTTGTATTTAATTTAACTTTCAGTTTATTTTGTTTATAATATATTAATTTATATTCTTGTAGTTACACAGTATTTTGTCACTTAGGCCCTTTTTCTATGTTGTAATTTCTTGCTTTTTCCATATTAAAACTATATACCATGACTTTAAAGTGTTTTTCCAAATACACGTTTGTTTTCTGAGCAGTTAATTAGGATTATTCTAGTATAACGGAATTAGGATATTATTCACGGAATTTGGATCCCTGTCACGGATTTAGGTGTCACTGTATAACAATGAAGAATGATATGTTACATATCACACTTTTGTGAAACTGTTGACACTGAATGTTTTAAAAACTGTAGCTAAAGGCCCAAATAACGTCATTTAGGTGTTATTTGAAAATTGTTAGTACAATTTTGGCATAAATATAGACTTTATTAAATATGTTACGGAATTAGGCAACCTTACCCTAAAAATCATGAAAATGGTTAAATGGATTGAGCTAGTTTTGGGATCACACTCTTCAGTTTTACTAATTGTCATAATTAGCATATTTTAACAAACATTATGTTCAAAAATTATTACGTAAAAGTAGTGTTATAATACTGAAATCAGTTTTAAATACTATTTAATTTGTATTAATTAATTACGAAAGAAGAAAGTCAATCGTAGTGTATGACACACACAAAATTATTAAACATTCATGTTCCTTGATAGATTAAGAGAAGAAAATAGTAGTAATAATATAGTATTTGGATAGTTTTTTATAATTTGACAAACACAGTAAAGTCAAATTAATGAAATGAACTCCACACGTAGGTCTACGTTCAATTAATTGATCTGGTACCACCGAATAAGGATTCGAAATGTACGCGAGGCACTTTTGATCGAACTGTAGGAAGAGAGCTATGGTATGTATTTACGTATTATGTTTCAAATGAATATTACTAATGTTCAAATTATTATTTAAAGAATACAGCGATTATTTTTTAATAATTTATTGATTGATCAGCGCATTTAGCGCTATACAGACCACTTCTAAATGAAATGCAAATACAATACGTGACACTGAAGAAGGGCAGCCTAGATTGGGCTCCTCAGTGTACAAAAAATTCTTGATAAGTGATATACATAGGTTGGTATGTTGATAAATGATTGCTATTAAAATAATCTTCTCTTGGTTATACATAAAGTTCTCGGTGCTGCAGTACATAAATAAGGCTTTGCAGCAGGAAGCAATGTCTTAAATTTAGTTCTTGACATCCGAAATACTTCTTCAAACTAAAACACTTCAAAATCAATATTTATTCTTGCACTAAGATTAAATGTTCTCGGCCTACGTATGAATTCTTCTTCAATGCCACTACTTCAAGATGAAATCGTACTGCATTATAAATGTTATTTCTACACGTTTAAGAAAGTTTTCAAAGCATAAAGGTTTGGTAGAAAACGTGGTCACTATTCTATTTCACAAATTACTAATTTTTTACTCAACAAATGAAACTGTTAGTAATTGAAGGGTTCAGAATCATAGTGGGCCATTTATTTGTCACAAAAAGTCACCAGGACTAGTAATTGAAGGGTTCAGAGCCATAGTAGGCCAAGTGCCATTTATTAAAAACGGAGAAAGCAAGGGTTAAAGTTAAGTGAATACTATAGTTTAATGAAGATTGACATATCATTTAGATTTAATATGCACACTTTATATTACTAGCTGTACGTTTCATTAAATTAAAGTGTTCACTTAATTTTAACCCTTGTTTTCTCAGTTTTTAATATACGGCACTTGGCCCACTATGGCTCTGAACCCTTCAATTACTAGTCCTGGTGACTTTTTGTGACAAATTTACCAATACAGATTTATGCAACTAGGTTTTTACTTGTTTACTAATTTGTCGCTAGGAAAGGTAGTAATTTTAGCTTTAATGCTTTGAGGCCAATTATCTCGCATTGCTATAATAGTCTCCACGAAATTTTTCTGTGGTTCCATTAGTTTATGCGACAAACTCACTAAGGTACCTGGTTTGATCACTTGATATTAATGCCTTCCTGTCGCAGAAGCTGTGCAACAGGGTAAACCGAGACCATATATACTTTTATTTATTTTGTTTGCGGATTTATTCTAGATGGAATAATTGAAACTTGTTCATTTAATTGGAACTACAGTGTTTACTTGCACGTACTTCACAAGACAGAGTTGAACTTCGGTTGAAAAGTAGTCACGATAACTGTAATAAGTTCATTTTATTAAATTCAAGGTGACAGTAATTTTGTATAGAGAACATATATAGAGTGTCCCATTTATCTTGTGCATCTATTATAACTCTTTTATTTGGATAAGTATTGGCATTTTTGTTTTTGTGAGTTATATTAGAACGAGGGGCTAACATGAATGTAGAGATTTGGTGCATGTGGTACTACATTATGGTACAAGATACACGTGACATCATCAATTTTTCAAATAGCACTACATACTTTAATCATGTTACATGGTTACACACATTAAGACGAGTTCAAAATGTAACACAATGTCACCTTTCCAATCAATAACAACAAAATGCGGAATAAATGCCATCAGGATGTGTCGTTTGTTATGGTGTCCCATTCATCTTGTGCATTAACTTACACAAAACGAAAGACGACTGACGTCCGTACACGTCGTGTGTTATGTGTTTGCTGTCTTAATATGTAAACAAACCACAACTGTCGACGCCACAATCCACGTACAGTGGCCTGCACGTTCTCCGTACATGTCGTCACTCGACTTCTTCATGTGGGGAACCGTAAAGGGCAGTGTGTACCAGAAATTCTGACGACACGAGACGACATGCAGCAACGCGTTCAATAGGTTTGTGTGTCCATTCAACCAGCAACATGCCGGGCAGTCATACGGTCTTTCGGGGAACGCGTTCGAATGTGCTTTAATGTGAGTGGTCACCATTTGGAACATCTTCTGTGACTCTCAAAGCATAACATTATCACATTGGAAGTACGTTTTTGTTTCGTTTTGTTGTTATTGATTAGGAAGGTGACATTGTGATACATTTTTGAACTCTTAATGTGTGTAATCAACGTAACATGATTAAAGTATGTAGTGCTATTTGAAAAATAGTGTGCATATTGTACCATAATGTAGTTACATGCACCAAATCTTCACACTCACGTTAGCCCCTCGTTCTACAGTAACATAACGCTCAAAAATAAAAATTCCAATACCTATCCAAACAAAAAAGTTATAATAGATGCACAAGATAAATGGGAGACACTGTATATCGAAAAAGTTGCAAAACTTTCGTTCCAATTTTTAGGATCATATCTCCAATTTCTCTAGTAGATGAGTCCCAGAGAATATTCGTCTTTTATACTAGACCAGGACTGGGCGCTTATTAACCCAATTGAGTCAGTACAGAGTTCCCCTTAACTCCCCCACTTCATTTTCCCGGCTGAGACGAGAGACCGGCAGTTAAGCACTGCTCAGAGACGGATTGCATCATAGCTTATACGAACTTTAGCTCTCGCTGGTCGCCTGAAATCCATCAATGATGCACAGTGTCCAGTGTGTGTTTGTTTAAAAGGCAGTGTAAGCTGAAAGGACATGGGAGGGGATTTCAGAGTTCCGTTTCACTTCCTCGTTGTGCACAGGACTGTACTAGACAACCTTACACTTCTGATTCTCATAAAAATAAAATTATTTATTAAATTTGTTAAATTAGCAACTTTACAACTTTATAACTCTTCCGGTATTTTGTTTTAATGACTAGTTTCAGCAGGAATGTACATCACCTTCAGATTGCTAGTGAGGTCTTGCGCTTTCATCTCGTTTCTTCTTGCTGGTATATTGGTGGGCTGTTTATGATTGGTAGTATTGTGTCGAAAAGGGTGTGTGTTCTGAAATTCAGTCGAGTGTTGAGAATGTGTTGTGTATGCGTTTCAGTATGTTTATATATTTCGTATTATTCTAGATTGTTACCTACCGGCGTAGCTCTGTCGGCTAAGTCGCTTGCTTACCGATCCGGAGTTGCGCTCGATTCCCGCTTGAGCTGATTACCTGGGTGGGTTTTTTTCCGAGGTTTTTTCCAACCGTAAGCCAAATGTCAGGTAAACTATGGCGAATCCTCGGCCTCATCTAGCCAAATATCAATACCACCAATCTCATCGACGCTGAATAACCTCGTAATTGATACAGTGTCGTTAAATAACCAAGTAAAAAAATCTAGATTGTTTAGTTTCTGGTGTTTTGGCTCAATGTGTAGAATTTCCATATCTGTTTCTACATTGTTGTAGTTGTGATTGCAGTTGGTAGTGTGTTCTGCGTAGGTGGAAGTATTGTGTGATTTTCTTACGACTGTAATGTGTTTCTTGTATCATGTTTAAACAGATCTTACACTTTGATGTAGAACATACATACATACATACATACATACATACATACATACATACATACATACATACATACATACATACATACATAAGTGTTCTGCCCATGGGCAGGTCTTTCACTGCAAACCCAGCATTCTCAAATCTTTCCTATTTTTTGCCTTCCTCTTACTGTCCGCATATGATCCACATATCTTAATGACATCTATCATCTGATATCTTCTTCTGACTCGAACTCTTCTCCCGCTCAGGATCATTCTTTCTTCACTCACTCTTTCTAACATAACTTTATTTCTTAATCTGTCCGTCCACTTCACACGCTCCATTCTTCTCAATATCCACATTTGAAATGCTTCTATTCGTTTCTTTTCACTTCGTCGTAATGTCGATGTTTCTGCCCCACACAATGGCACACTCCACAAAAAGAACTTCACTAGTCTCTTCCTTAGTTATTTTTCCAGAGGTCCACAGTAGATGCTCCTTTTTGTATTAAAAGCATCCTTTGTCATTTCTATTCTCCTTTTGACTTCCTGGCTGCAGCTCATGTTACTGCATACAGTACATCCCAAGTATTTGAAGCTGTCCACTTGCTCTACTGCGTCATTTAGAATTCGCAAGTTTACCTTCTTTATCTTTCTTGCGATAACCATGGTCTTCGTCTTGTTTGCATTTATCTTCATTCCATACTGCTCACAGTTGTCATTTAGCTCCAGTAGCATATCCCTTAGTATCATCTCCTCTTTTGCTAACAAAGCCATATCATCAGCAAATGTTACGCATTTTATTCTTCGTCCTCCTGATTTTACTCCTCCTTGTTCTGAATTCACCAAATCCTCCAAGTAGATGTTGAACAGGGTAGATGATAAAGGACGTCCTTGTCGTACTCCTCTCCCAGTTTCACTTCCTTCAGACATTTCTTCTCCTATCCTGACTTTGACCCGTTGTTTCATATATAGGTTACTGAACACCTTCCTGTCTTTCGAATCCACACTTATTTTCTTCAGAATGTCCATCACTTTGTTCCAATCCGCTTCATTACATCAAATAAATCGGAGTTTTATCCACTTGAGATACACTTTTGAAGCTTGCACTTTAAATTCGATGTAGGCCTATTTGTTTCTTCCAATAACTTTCAGACAACATAGAATTATTTTTTCGTCTTTCCTGAAAAATCAGGTTTTTGGATAAAGTGCAGTTTGATTCTCGGCGACTCATATGTAAACTTTATTTTGATCAAAATACCAGCGTTTTTAAAAGTGTCCTAACCTTTGAATTCAATGTATGTAACCTATAAATTGAAGACTACTCAAAACCAATTAATAGTAAATGATAAGCTGGGTGTTTTACCATTTACAACTTTGCCTTTTGACGAGACATTTCTAAGATACAGCAAACTAAAGTTTCATTATGTCATAGCGTTTGCGACACTTCGCCGACTGGTCCACAAACTCGGCGGAGTTCCACGTGCTTCGTGAGGTGGAGCACGGCTTCGTGGAGACGTTTATCGAAACGACGCCAGAGGACCCGCATGTGCCCCGAACTGCAAGCATGGAACACTGGCTGGAGCAGTGGAGTAAGATGATGGCGCCGGCACGCAACCTGCAAGACTTCCCACTCTGGCTGCAGTACTTCTCCAAGATAATCTTCCTCGTCATCAACAAGAGCGGTACGTTCTCTGAACAGGACTCGGAATAAATTTATGGGGAAAATAAAGCCTCCGTGGGATTGATTGGTTTGTTTTGACATCTATTTAGACACATTATTATTATTATTATTATTATTATTATTATTATTATTATTATTATTTACGGAATCAAAATTTCAAGTAACAACACACTCCAATTGAGGCGTGTAGTTGCAAAATCAGGTACATCACTTTTTTTTTTCTAAAATGAGTTAATGATATATTTAATATCTCCATATCATTCTACAACTGCTATAGCACTGTTATTCTCTAAAGCCAAATACATTACATGGATTTGTATGATGAAAGAATAGTATTGGCTGCAAAACCTTGGTTCCTTGCAAACGTTTTTCCTTCATACTGAAAACTTATGTTTTAGTGATGTATCTGATTTTGCAACTAAACGCTACAATTAATGTTGTTATATGCTGACGATTTGGTAATCTTCTCTACAACAGAAGGGAGCACTTCAGCGTAAAAAATATGTTAGGGTTAAAATTGAACTGGAAGAAAATATTATGAACGAATGAATGAGTACATGGATGGATGGATGGATGGATGGATGGAAGGAAGAACGAAGGAATAAACGACGGAACGAGCGAAGTAAGGAACGAACATATGAATGAATAAACGAATGAACGAACGAACGAATGAACGAACGAATGAATGAACGAATGAACGAACGAATGAATGAACGAACGAACGAATTATTTTACACCTGCCATATTTACGATGTTGATCAGTGTTGAAGAGTGCTTTGAAGCATATTGCACGAAGAAAAACTAAAAGGTAATGTGGACTTCACAATATTAGGCTATTTACGAAGCTTACTTAATATAAAATGAAATTTTAGAAACTCGGTATTTTTTTTTCAAGCGAGATGCTGCAATTTTCGTAAACACAAGTGTTAGTTGTTTCTTTTTATATTATTATATTATACTATCCTGTACCACAATATGAATGAATGAATGATTGAATGAATGGATGAATGAATGAATTAATTAATTAATTAATTAACGAATAAACGAACAAACGAACGAATGAATGAACAAACAAATGAACGAACGAACTAACGAACGAACGGACGAGTGAATGAATGAACAAACAAATGAACGAACGAACTAACGAACGAACGGACGAGTGAATGAATAAATGAATGAATGAATGAACGAAGGAAAGAACGAACGGACGAGCGAGTGAGTGAATGAATGAATGAATGAATGAATGAATGAATGAATGAATGAATGAATGAATGAATGAATGAATGAACGAACGAAAGAACGAACGGACGAGCGAGTGAGTGAATGAATAAATGAATGAATGAATGAACGAACGAAAGAACGAACGGACGAGCGAGTGAATGAATAAATGAATGAATGAATGAATGAACGAACGAAAGAACGAACGGACGAGCGAGTGAGTCAATGAATAAATGAATGAATGAATGAACGAACGAAAGAACGAACGGACGAGCGAGTGAATGAATAAATGAATGAATGAATGAATGAACGAACGAAAGAACGAACGGACGAGCGAGTGAGTGAATGAATAAATGAATGAATGAATGAACGAACGAACGAATTATTTTACACCTGCCATATTTACGATGTTGATCAGTGTTGAAGAATGCTTTGAAGCATATTGCACGAAGAAAAACTAAAAGGTAATGTGGACTTCACAATATTAGGCTATTTACGAAGCTTACTTAATATAAAATGAAATTTTAGAAACTCGGTATTTTTTTTTCAAGCGAGATGCTGCAATTTTCGTAAACACAAGTGTTAGTTGTTTCTTTTTATATTATTATATTATACTATCCTGTACCACAATATGAATGAATGAATGAATGAATGAATGAATGAATGAATGAATGAATGAATAAACGAATAAACGAACAAACGAACGAATGAATGAACAAACAAATGAACGAACGAACTAACGAACGGACGAATGAACGAACGAATGAATGACTGAACGAACGAACGAACGAAAGAACGAACGGACGAGCGAGCGAACGAATGAATGAATGAATGAATGAATGAATGAATGAATGAATGAATGAATGAATGAATGAATGAATGAATGAATGAATGAATGAATGAATGAATGAATGAATGAATGAATGAATGAATGAATGAATGAATGAATGAATGAATGAATGAATGAATGAATGAATGAATGAATGAACGAAAGAACGAACGTACGAGCGAGTGAGTGAATGAACAAATGAATGAATGAACGAACGAACGAACGGACGAGCGAGTGAGTGAATGAATAAATGAATGAATGAATGAATGAATGAACGAAAGAACGAACGGACGAGCGAGCGAGTGAGTGAACGAATAAATGAATGAATGAATTAACGAACGAACGGACGAGCGAGTGAGTGAAAGAATAAATGAATGAATGAATGAATGAACGAACGAAAGAACGAACGGACGAGCGAGCGAGTGAGTGAATGAATAAATGAATGAATGAATTAACGAACGAACGGACGAGCGAGTGAGTGAAAGAATAAATGAATGAATGAATTAACGAACGGACGAGCGAGTGAGTGAAAGAATAAATGAATGAATGAATGAATGAATGAACGAACGAACGAACGAAAGAACGAACGGACGAGCGAGCGAGTGAGTGAGTGAGTGAGTGAATGAATAAATGAATGAATTAACGAACGAACGGACGAGCGAGTGAGTGAAAGAATAAATGAATGAATGAATGAATGAATGAATGAATGAATGAATGAATGAATGAATGAATGAATGAACGAACGAACGAACGAACGAAAGAACGAACGGACGAGCGAGCGAGTGAGTGAATGAATAAATGAATGAATGAATTAACGAACGAAAGAACGAACGGACAAGCGAGAGAGTGAATGAATAAATGAATGAATGAATGAACGAACGAACGAAAGAACGAACGGACGAGCGAGCGAGTGAATGAATAAATGAATGAATGAATGATATCACAGGAAAGGTGTCTGAATTTAGTTACCTTGGCCAACTAATCTATGATATGAAAGTGATACAGATCCGAAATTACAGAAGTACAACACAATTAATGAAATTATTAAACGAAATTTTGAAGAACAGATGCCCATGTAAACAAATTTGAAGGGCAAAGAACAAATGTTGTAAGAATCATTTTTTGTCACTTTTAAGTGATTGTCAAAACAGGTTGCATATTATGTAAAGCCCGATAACGTACACAAATCATAATATGAGCCGTTCAGAGCAGAAGTGGTGTAAGTCAAAATTGGGTAATAAGATTTAAAGTAAAAATTCTATAAAATACAGCGCAAAGTAGCAATTAATATGTCCTTCGTGCTATCCACTGACTACTAATAGTGTAAATAAATTGAATAATAATTGCTACTTTGCGCTGTATTGTACAGAATGTTTACTTTAGCTCTCATTACCCATTTTTGACTTACACCACTTCTGCTCTGAACGGCTCATATGTTGAAATTTGAACCGGAAATATGTTCTAGTTATTGTGTGCTGTGACAATTGTCACAAGTAGTATGTGATTTAGACGTAGAAAAATGTTTCTCCTGAAAAATGTTGTTTTATATATTTAACGTTTATAGTTTACACTCTACAATTACGATTATGTGAGTGCAAAAGCTTTTCTTAAGTATAACAGTAAAAACTTTATGTCTAATTTCAAATATAAAACCAAACTATAAGTAACTCAAATGATTTTAGCCTATTTTTAGATTGAAACAACATATACAAAGGGGAAGTACAGGCATTCGGGGAATTTTATTTCCTGGCTGTTCGAATTTTCACTATTCTGTCCATAATGCCCTTCCTTGCTGGAGGGAAATTAAGTGTTTAGTGAAAACTACGAAAATTATTGGATTCTGATTTTCAGTATAGGTCTTGTAATTTAAAACTGTTCTTCAGTTAAGACAAATAGAAACAGAAAAAATAATCCCCTGTGTCTTGTTGCAGGTACAGGAGTGATAACGAGAGATGAGCTACGGGTGTTTTATTCGTCCTTCCTAGGTTTCAGCACACAGAAGGTCGGCGAGGTGCTGGACCTGGCATACAGCAACATGACTTCGGTAAGTGTGACATTATCACAGAGAAGCACACACTAGAAATCAAAAGCAATTTTTAATATTTACATTAAGCAATGTCCTCCATACATGACGCTTGCCTCACACCCTAAGCTCAGCAACATTTTCTATTATATACTCAAAATCAGCTGTCATTTCTACGGTAGTAACTTTAGCTTCTAAAGGAGTGTACCTATGTCATAAGAAATATTCAAATTGCCCTTCTTATGCTTCAATTGGTTTTTTACATCTCCAAAGAATGATCTGAAATACTCGACTAATTCCTTCTTGCGAAATGTCCGAAATGACTTCTAGAATATTTTCTTTCACATTTTGCATACCGG